>NC_043007.1:71946487-71973931 GCF_006345805.1 Octopus sinensis | reverse complement strand
ATTATAGGCACAAGGCCTGAAATTTTGGGAATAAGTTAAACCGATTACATTGACCCAGTGTTTAACTGGTACTTTTTTTATCGACCCCGAAAGGATGAAATGTAAAGACGACTAGACGAAGTTGAACTCAGAACGTAAAGAACGGGCGAAATACCTATTTCTTTATTACCACACAAGGGGCTAAACACAGAGGGGACAAACAGGACAGACATAGGTATTAAGTCGATAACATACATCGACCCCGTGCCGTTAACTGGTACTTAATTTAAATCGACCCCGAAGATGAAAGGCATTCGACCTCGGCGGAATTTGAACTCACAACGTAAAGACGGGCGAAATACCGCTAAGCATTTTGTTCAGCGTGCCAAAGAATTCTGCCAGCTCGCCGCCTTCCAGTAATAATAATAATCCTTTCTCGAAATTCGGGGGAGGGGGCTAGTTGATTACCTTTGACTCCAGCACTCATTCAACTGGTACTTATTTGATCGACCCTAAAAGGATGAAAGGCAAAGTCGACCTCGGCGGAATTTGAACTCAGAACGTAGCGTCAGACGAAATACCGCTAAGAATTTCGCCCGGTGTGCTGACGATTTTGCCAGCTTGTCGCCTTCCATAATAATAATAAATAATAATAATTCCCTTCCTGAAGCTTGACAGACTTTTTTCTACAGCATTTATTTACTTTAACATGAACCGAACATAAACATGCACATATGTCATTATATATGTTTACCTCTGTATACATACACACGCACGCACACATTGATAGATAGTGAGACAGACAGACAGACAAGCAGACAAACAGACAGACAGACAGGCAGGCAGGCAGACGGACAGATAGATAGATAGACAGACAGGCAGGCAGGCAGGCAGACAGACAGACAGACAAATAGATAGATAGATAGATAGACAGACAGACAGATAGGCAGGCAGGTAGATAGTCAGACAGACAGACAGACAGACAGACAGGCAGACAGATAACAGGCAGGCAGGCAGACAGACAGATAGATAGACAGACAGGCAGACAAATAGATAGATAGATAGACAGACAGGCAGGCAGGCAGGCAGGCAGATAGTCAGACAGACAGGCAGACAAACAGACAGACAGATAGACAGAGAGATAGATAGATAGATAGATAGATAGATAGATAGATAGATAGATAGATAGATAGATAGATAGATAGATAGAGGGTACATACGTACGAATGTGAGTGTGGTGAACATTTTAAACTGTAGACTTACATTTAACTTTGTATGTTTGTATTCATCGCGTAATCTCATAAAAATAGTCGGCAAAAAAAAAAATTATATTCTTCTGTGTGTGCATGTTTGTGTGTGTGCGTGTGCTAGCGTACGTGCGTGCGTGCGTGTGCACTGTACGTAATATGTTTAGAACTAGATTTCACAAAAGAGTTCAGCAATGTCTTTGATAAAATGGTAATTCTTACATTGTCAGCTGCTATTCCTGTTTTGTTTGCTTTGGGTGGAAGAAATGTCACTTGTCACGTGACATAATATTTTCCCGTTTGCTGTTAAACACTAATGTAAGGGAGGTAACTCACTTGGTCTTTGCCAGGAAAACAATTTAGGTTAAAAAACACGCCGAGCCGCTTTTATATAGTCTTTTTTTTTTTTTACATAAACGCACTCTCAGCTCTGTTTGTGTCTGTTTGTTTGCCTCTGTGTGCGTGTGCATGCATGTGTGTGTGTGTATGTATGTGTGTGTGTGTGTGTGTGTGTGTGTGTGTGTGTGTGTGTGTGTGTGTGTGTGTAGGGAAATAATCCGAGTCTTAGTATTTTAACGATCGCTGTTAACGATGTCTGACACTTAACTCTACTTCTCATATCTGATCTCTTCAGTTTGAACGGCAGTTTTTAACATAATTTCTAGGTAACTAAAAAATTTTAAACTTCGTATACTGGTAAAATGTGTTTATAAAACATCTTTTTCTCTTGGATTTGTTGAGAAAATTCTATAGTTCGTAAGATATTTGTTGTTGTTTTCCTTCAATTTCTGCAATTTCAACCAATCAATTATGTCTATTGAGGTAAAAAAAAATTCTGTGCCGTATGAATATGACCCTCGTCTAAGAAACAGATTGGGTTTATTTACATTTGTGAAGAAAAAAAGATACCCTTCCCCCACCCCTAACCCCAACCCTAACCCTAAAACAGATAGAAATGCAATAGATCGATACTAGGGTCATAATTATGGGTGACAATTTCATACGACACCGCTAGAAAAAACTGCCGTTCAAACCGAAAAGATCTGTCGTATCTAAATAAACTTACATTTTATATAGACAACTTTTTCTCATTAAAGTATAGAAAGACATCGATGTAACTGAATAAAATTTCGTAGCAATTATTAGTTTCGAATTTTAGCACATGGCCAACAATTTTGGAGGAACGAGTAAGTCGATTACATCGACCCTAGTACTCATCTGGTACTTATTTTATCGACTCCGAAAGGATGAAAGGTAAAGTCGACCTCGGCGGAATTTGAACTCAGAACGTAACGACCGACGAAATACGGCTACGCATTTCGCCCGGCGTGCTAACGGTTCTGCCAGCTCGCCGCCTTCAGACGGATGCAATACCGCACAGCATATCACCCGCGGTGCAATTGTGCCAGCTCGTCGCTTTTTTAAATGCTGTACTAATAATTATTATTTTCACATACATTCTATGAATATTCGGTAAGGGCGCAGGCGTGGCTGTGTGGTAAAAAGTTTGCTTCCCAACCACATAGTTCCGGGTTCAGTTCCGCTGTGTAGCACCTTGGATAAGTGTCTTCTACTATAGCTTCAGGCGGACCAAAGTATTGTGAGTGGATTTAGTAGGCAGAAACTGAAAGAAATCCGTCGTATATGTGTTATGCACACGTGTGTGTGTGTGTGTGTCTTTGTGCGTGTATCCGTCCACCACCACCGCTGGAAACTGGTGTTGGTATATTTCTGTCCCTGTAACTTAGCGGATCGGCAAAAGACACCGATATAGTAAGTACTAGACTTGTAAAGAAAAGATGTACTGGAGGCGATTGGTTTGACTAAAATTTTTCAAGATAGTGTTCCAACATGGCCGCAGTCTAATGACTGAAACAATTGAAAGATAAAACAATGTATTCTGTTCTACTAAAGAAAATGTTGATAACTCATAATAGATTTCTTTAGCTATTTAATCTGCTCCTGACATCATGAATTCGTTAATTCATCCATGTTATAGTATTCCGCTTTGGGTGACTCAAAATTAATGGAGAATAAGTAACGGAGGTAGATGTGCTAGTGTTGTTTAACCCCTGGTCAGCTCTGGGGTTAAACAACTGGCTTTACCATCACACGTGTCTCTACGACCGTGTAATCTAATTCTTCTAGTGGGTCACTATACGATTCTGTTTGGACTGTGGCCATGCTGTTCCAATACTTTTAGTCGAATATATCGAACCCAGGGTTTATTTTATTATCTTTTTGAATGTTCGAATTTATCTTTTGGCAGAAGATAAGTTTTAACCGTTTTGTAATATACAGGCATCGTGGGAAGTTATTACATCTTGTAATTATGTTCACAAACAGGGAGAAAAAAAAAAGCACATTGTCCTGACACATTTTTGCTTTATACCCCATTCTTTAGAAAACAAAAGTCCTTTTTCACCTTTCCGCTTACGAAGAGAATTTCATAACAAGTGCTATTTCAACAAGTCACAAACTAATACTTATTTGTCCGTTTATGACGTGAATAATTTAAGATGTATGCACAAACATATATAAAATACATATACATGTAAGCACACATACACAGTCATAAACACACAGACACATACTTTCCATGATGTAGGTGTTATTAACTAACCAACATAACATTAAATTTTATCTCAAATTTTCTAATACCTGCTGACTACTGCCTTGAGTAATTTATTGGTTTTATCAACGTGCACTTTCAAAACTCTTTCATATCTTTTTCAACACCTGTTAAGACACCAATATTTACCTGTTTCTACTTTAAGCTTTACGCTATTCCTTCTCCAATTTTCAACAATTTGTTTTTGCTTTTTTGAAACTTCCCCCGTTTCATCAGAAATCTCCTTTTTATCTTTCTCTTCAAATAACTTTGGTTTCATTCTGTTACCCTTTCTCTGCATTCTCGTACACTTTTGTTACATTCTGCTACACCCTCTGTACATTTTGATAATTCTCTCTCTCTCTCTCTCTCTCTCTCTCTCTCTCTCTCTCTCTCTCTCTCTCTCTCTCTCTCTCTCACTCTCTCTCTCTCCATTCTGCTACACCTTTTCTACATTCCTGTAACTTTTTCTACATTCTGCTACACTTTCTCTACATTCTCAAGCATTCTCTCTACAATCTAGAACATTTTCTCTACATTCTGCTACACTTTCTCTACAATCTCAAGCATTCTCTCTACAATCTAGATTATTTTCTCTACATTCTGCTACACTTTCTCTACATTCTCAAGCATTCTCTCTACAATCTTGAACATTTTCTCTACATTCTGCTACACTTTCTCTACATTTTCAAGCATTCTCTCTCCAATCTAGAACATTTTCTCTACATTCTCATACACTTTTGGCATTTTCAAACAATCTCATCATTCTTCTACATTTTCTCTACACTTTTGTGCTTCTTTCACTAATGATTCGCCTCTAATATCTGCATTCTGTGTTCTGTCACCTTGCAGCGATGTTTTAGGTTGACGATTTATCAAAATCGACAAAACATTTCCTGTCAGTTTTCACGATCAAGATACCAGTGATAATTTCTACATTTCTTTCTGTTAGATTATCAAGTCCTTCAAACAACAATTGCTAGAGAGAATTTTTCTCCATATCACTTAGAATCATTAGAGCGTCGGACAAAATATCTTGCGGTATTTTTTTCGTTCTGAATTTACATTTCACCGACACCGACTTCATCTTTCCTCCTTCTGGGGTCGATATAATAAAATACTAGTCAATTACTAAGGTCAATGTAATCAATTAAGCCTTCTTTCCAAATTTCAGGCTTTCTCCTTAATTCAGAATCAATCTTATCTTTTATTTTTTTACTTGTTTCAGTTATTAGACTGCGGTCATACTGGGGCACTGCCTTGAAGAACTTTTACTTGAATGAATCGATCCCAGTATTTTTTAAAGTCTGGTACTTATTCTATCGATATTTTGTCGAACCGCTTAGTTACGGGGCATAGACACACAACCACAAATGGTGGGGGAGGACAAACACAGACGGAAAGACACACACATACTTATATATAGCCCGACGCCATAGTAGAAGACACTTGCCCAAGGTGCCACGCAGTGGGACTGAACGTGGAACTAAGTGATTGGGAAGCAAGCTTCTTACCACACAACCACACATGCGCCTATATTATATTTAGTTATTTATAGATTCGTAAGAAGCACAAATGCTAGTGTCTTATTACTCAGCTTTAAATTTCACTAAACACATTCTGCCGTTAGATTAATGTTTCCATTTTGATAATACACTCAAAACCTTTATATATTTATATTCATAATAAAACTGCCCCTTCACGCCTTCCTCGGTATCATCTTCCCTTCCAGAGATTAAAAAAAAAAAGGTATTACCTTCTATCATGATAATCTCCAAGTCTACTTCCACTCACAGCCAACATACCAATTTTGGATTATCCCACCATCTTAATTTGCGCCAATCTATCATCCTGCCGCAATGAACGGGCGTTCCATGTCCCAGTACGTATTATCGTATTTGGATTTAAAATACAAGACGTTCTTAGCCCCTCTGCTTTCCCAGAATCTAGGACCATTTATTTAAAGTGAAGTGAGTCTCGGAAGCATTTCGGTAATTAACCTTAAACGTTTTGTAGTACATAAAAGTTGCAGGTGATATAGCCGTTCAGTAAACAATTATTTGGAGTAGTGGTGGGTTCCGTGAAAACACGAATCCATTGCATGCGATACTTTTGGTACTAAATATATATATATATATATATATATATATATATATATATATATATATATATATATATATAGTGTAATAGTGTATCCCTTGTAGAACCTTTCTTTACCATTTGGTCAATCACTTAAAAATATAACCTTTTATTTTATGGTTTGTCGGTCACAATATACTTATATTTTTTAATTACACACTTGTTTACATTTATATGATCAAAACTTTAACAGTTGACATTTTCTAATTAAAATAAGGGCAGTTAATTATGCTAGCCTATCTATTGTAATTGGTACGTTGTGGTTAGGAACAATAGTCAGTGGGCTCTTTTTGTAGAGAGGAAAGCGTATGGATGACAGAACCAAACGTTGAGGTAGTTCGGTGTTAATGGAACATAAGTCTGGGAGAGAAGGAAACGTTCTGATAGGAAGTTTCCCGGAGAAGCAAAATATTTTCAGCCTCAAAAGTGAGGGTTTCCAGGAGACTTATGCGAAACAAAGTGGATAAATAAATGGCTGTTGGTACGTAGCTTAGGAAAATAGGTTTTCGAGTGATCCTTAAGAAGACCGCCTAACAAAACTACTCAGCAACAAAAGTAATCGTTCAAGACGGCGCGCTAGAAGAATCGTTAACATGCCGGACAAAATGCTTTGCGGCATTTCGTCCGACTTTACTTCTGAGTTCAAATGCCGTCGAGGTCCACTTTGCCTTATCATCCTTTCGAAGTCGATAAAATGAGTACCAGTTGAACAATGGAGTCGATGTAATCGACTAACCCACTCTCCCGATCTTGCTAGCCTTGTGCCAAAATTTGAAACCAATAAAAGTAATTGGTTAGTAACGTTTTTATGACTTCCGAGGTGACTGAGGTGAGAACATTTTTACTGATGTGACTGGAAAGCCACATTGTTTCTATTCCATCACGGATTCCATTCATGATCAAAAACAAAAACAAAAAACAAAACACTTGATATAGTATACTTCGTTATAAATAGGTGTCAAGACTATGTACGACCTACAGATGTAAACTGCGAAATTATTGTACAATTAACTCGAGTTGCATTTAATTTTTAGTTCGTGTGCTGTAATAAAACCGGCTATGAGCTAACAAGTAGCTGCATCTGTACTATATATAGCTGTACAATCATCTCGGCTAACCTGGCTTGTTTCTGAATCTGACTGGATGTTTGTTCAAGCTGGCGTGCTACAATCTTATCCCATGATAAACTAATCATATACTCACACATCTACCACGAAGTGGATATCTTACTCAACTCAAGGTGTTCTGTAAAGACAAACGATATATACAGAATTAATAGACATGGAATATAAATTATGTTTATTTACATAATATCTTCAGAGTATCATATTGAAGTAATGTTAGAGTTATGGTGGACAGATGTTTTTTCCCTCTTTATTTCCTCTCATATGACTGCAGATGTAACAACGTGCTTGGCACATATTCACTGTGGTATGGAAGACAGATGTTCAACGTAGAATATCGTTTGGGGAGATTTGTTTTTAGTGTTCTGATACATTACTGTATTCGGATATCGATCACTTTATATGTATAAGTGCGAAAATATTCGTGCGTGTGTTTACATAGGCGTAGGAGTGGCTGTGTGGTAAGTAGCTTGCTAACCAACCACATGGTTCCGGGTTCAGTCCCACTGCGTGGCATCTTGGGCAAGTGTCTTCTGCTATAGTCCCGGGCCGACCAATGCCTTGTGAGTGGATTTGGTAGAAGGAAACTGAAAGAAGCCTGTCGTATATATGTATATATATATATATAAGTGTGTGTATATGTTTGTGTGTCTGTGTTTGTCCCCCTAGCATTGCTTGACAACCGATGCTGGTGTGTTTACGTCCCCGTCACTTAGCGGTTCGGCAAAAGAGACCGATAGAATAAGTACTGGGCTTACAAAGAATAAGTCCCGGGGTCGATTTGCTCGACTAAAGGCAGTGCTCCAGCATGGCCGCAGTCAAATGACTGAAACAAGTAAAAGAGTAAAAGAGTATACACTAACACAAATACATACACCCAAAAATTTCTGGCCTTATGCCTAGAGTAGAAAAGATCTTAGAGAGAGCTCATATCGCCGAAGGAAGTTATCCAACCAATGCGGTAATGCTTTGAATATCTCTGGGGGTATATCTATCTGTGGTGCCATTGCAAGAACAAATTCATTAAATATCGGCCCTGCGTACAACCAAAGCCTTTATTTTTCTGTCAGCAATCCATCCCGAAGGAATATCTTCTAGCTCCGAAAATATCGGTTGTCGACCTGATCCACACTTGCGCTTCTTAGCAATTCCCTCATTCACCTGTTTGCTGAGATTAACGTAGTCTGCTTGCCATTTTCGAACCATTCAGGGCATCCAGCATCTTCTCCTTACAAAAAAGCCGTAAGATTCTTGTTATGTGGCTCTTCCACAATTCCTTTCTTGTACTCCACGGAATAACTCTTTCATTTCGCACTCATCTTGCCTGGGGGACAAGGCAGTCAAGAAGCAAAGAGAGTCAACTCCGTGCATGCGCTCAGCGCAGACTTTAGCCAAGCTGCGGTAGTTGGTTTGTTTTGCAAACATCACATGTTCTTGCTAACAAGCTGATGCATTTTTGACTAAGTCTTATTTCCGGGGAAACACGGTGTGTGTGTGTGTGTGTCTGTCTGTCTGTCTTTCTGTGTGTTTGTGTATGTGTGTTCATATGTATATATATATATGTATATGTGTGCATATTAAATATATGTGGAGGTGCAATGGCCCAGTGGTTAGGGCAGCGGACTCGTGGTCGTAGGATCGCGGTTTCGATTCCCAGACCGGGCGTTGTGAGTGTTTATTGAGCGAAAACACCTAAAGCTCCACGAGGCTCCGACAGGGGGTGGTGGCGATCCCTGCTGTACTCTTTCGCCACAACTTTCTCACATTTTTTCTTCTGTTGGCCTGCTCGCTTAGCCAGCGAGGTGGCGTCATTTCAAAGCTAAAACAATGCGAAGCGTATTGTGACCAGCGATGTGTAGCTATAGCAGAAGGTTACGGTGATATGTGTGTGTATATATATATGGGTGTGTATATGCGTGTGTGGTGATTAAATCTCTCGATTCTCAAAGATTTTCACTCGAGCCTCTCAGGCAACAATAAATGATATTCTTTTGTTGTGTTTTATTTCATATTTTATTATTTTGTCATCTTCCCGAGTCGAGTATTTTGAGAAATTTGAGCTGCGCACAAATACGTACTCCCTCTCTTTCTCTCTCTCTCTCTCTCCCTCCCTCTCTCCTCTCATCCTCTCCCTCTGTCTCTCTTTCTCTCGTGCGCACGCTTGTGCATGCGTGCGTGGCAACTTGTTTAAACGAAATGTAACTTTGAGAAAGTGTTTAACAAATAATTATAATTCCTCAGGTTTACGATAGAAGTTTAGACTGAAGGAATGAAACAAGAAGAACCGATCACTGATATGAGTATCTGTATCACAAGTACACAGTCTCTTTTGTAGCCGACATTTATCTCAATAACCTTTCAATTCATCAGTTAATGGCGGTAAAGCATTCTTTGAGATTACTGAATATATAGCCGTCGGTCATGTGGGCGAGGATGTAAAAAAAATTATCTGGATTGACTGGGATCGATAAATGTACCGAAGTGAGCGTAGTGATATGTATCCAGAATAATATTATCTTTCGAGACAGAGAACAACCCTGGGGCAGAGAACAACCAGGAAAAAGAAGTGCTCAACATGGAATTGTGTATGAGTGTGTGTGTGTGTGTGTGTGTGTGTGTGTGTGTGTGTGTGTGTGTGCGCGTGCGTGCGTGCGTGTGTGTGTGTCCATATAAGCATACATGATGATGATGATGATGATGATGATGATGATGGCTGTCCACTCGTGACCGAGAAAGATCGTCATTGACCCATTACCCATGCAAAATGCCAACAATTCCCGTACATGACGTCATTAGACCAGCAGTTGGCTTCACCCGGGGTTCCCGTCTGCGGCTTCCATACCCGCCGCGGTGCCCTCCTTGCTCGATCGGGCATCGGATAGTCGCATCGCCGGCGATTGTGCAGTCTCAAATTTTAGGACTAATCAGGCTTGTACAGCATCTCACAGACCCTCTCCACCCTATTAACAGGATCCAGAGAGCCAAGGCAAAATATCCAGTGCTACTATGGTCCACAGGCTCAGAAATATGAGATTGTCATGATCTGAAGCGCAAGCAAAAGATCCCCAAAATGTCCACTGCCATTTCATGCACATCTTGTTTTATGTCTGAGTGACCTTCTCCTAGAAACATGCTTTAACAAAAACTAAGGGGTACCTCACTCCCATTGGTCTTCCAGCACGCTGGACACCAACCCGGAATTTCTGAGGGTCCGTACTATTACTAGACAGTTGCTGAACCTACACTACGTTCACCCCCTCCTTTTGACAGGTCGCAGGGAAGCTAATGGCGGTACCGGGTTAGTCACCGACGACCCGACTGTGCAACAGGTTGTACTGGATTCCATATATCAGCAGCACGCATGAAACACCTCATAAGTGACCTGACACATACATACATACATATATATATACATACATCGTGGCACTCCGTCGGTTACGACGATCAGGGTTCCACTTGATCCGATCAACGGAACAGCCTGCTCCTGATGTAAACGTGCAAGTGGCTGAGAACTCCACAGACACGTGTACCTTTAACGTAGTTCTCGGGGAGATTCAGCGTGACACAGAGTGTGACAAGGCTGGCCCTTTGAAATACAGGTACAACAGAAACAGGAAGAAAGAGTGAGAAAAAGTTGTGGTGAAAGAACACAGCAGGGTTCGCCACCACCCCATGCCGGAGATTCGTGGAGCTTTAGGTGTTTTCGCTCAATAAACACTCACAACGCCCGGTTTGGGAATCGAAACTGCGATCCTATGACCGTCCTAATCACTGGGCCATTGTGCCTCCACATATATACATACATGCATACATACATCATATTATATTTATATTACGTTATATTATATTATATTACTTTACATTGTATTATATATTATTTAAAACAGTTTGATTTGGCTCCCTGCGACTCTAAGTCGTGTGTGTGTGTGTGTGTGTGTGTGTGTGTGTGTGTGCGTGCGCGTGTGTGTGTGTGCGCGCATGTGTGTGCGTGCGTGTGTGTGCGCGTTTGAACCCACCGCAGCTTGACAACTAGTGTGGGTGTGTTGACATCTCCATGACTTAGCGGTTCGGCAAAAGAAACCGAAAGAACAAGTACCAGGCTTAAAAAAAGAAAAAAAGTACTGGAGTTGATTCGTTGGACTAAAAATTATTCAAGGCGGTGCTCCAGCATGGCTGCCGTCTAATGACTGAAATAAGTTTTAAAAAATATAAAAGAGAAAAGATAAACTTCATTAAGCTTTCTAAATTAGTAATGTGGATATTTATTGATTCATTTTATACTTCTCCGTGACATTTAGTATTTAAGAGAACTCATTTCCGGCAGTTTGCTCTTTTACTTGTTTCAGTCATTTGATTGCGGCCATGCTGGAGCACCGCTTTTAGTCGAGCAAATCGACCCCAGTACTTATTCTTTGTAAGCCTAGTACTTATTCTATCGTTCTCTTTTGGCGAACCACTAGATTACGGGGACGTAAGCACCCCAGCATCGGTTGTCAAGCGATGCACAAACACACACACACATATGCACAAACACACACACACACATATATATATATATATATATGACGGGCTTCTTTCAGTTTCCGTCTACCAAATCCACTCACAAGGCTTTGGTCGGTCCGAAGCTATAGTAGAAGACACTTGCTCAAGGTGCTACGCAGTGGGACTGAATCCGGAACCATGTGGTTCGTAAGCAAGCTACTTATCACACAGCCACTCCTACGCTTATATATTTTATAAGTGTTATATTACGAGATGGTCATTTTTTTTCATGCCAAATAGGCATACGCGCTATATATTCGTTCTTCACTTGTTTATTGTTATTCTTATTTTATGTCCATTGTCTGGAAATCTTTCGTCGCACATCCTGGGACTCTTCAGCAACTCTCGACCTCACGTGTCTCCTCCTGTTCCGTTTAGTCCTTCTATTTTATTATTGCTTTTAAATAATGATCTCTTTCTCAGACATCATTTATCTGACGCACTGTTATAGTACCGATTCCAAATCTGTCACAAAGAATTTGAAACAAAAATATACTATAGTTATAATTTAGCTATCCGTTATCTTTAATCTGGTAGTATTGGTTAGTCTATGAATCGCTAACAAAATATAATAACACCGAAACATATCCAGAGTTTTCATCTTTATGCCAACGGATGCTTATTTTCTTTTTTAAGTTAATTATTTTTAATTTACATTAGAATTAATCATAGCACTATCGATATTTTTTTCCCAAACCACGGATGGAATTTTTCGTTATTGAAATTCGTTGACTCTCCGCAATAAGTATGTTAGTACCATCCTATCTAACCTAAGTCCGTAGTCTTGTCGATATATATATATATATATATATATATGGAAAGTTTCTATCGAAGATGCGTATCGCCTTCACCTTCGAAACGCAGAGTAGATGAAACCATGGCGACTGAAGAAGGGGAATTTTCCTTGTGTTATTTGCCCTGTACTCTATTTTTTCGTTGTTTAAGAAAAATGTCCAGTTCTTGGTTTTGTGTTTATGTTTTCGTTTCTCATTGTGTTCGACGTTTTTTTTTTTTGGTGTCCTGTACCCATATATGCGTGTATATATACATGTAGAGGTAGGTACGTACATATATGTATGTATATATGCATATGTTTTATTTATTAATTTATTATATATATATATATAATATATATATATATATATATATATATATATATCGACATGAGAGTTTATATACCCCGCTACGCCGTTGCAGCCACCGGAAAATACACCAAAGCATATACATTAGTGTATGTATTTAATAATATTTATTACACTAGAGCTGCTTTTATTTTATATGTAATATATATACGCCCTAAAACATGTATGTATGCGTGTGTATATATATATATATATATATATATATATATATATATATAATATATATATATATATATATATATATATATATAAAGAGAGAGATACATTTTACGCTCGCTAGACTTTCCATTTGTTTATATATTTTGTTGTTATTCAAAAACCTCGCTGAGTCACGTAACCCTCCCAGCGACCCAGAATGTTTATCTGGGTGATGAATTATGCTTGGTACCATAAACTGTTGCGGTCTGTGCCAAGGTTGAATTATCGTGCTCCACTTATTAAAGCGTCTTTCCTTCACCTGCTTACATTTGCTGTATTTCAACATTTCTTCATAGTAAAAAGCGGCGAGTTGGAAGAATCGTTAGCACACCGGGCAAAATGCTTCGCGGCATTTTGTCCGTCTTAACGATCTCAGTTCAAATTCCGCCGCGACCGACTTTGCTTTTCATCTTTTGGGAGTCGATAAAATAAGTACTAGTTGAGCACTGGGGTCGATGTAATTGACTGTCCTCCTCCCCTAAATTCAGGACTTGTGCCTATAGTAGAAAGGGTCTCACAGAGTCTTTTTCCACGATACTTCACATCCAAGTACAAATCTCAAAATCCTCGCTGTGCCCAATAAAGTAGTTTTCTGAGCATCTTCTACTCGCCTAACCCCAATTTCTCAAACCTGGTTGTTAATGCATCTAATGCCACAACTACTGGGATGACAATTACTCTTATTATTATTATTATTATTATTATTATTATTATTATTATTATTATTATTGTGGAGGCGCAATGGCCCAGTGGTTAGGGCAGCGGACTCACGGTCATAGGATCGCGGTTTCGATTCCCAGACCGGGTGTTGTGAGTGTTTATTGAGCGAAAACACCTAAAGCTCCACGCGGCTCCGACAGGGGATGGTGGTGATCTCTGCTGTACTCTTTCACCACAACTTTCTCTCACTCTTACTTCCTGTTTCTGTTGTACCTGTATTTCAAAGGGCCGGCCTTGTCACTCTCTGTGTCACGCTGAATATCCCCGAGAACTACGTTAAGGGTACACGTGTCTGTGGAGTGCTCAGCCACTTACACGTTAATTTCACGAGCAGGCTGTTCCGTTGATTCGGATCAACCGGAACCCTCGTCGTCGTAACCGATGGAGTGCTTCCATCCATTATTATTATTATTAATTATTATTATTATTATTATTATTATTATTATTATTATTATTTCTTATACGCACAACAGGTTAGACTGTCTGGAAAAAGTCCTAATATGCCACTACAAGTAGCCGTAGATGCTAAGAACCTTCCTAAGAATCCTAGCTGTTCCTAATAATACTGTTTTCTGGAGCTGCACTAAATTAGGTTTTATGCCTATTTCTTCTCTCCATCTGTTCAAATCTTTAGGAATAGTTCCTAATGCACCAATAACTACAGAGGTACCTTTTACCTGCACTTTCCATTGCCTCTATAACTAGGTCCTGGTACTTTGCTCCTTTCTCTATACCTCACATATTGACTTTCTCATCAATGCTGCACTTTTGGTATGTATCTTCCTAAATAGCTTTGTGGTCTCAAGTCTTGTGAGTTGAATTGGGTTAGCGGAAACCTTGTGATCGCCCGTCCGATGGGTTCTTAAAGTTCTTGAATATTAAACTTCGTCCGTCACTTGATTTAACACCATCACACAGCTCTTGCGTGCTTGCAACGTAGACCACTCTGTCGCAAGCATTCGAACCAAGTATCCAATGTGAGGTTTACGGTTGTGGTTTCTTCCACACTTCCTCCATTGCAAGTTCCACGCGTGCAGCAAAAAGATCATGGTCCTTGCCTTTCTTCCTCTGTAAGAGCCACCTCTGTCTATTTTCCATATTGCTAGAATTATTTCCTAGTGGTTAGGGCAGCGGACTCGCGGTCGTAGGACCGCGGTTTCGATTCCCAGACCGGGCGTTGTGAGTGTTTATTGAGCGAAAACACCTAAAGCTCCACTAGGCTCCGGCATGGGATGGTGGTGATCCCTGCTGTACTCTTTCACCACAACTTTCTCTCACTCTTTCTTCCTGTTTCTGTTGTACCTTGTCACTCTCTGTGTCACGCTAAATATCCCCGAGAACTACGTTAAAGGTACACGTGTCTGTGGAGTGCTCAGCCACTTACACGTTAATTTCACGACCAGGCTGTTCCGTTGGTCGGATCAACCGGAACACTCATCGTCGTAACCGACGGAGTGCTTCCATCCAGAATTATTTCCTGCATATGAAGCCCTTAACTCTATCATGACTGTTTATATATTCTGTTTCAGTTAAAACCAGGCACCTAGAAGCAATGCATTTCTTCTTGGTTGCCTCTACGTAGTTTGGTTTTACTATTTTTGCATTCTACTTCATTATTACATATTAGTGTAGTTCTAAGGTGAAAACTTTCTCTTGTGTTGCTATCAAAATATCTCCGACCTCGGCTTCAGTATTTCAATCAAAGCTGATTTCTTTTTTTATCCACTTCGTTTTATTCAATCTTATCGAGTATATGGTAGTTAAAAGATCCATATTAATATGTATATATATTAGGTATATAAAGGATTCTTAGTAGTATGTATATGTATTGGACATACAAAGAGTTCATACAAATGTATATATGTATTGGACATACAAAGAGTTCATACAAATGTATATATGTATTTGCTATATAGAAGATTCATATGAATATGTGTATATTATGAACAAGTGAACAGAGAGGGACCCGATTTATTCGAAGTGTGAAACTTGTTTTTTCATCGTTGTTTTCACCTTTTAAAGCGATTCGTGAAATTATAATTATATTTATAAAGTAACCAACTAAACCATGCCTCTATATTATATCTTGGTAAAAATCAAATACTCTATGAGCCCGCACCCCTCCCCCTACGCTTGTCCACCGTCCACCGTCCACCTTTCCCTCTGGCCTAAACAAAGGCGAAGAACAACAATCATTATTTTATGGAAGAGTCTCAGCAGGTTTCGCCTTTTGTTTGTTCCTCAATAGCAGAGCTGTTTGAAAGACATTCAGTGCTGGAGGTTTCTTACTCCAATTTCACGTCAGCATTCCCCGCCTGTCGTTTATACAACCAAATTCACAAAATAAGAATAGGTTGTTTTTAAACACTCGTGCATCTTATAATCACACAGTAAATCATTGTTGTAGGTTTCGTTATAAAATACGAAGGATTTAATCTTCGTTTTTAATGATCAGGTTGCGCATGCAAGTATTTGTCATGGTTGTAAGTCCTGAAATTATTTTTTGACGAATCTGTATAATTTATTCTTCAAATGTCGGAAATTCCGCATCCTACACATTTCGAAAGAAAGAAAGGTTTGCTCCTGCCCTAAAAACC
Source organism: Octopus sinensis (assembly GCF_006345805.1). Classification (NCBI taxonomy): domain Eukaryota; kingdom Metazoa; phylum Mollusca; class Cephalopoda; order Octopoda; family Octopodidae; genus Octopus; species Octopus sinensis. The sequence continues at coordinate 71,957,632 of NC_043007.1, read as the reverse complement.
ATAGACCTAAACAATTTGGTTGGGTTGACACTTGAATCAGTTGACAGTTATTCTAGCTGTAGACAACTCCTTGTAAGAGCTATTTTCATTCATTCTCCGACCGGAAGAGAAGATATAATAGAAAGGTTTTTAGCAACTATTTTAGCAAAACTAAATAACAGTCGTTGATTGAAAAAAAAGGTAAGTTGAAATGGGTTTTTCTTTCCTTCTTTGGATTTTATTTCGTTTATATTAAATTGCCAACCCTCTAAGACTGCTTATAGATACAGAAATAAAAGAGTCCAGCGAATTGACTGAATCGGATAGAATACTTTACTGTATTGGTTCCGGCTCCCCTTGTTCCGAGTTTAAACTCGGCCGAAGTCGATATTTCATCTCGCTGTCGACAGGAACCAAAGTTCTTGTCTGGATCGATGAATTGTGTGAGCGTTGGGCGAGATGCCTTGCAATATCTCTTACGTTTTAAGGCGGCGAGCTGGCAGAAACGTTAGCACGCCGGGCGAAATACTTAGCAGTATTTCGTCTGTCTTTATGTTCTGAGTTCAAATTCTGCCGAGGTCGACTTTGCCTTTCATCCTTTCGAGGTCGATAAATTAAGTACCAGTTGCGTACTGGGGTCGATCTAATCGACTCGCCCCCTCCCCAAAAAATTCGCACGCACACACACACACACACACATATCTATCTATCTATCTATCTATCTATCTATCTATCTATATTCAGTGGGCTACTTTCAGTTTTTGTCTACCAAATCCACTCACAATGTTTTGGTCGACCGGAGGCCATGTGGTTGAGAAGGAAACGTTTTACTTCACAGCCAAGCCTTAAATTACAAGGAGACGTACATGCGAAAAAAAAAAATGAGTTTATAATTAACAGCAGTAATGATAAGCGTAGTTGACAATATCAACAAATATTGATATAACAGTTATAAACAGAAACAGAGGGATAATAAATATGGAGAAGGTCACGAACTTTGAGGAGGGAAAAGCGAGTAAATCAAACCCCTCTTTTCAGTACTTTTTTAAGGAAAGATATAGACCATTGGATGAATTCCAGTATTTGATAGGCATGTATTTTATAAACTCCAAATGGATGATGGCAGGGCCAAAGCGCCAAAACCACGCCCGCAAGGCATGTCACTGTTCCTACAATCAAATACTATGCTCTTAAATGATGATCATCATCATCTTTTCTACTAAAGGCACAAAGTCTGAAATTGGGGGTAGGGTGGCTTAATCGATCCCAGTGCTCAACTGGTACTTACTTTGAACTCGGTGTAAAGTACTGGAACAAATATAGCAAAGCGTTTTGTTTGATGCTCTCATAATTTTGCAAATCCACCATCAGATTGGCAAAAACAGCAGACTGCGGGGTCTAAATGCCTGGTGGTATTTACTTATATATCTTGACGCTCTGAGCTCAAATTACGGTGTTGGCTTGCCTTTCCACTTTCCACGTTGATATAGTACCAATGATACAACAGGGCTGATTCAGTCAACTCTATCCTTTCTCAGTATTGTATAAAATCATTTGTTTTTTTGTGGTTTAATACTGAGTTTCTCTGTAAGTTTACTAAACTGCAACAGTATAAAAAAAAAACCCAGAATAATAGTCTTCACAAACATCGCTGTACACATAGATAAAATAGCAATACATCAAAGATAGAATAAGTTGTCCGAAAGAATCACGTTAGTAGGATTTGATAGTTCATTTACAGTCTATTTTCCCGGTATTCCCTTGTCCAGTTATTGGTATGGTTTATGTGTATTGCCGGAGGAAGACTCAGTAAATAGACCAACTAAAAGAAATATCTCCGACAAATGCAATCCATCACAAGGAACAGTTTAGACTCTATCTTATTCAACAGGAAAATCATTCCACTTTGTGCTGGGCTCGTTTACTACACAGCAGAAACACTACCACAGTACCAACTTAAAAACACACTACCTCTCTTACAGTAAAGAAGCTGAAGATTTGGAGAGATTTTATCAAACAAATATCAGCAAATTTCTGTCTTCAGGCTTCGTTATTGCCTATTTCTAATTTCACTGTCAATGGAAATAGCAAAGGATTGGATGTAGAAGATTGAAGGCAGTGTGCATTTCTGCTTGCTGCCAATATACAATGTCTTTACATTTAGCCTGTTACACCCTCCCCTGCGATGTCATTTCAGAATCTTCCTGTTGTAATAACCTGCCAACACGCTCAAAAACCGCTGTAAATATGAAATCAGTGGCGAGTTTCTTGGTTACTTTTTGTTTTTTTGTTTTTTTTTTGATGTTGAAGGATTTGTTAAATTTGAAAATTTGGTCTCTGTAGGATGGTTTTCGGCAAACGCTCCGCATGATCCTCCTGAATTTCACTGTCCACAACATAGGTATCCAGTACCAAATGATTCTTAGATCTATTTGAATTCAAATATGAAACCGTAAGGTATTTGTGCTTGAAAAACTATAAGAAATCATAACTACAAAGCATTGCCTACAAGTGAGATTATTTTTTAAATAATCATAAAGCAAAATGGATGATAAATTCTATCCGATGGAACTTTCTAAATTTAAACACAGGAAGTGGCTCAATGGTGAATTTTCTAAATCATAACATGATTCGTTATTCGGTAACTCCATTTTTTAAGTTCAAATCCTATGAGGATTAATCTATCATTTCAAGCATCCAACCTCTCCAAAACAAGATGTGATTTTGCTCGGCGGAAAAAAACTGGATAACTGCTAGATTTCGACTGATTTTCTTTTTTATGTTATATGTGCTTAAACAAAATAATTCCGAATGAATTGAAAATAATCAAATATGCTTGAAAATTTCAAAGAAAAAAAGAACATAACATAAAAGAAATAACAGATCATTGTATCATAAAAAGATCCAGAAATATTTGATGTGCATTATGGTTGATGGTGTACGGCGACGAAATCTTCAGCCTCCTTCAAATATACAACTTTAAAAGGAAGTTTTTTTGTATTGAGACGGGGGTATTTATTAAATCAAAGGCTTTAATGATTAGGGCGGGTAGATTTGTATATATTTATTGCGAGCCTCTGGAGAAATTGAAGAAATAGATGCAGCACCAAAACAAATCCTTTTCTACTCTAGGCACATGGCCCGAAATTTTGAGGGATGGGGCCAGTCGATTAGATCGGCCTCAGAATGCAACTGGTACTTAATTTATCGGCTTCGAAGGGATGAAAGGCAAAATCGACCTCGGCGGAATTTGAACTCAGAATGTAACGGCGGACGAAATACTGCAAAGCATTTTGCCCGGCGTGCTAACGTTTCTGCGACTGAGAAAAATGATTAAAATATCAGTTTGCTAAGACTGTTTGTAATTTAACAGTTTCGTTGGGGAAACACATAGAAAGATTCTGGTGAGATCATTTAAAAAACAAGATTAATTCTTTATTATAATTTTACAATCGCATAAATATATAACATTCACTCAGTGCTAAATGAAATTTAATTTATAAAAGATTGCAATATGTATATTTAAGTGTTTCAATATGAAATGCTACTAAATCTACTTTTAAATTGCAATGTTATATTGTAAAATTCGAATTCTTGTAAATATATGAGATTAACTTAGTCCGTTAAATCTCCTCGTCTTTGTCGTCATAGCCGTAAACTTCGTCTTCATCGTCTGCGTGGTTTAATAACAAACTCGAGCGACATTGCCGTATGTAATTCATAAAATTTCGGGGTCGATAAATTAAGTACCAGTAACGCACTGGGGTAGATATAATCGACTTAATCCGTTTGTCTGTCCTTGCTTGTCCTCTCTGTGTTTAGCCCCTAGTGGGTAGTAAAGAAATAGGTGTTTCGTCTGTCTTTATGTTCTGAGTTCAAATTCCGCCGAGGTCGACTTTGCCTTTCATCCTTTCGGGGTCGATAAATTAAGTACCAGTTGCGTACTGGGGTCGATCTAATCGACTGGTCCCCTCCCCAAAAATTTTGGGCCTTGCGTCTAGAGTAGAAAAGAATATTTAAGTATCTCTTATCTATCATCGCTGGTAAAGATTTGTGAAAATGTGCGCCACAATAAACTTGTAGCTATCTCCGAAAGCCATGTTACATTTGTAAGATGTCTTATTACATATTTAAAATATTTCCAATATTTTGTTTGTTTAGGATACAATTTTAGATATTTTCAGAAAACGTTTGTCGTTCTTTCAATTCTGAAAAAGTAATTTTCATTCTTTGCAACATAGTTGAAATATTTTTATTACACTGTGGAATTTCGTAAATGCTTTCGTAAACAGGCGCGTGTGTCTTCGTGTGTGTGTGTGTGTGTGTGTGTAAGAGAGAGAGAGAGAGAGAGAGAGAGAGAGAGAGAGAGAGAGAGGGAGGGAGAGAGAGAGAGCGAGAGAGAGAGTGATGTATGTATGTATGTATGTATGTATGCGTATATACAGAAGGTATGATTTGTTTTATAAAGGAGGTGCCTCTCAAAAAATTAGAATATTAAAATTGAGATTTCAGTTGATCTAATCTCAATATTTTGTTAATGTAAGCTAACATTTATGTTGTCCACGCTGAGGTGGGCAACTGATTAGAACACTGCTGGGAGGGTTACCCGGGACGACCCGAGCAAATACCAACAAGCGGTGGCTATAGCAACGCGCTGTAACAGTGCATGCGACCATACCTGACCCAACCCAATCATTAAAAATTCCATATCCTATTTTGTTAGAATATTATATCTAAGAACCGAAATAAGGCGTTGAGCTGGTAGAATCGTTAGCACGCAGGTTAAAACGCCAAGCGACATTTCGTCTGTCTTTATGTTTTGAGTTCGAATTCCGCCGAGGTCAGCTTTGCCTTTCATCCTTATGGAGTCGATAAATTAAGTACCAGCTGAGCACCCGGAGTCGATGTAATCGACTTATCCCTCCCCCGAAATTGCTGATCTTGTGCCAAACTTTGAAACGAATATCTAAGAATCCAAAACGTACGCTGAAGCAAGTTGGTCTAAATTAATATGGAATGTCAATCAGTGCTTGTTTGGAGCTCCATCGGCGGCGATGGTTGTCTACATAAGTCATGGCAGAGAGCAAATTATTTCTCATCATGTGACATGGTGATCGATATTCAGATAGTTACGATAGCAAACTTCAGCCCCGTTTGAATGTTAGCACGCAAGTTAGTCATCTTTTAAACTACACTCTCAGGTCATGTGAGTTATTAAGGAACCTCTTTGATGGAATGAAGTGGAGGTGAGTGGCTTAGTGGTTAGAGTACTCGCTCACAACCTTAAGGTCGTGACTTCGATTACCGGCGACGCGTTTTGTCCTTAAGCAAAGCGCTTTATTTCACGTTGCCCCAGTTACTTAGCTGGCAATAATGACTAGTACTTGAATTTCAAAGGACCGGCCTTATCACATTCTGTCACACTGAAACTCCTTGAGAACTACGTTAAGAGTACGTGTGTCTCTGGAGTTAATTTCACGAACAGTCTGTTCCGTTGATCGGATCAAATGGAACACGCGTCGTCGCAACCGACAGAATGCCAGTTTGATGGAATGATCTGCAAACCAGGCCATGGTTGCTTTCATTTCTTCGAATCCTAGAATTTATAGGGCCGGCTACCCAGTTTCAAAGATGTATAAGTAACCAAAATCACAACATTCCCCTGAACAATGCGCCGACCTGTTGCAGGGTTCAATGCTTGCAATTTTGAGGTGGTGAGGTACAAGTCGATTACATTGACTCCAGTACTTGACTGGTGCTTCATTTCATCGATCTTAAAGGGATGGAAGGCAAAGCTGACCTTGGATGGAGATTACAATTCAAAACATAAAGAGCCGGAAGAAATGACGCTAAACATTTCGTCCAACATTCCAACAATTCTACCATCTTGTCGCCTTTTTTGAACTGTACACAGATGCTAAATTCTGCTAGAATAGAAATTCCACATCACCAAATAGCTTGTTAGCTAACAAATACAAGAATGGCCCTCCTGTCCAACCCTCCTCCAAACTCCGAAAACTTTAATGCAATATATCTCACCGTTGGATTGAACTTTTAACCAATGGTTGTGAAGCGATCTTCTTAACACACAGCCTTGCCTGAAAGGAATAAAAACAATTATAAATTTATTTATTCCTAACCATTTTCTGTATTTGGTTTGAAAGATTCTTGATGTGAACTCGTATATTGAAACATATTTTGTTGTATCTCGAGAAGGTCGTTATACTAATAATGAAGAGACTCACTGATAAAATTAAAAAAAAAAAAAAAAAAAAAGCTGCGTTTTCGAACGGACTCGAACCCGTTACCCCCAGATCACTTTTTTTAATGTACCTTAGAAAGTCTGATGCTCTACCGACTGAGCTATGCAGGTGACCACAAATTCAGGTGTTTATTATTGGAATAAAGACCCTGTCGAAATACAATGAATTTATTCTTCGTCGTTATCATTTCTATTATGGGCTCTTATTACGCCAGCAGTTTGTTTCTACAGAGAAAGATCATATAACTTATAATGGTGAGTACTATGTATGAGTCAATGAAGGAACCTCAATATAGTCGAAAAATCTGCTAGAAATAGCAGCAAAATTCCCTCAAATACTTCCGACTATCTTAAGTAAAAAACATTAACACATTCAACGATGTATTCCTTGATATCCAAGAATAATCACGGTTAAACCGTCAAAGATTGTACCTCTGCTCTGGAGGATCTCAACTTGGGTCTATATAACACTTGGAGTTCCATATAAGATTTTATTGTTAAAATTTATGTCCAATAAGTTTATTATACATTATTTACATTATTTACATTCGACGGATATTTGTCTTCGTTTTGTTTGTTGTTAACACAACGTTTCGGCTGATATACCCTCAGCCTTCTTCAGGTGTCTTGAGGAAATTTCGAACCTGGGTTCTCATTCCTAAGGTATTTTTCGATGTTACTATTATTATTATTGTTATTGTTCAGGTCACTGCTTGGAATCGAACTCGGAATCTTGGGGTTAGTAGCCTGCGCTCTTAACCACTACGCCATATGCTCGTGAGCATATACTTCTACAACACAGAAAACATTTTATAATTTCTTACAAAGTTCCTAATAATATATAATTTTCTAAAAAATACAATAGGATTTTTTAAAGATGGAATAGCTGTGAGGATCCATCCGAGGAATCAAATGGGGCCATAGGTAAAATACGGTTGAGAAACACTGCTCTACTCGATCAGGACTTACTCAGGGCTAAATAACAAAATAGTCTATACCAACTGGTGATGGTACCATTTTTCACCTACAGTGAATTTATTATATTTATTACTATTATTTTTTTGCACTGATTTTTTTTCTTCTTCTTTTTAGTCTTTCTCTGTCATCTTGTTTCATTCACACACAACTTTATGATTGACAGTTTCGTCTACTTTGCCACATCTGATACTATCTGGCTGTCAGTTTTTGTTTTAACAAGTTTGTTCTTTCGCATCCATGGCTAGAGTTTCTGTTCCATCTTTCAATCAAATCCGTTGTTCTTCTGCTAAATGTCCTCACACTCTCACAGAATCACCACCTAACACCTTTCCTTTCCTCCTTTATATTTTCTCTGTTATTCTTATCTACTTCTATGTACTATTCATTCACTCTTGATCTTTCTGGCTGTACATATACAAGTTTCTTCTCTCTTTTCTTAACCTACTTCTCTAGTTCGACAAGTTTACTATGTCTATTTAAGTGAGTGACCCTCGGCCTCCTTCTATTCTCGCCATGTATGTGTGTGTATTTTACTTGTTTCAGTCATCAAACTGCGGCCATGCTGGGGCATCGCCTTCAAGAATTTTTAGTCGAATGAATCGCCCTCCCCCGCCCAGTACTTATTTTCTTTTTTAAGCTGATGAGTACTACGCATGAGTCAATGAAGGAGCCTCGATATAATCGCTCTTTTGCCGAACCGTTAAGTTACGGGACGTCAATACACCAACACCGGCTGTCAAGCAATGGTGGAGGACAAACACATACGTATTTATATATGTGTATGCGTGTGTATGCCTCTGTGTGTGTGTGTGTGTGTGATATACGCGGACTTCTTTCAGTTTCCGTCTACCAATTCCAGTCACAAGACTTTGGTCGGCCCGAGCCTATAGTAGAAGAAACTTGCCCAATATATATATTGTATGTTGTATATTACCATTTTACCCAAGTTTATATTTTGCAGAGGTCATTTTTTGTCTTTCACCCTTTCGGGTTCGATCAAATAAAATACCATCTAAACACTGGAGTCGATGGTATTGATTGGCTTTTCCCCTCAAAATGGCTTATTATGTGCTTAAATTAGAAATCATTCTATGAACTGGTAGATCGTTTGAACTTTGGCAAACAGTGCTTCTCGGTGTTTTCTCCGGTTCTTTATGTTCAGTGTTCAAATTCCGCCATGGTCAACTTTGTTTTTCACCCTCCTGGGATTGATGAAATAAAGTATCAGTCTAGTACCGAGGTCGATGTAATTGGCTTATCAGCTTCTTCTAACATTTCTGGTCTTGTATCTAAATTCGAAAGAATTACTATTATTCAGTGGTCTTATTTTTATCATGTGCTTTCACTGCACTACCGAGCGCAGCTATGTGTGCCTTGGGTGTATGCTGTGGTTTGTTGTGATGCTCTTATTTTTACGTATTGAAAGTAGGATGTGTGCGGTGCCTAGTAGTGCTATTTTCTGTATGTTATATATACTTGTTAGTCCTGGTATTTTTGTTATGTATTTGTATAAATATTTTTTATCAAACCTAATGCACCTACTACGATAGGAATTGTTTCTGTTTTTAGACTCCACATTCGAGTTACCTCTATTTCCAGATCTTTGTATTTTGAAAGTTTCTCCGTATCTTTTAGAGAAACATTATCATCTGTTGGTATTGATACATCGATTAGAAAGCATTTTTTTCTTGGTGATCTCTGACAACTACATCCGGCCTATTGGCCTTAATTTCTCTATCTATGTGTATTGGCATAACCCAGATTGTGGTTGCTTGCTCATTCTCTGTGACCTTTTCTGGCGTGTGCCTATACCATCTTTTTTCTGTTGTTATTCCATAATGTTGGCATAGCTTCCAGTAGGTCCCAACTCTGTCGTGTCTGTGAATATATTCCTTCTTAGCCAGGACTGGGCAGCCAGAGATAATATGATTTATTATTATTATTATTATTATTATTATTATTATTATTATTATTATTATATTATTATTATTATTATTATTCACTATACGATTCTTATGGAAGGGCCAGGTTTTGCTTGTCAGAAAATCCATCTGTTGTCAACACCCACTCCGTGCTGGTCTTAGAATGCCATTCTTGATGATGCGGCGCGATGCTTTGAGGCTGAAGCACCTGCAGAAATATCTAAGTCACTGCGATGGTGTGAGCGACGGCGACGAAAACAAGGAAGAACTGATGTGGGCATCCTTCGTGCGACACGTCTTACTGCAGCTCACTTCATTGACCGAACTGCAGGCATGGGTCAAACGTAGACCAAGATTGGACTTTTGGCATCTAAAATATTGCCAGGCGTTCACTGCATTGTACCAGCAGGACAAGACCGTTAGCGGGAAAACAACCCAAGATTTCTATAGGGGACTAGTTGAGAGTGACCTAGGACTGACTCTGAGCATCTACGAGAACAGTTTGAGTGGTCTCTCCCGGAGGACTTTCGGGTCGAAGATCGTGGACAATTTCCAAAAGTCTTTGGTATAGCAGCGCTACAGTGGGGCATTGCCAGTTCGAGACAATTTCTTCAGCTATTGAAGTACCGTCAGCCGAACTTGCCCGAGGAGCATGCAGAGGGACGAAACCGTCCTGCATGCAATCGTTCAATGTCAGTGCATTAGAGACTTGTGGGTTTTTGTTGAGCAGTCGCTGCCTTGTGTAAGATGAATCCAGCTGTCCGCTGAGCGTATAGTGAAGATCGACGCACCACCTTCCTTTTGGAGAGAAAGACAGGTCTTTCTCTACTTAGTGACTGTGGCAAGAGAAGATGTCTGGTGGACCCGTTTGAAAGGTTTGAAGACAGGTATTTTCCTATCGGGCTAAGCCCTCACCAGTTTCTTCAAATATCATTTGAAGAGGGAGATGAAGGTAAAGAGGAAGGTGCTGCCTTCTAGTGTGTTTATCAAAAGGTGAATGAGTGTGACAAGACTGAGATTGAATGGATCTACTCTGAGTAGGAGGAAAGAAACTAGAGCTGGCAGAAACGTTAGCACGCCGGGCGAAATGCTTAGCCGTATTTCGTCTGCCGTTACGTTGTGAGTTCAAATTCCGCCGAGGTCGACTTTGTTTCATCCTTTCGGGGTCGATAAATTAAATACCAGTTACGCACTGGGGTTGATGTAATCGACTTAATACCTATGTCTGTCCTTGTTTGTCCCCTCTGTGTTTAGCCCCTTGTGGGTAATAAAGAAATAGGAGGAAAGAAACTAGAATGAGCACTTTCCCATACCTTGGGGATGGCAGAGTAACCTGGATCTTTTGCGTGGGAATTACTCGAATTATCCTATGTGGACTCCCCCGCTCTTGGGGATTCTATTTATTAATTATCATTTCTCTAACTTCTATATATATATCCTTTGTTATATCGCTGGATATTGTGTCTCCCTTTCATCGATGTAAATCTCACTTGTTTTGTGTGTTGTATCTCGTCCTTTGATATTGTCCTCTATGCCCTTGAGGCCCTTGAACTCTATGCCCTTGAGGCCCTTGAAGCCAGTAAAAGAAATTATCATCATCATCATCATCATCATCATCATTAAGACGGCGAGCTGGCAGAATCGTTAGCACGTTGGACGAAATTCTTAGCGGTATTTCGCTCGTTGCTACGTTCTGAATTCAAATTCCGCCGAGGTCGACTTTACCTTTGGGGGGTCAATAAATTAAGTACCAATTGCACACTGGGTCGATCTAATCGACTGGGCCCTCCCCCAAAATTTCAGGCCTTGTGCCTATAGTAGAAAGAATTATTATTATTATTATTATTATTATTATTATTATTATTATTATTATTATTATTATTATTATTATTATTATTATTATCATTATTATCATTATTATTATTAAGGCAGCGAGCTGACAGAATCGTTAGCACGCCGGACAAAATTCTTAGTGATATTTCGTCCGTCTTTATGTCCTGAGTT
>NC_043007.1:71896487-71941487 GCF_006345805.1 Octopus sinensis | reverse complement strand
GTCGTATGTATATATATATATATATATATATATATATATATATATGTGTGTTGTGTGTGTGTGTGTGTGTGTGTGTGTGTGTGTTGTGTGTGTGTCTGTGTTGTCCCCCTAGCATTCCTTGACAATCGATGCTGGTGTGTTTACGTCCCCGTCACTTAGCGGTTCGGCAAAAGAAACCGATAGAATAAGTACTGGGCTTACAAAGAATAAGTCCCGGGGTCGATTTGCTCGACTAAAGGCGGTGCTCCAGCATGGCCGCAGTCAAATGACTGAAACAAGTAAAAGAGTATGCGTGTGAAACTATTTGTGTTTGTGTATATGCGCGTGTTGTACGTATGTGTATATGTATATGTTCGTGTGTGTGTGTGTGTGTGTGTGTGTGTTTTAATATTGCTATAGTCCTTGCCTAGGTTAAAGCAGTGTCGCTCAGTGTCTAGTTGCAGGTGTGTGTGCGCGCGCGCAATGGGCTGCAGAGTATCTCCTCTTCGCATTTGGGCAGCCAGACTCTTGGAATAGAATACAGTTGATGCAAGGGAGACAACTTCCATAAAAAAAATGATCATACGTATACATTAGTTATTTCCCTTGCATATGTTCCTGGGTACACTCATACGTTTGTAGGAGAGCTCTTCCCAGCAGGAAAAAAATGTTCACAGAAAGACTTGAGAAAAGGAATGACTACTGAGATGTTGCTAGATAAATGTGATGATTCAGATCAAGAAATGAGAGCAAGAGAGTTGGCTAACAATGTCAGTCAATGAGAAGTGTGTGAATTTTAATCTGGAGGTGGTGTAAATTTCCAGTTTTAAAATAGAAGTATGGTCAAGTAACATGATTAACAATTAAAGAGAATTTACCCTTTAGTTCATCGTGTATTTGCTAATATGATGGTGAGGAAATTGCCAGAATTTAAGCCGAAATTTGTCTAAGTGGCATTACTTCATGAAAAACTCAGATCTTGAATTTTTGATGATATTTTGCAATAATGTTTTTTTATTTTCACCTCTTTTACTCTTTTACTTGTTTCAGTCATTTGACTGTGGCCATGCTGGAGCACCGCCTTTAGTCGAGCAAATTGACCCCAGGACTTATTCCTTGTACGCCTAGTACTTATTCTATCAGTGTCTTTTGCTGAACCGCTAGGTTACGGGGATGTAAACACACCAGCATTGGTTGTCAAGCGATGTTGGGGGAACAAACACAGACGCACAAACATATGCACAAACACATACATATATGCATATACATATATATATATATATATTCGACGGGCATCTTTTAGTTTCCGTCTACCAAATCCACTCACAAAGCTTTGGTCAGCCCGAGGCTATAGTAGAAGACACTTGCCCAAGGTGACACGCAGTGGGACTAAACCCGGAACCATGTGGCTGGTAAGCAAGCTACTTACCACACAGCCACTCCTATGCCTATGTATAATTGTGTGCATAATTGACATGATTAAGTACCATATTAAAATCTGTTCCTGAGTATTTAGGAGTGGCTATGTGGTAAGTAGCTCGCTTACGGACCACATGGTTCCGGATTCAGTCCCACTGTGTGGCATCTTGAGCAAGTGTCTTCTACTGTAGCCTCAGGCCGACCAAAGCCTTGTGAGTGAATTTGGTAGACAGAAACTGAAAGAAGCCTGTCGTATATATGTATATATATATATATATATATATATATATGTATGTGTGTGTATATGTTTGTGTGTCTGTCTTTGTCCCCCCAACATCACTTGAAAACCGATGCTGGTGTGTTTACATCCCCGTAACTTAGTGGTTCGGCAAAAGAGACAGATAGAATAAGTACTAGGCTTGCGAAGAATAAGTCCTGGGGGTCGATTTGTTCGACTTAAAAGGCGGTGCTCCAGCATGGCCACAGTCAAATGACTGAAACAAGTAAAAGAGTAAGGAGAGTATGAAACTAAAATATTCCAAATTGAAAGACTAGTTGTGACAATGATTAACATTTTTTCCTCTCTTTTTTTCCAGACCCTCACTTCATGGACTGCACAGAAGAAAATGCCAGTACCATTATGTTCAACATTTCTAATATGATGGAAGAAGAGATTTTAACAGCAGCTGATTTAAGGATCTTCTGGGATCCTAAATTTTATGAATATAACTACAGAGGAGCTGCTAGCTCAAGTGACATTTCTATTGATAATTCATATGATAGTAATTATAACATTACTAGAGACAATAATAATAAAAATATGTTTAAAAAACTGAAATATTTTCCTATTCGTATAGAGGTCCACGAAGTTATAAGTCCACCCCGATGGGGAAGTTCCAGTGAATGCATTACACGGCTTATTGACACTAAGGTTATTCACAGCAACAGTAATACATCAACATGGGTTGTTTTTGATGTACACCCAGCTGTTCTGAAATGGAAACAAACGCCACATTTAAACCATGGTTTGCACATTCGACTATCTACAGCAACAAAAAACCCAGTTTCTGTTCAACCACATCAACATATACGATTAAAGAGAACAGCGGACATTGAACAAAATGAATGGCAAAATTCTCGCCCTTTACTTATCACTTACACTGACGATGGAAAAGGTGTACCCCTCAAACGTTCTCGAAGAAGTGCAAGACACAGAAGGGAACGAGGAAAAAAAAAACGACGGCGTTCAAAAAAAGTTCAGCGACACCGAAAAGCGGGCGCGGAATGTCGTAGACACCCAATGTATGTTTCATTTAATGAAGTAGGATGGACAGAATGGATTGTGGCCCCCGTGGGTTACCAAGCCTTTTATTGTGATGGCAAATGCCCATTCCCAATTTCAGACTATTTGAACTCAACAAATCATGCTATTGTTCAGACCCTTGTCAATTCTGTGATGCCCGACAGAATACCTGAGGTATGTTGTGTACCTACAGAACTTAGCTCGATTTCAATGCTTTATCTCGATGAGCAAAACAAAGTAGTCCTTAAAAATTATCAAGGAATGGTTGTAAAAGCATGTGGATGCCGATGACAAAAACTTTTTCTAAACAGTCCTCTGTCATCAAACATGTTGTCCTCATTGACACACTATTACTACTTGCTATTTATTTTGCATACCGCTTCAGTATTTTGGTGCATTTTCTTTTCAAAAGCGGTCATGTCTCCAAACTTTTATATCTTACCCCCCAAAATTCTGGTTCCATTGAATTACCTGTGTAAGTGGTTACTTCTGTCCGTCCTAATCAGTAGCATTTGAAGTGCAGGGATTTCTATCAGCAGCTGTCTCTTTTTGTCAAACACAGAGGAACAGGAAAAACAAAAGTTTCAAAATAAAAGAGAGAGATGTTTGTGTATACAATGTTGAAGGAACAATTAATTATTTTATAATTTTTTCAAATATGTTAAAAGAACATTGACATAATTTTTGTATATTTTTATTTAAGAAAATCTATCGACTCTTTGTTCCTGGATGCAAATGAAGATTTGGTCATAATTAAGGTGGGGAGGGTTTTTGTTTTGTTTTTTATTTTTTTTTTATTATTTTTTTTTCAATCCAAAATTTTCCATATATAAAAACATGAAATCAGGAAAAACTAAGGAACTGATGACAGTTTATTGATACTCAAAGCCTAACTTTGCCTTTTTCTTCTCACCGAATTCTTGCTTTGTTATTGTTAGTCCAAGTGATTTCACAGGTGATGAGATGCATAGAGATGTTATCCATGTAGGTGACATTTAAAAGCTCCATGTATGCTCTACTGCTTTTACTTTGCACCATCTATTGGGATTATAAATGTTTGTTTAAAAGGATAGGTGGTTATGTGTGTGTGCATGCGTGTGTGTGTGTGTGTGTGTGTGTGGTGTGTGTGTGTGTGCGTGCATGCGTGTATGCATGTGTGTATGTGTGTCTGGACATCTATCAATGTGCTTGTGTACATGTGAAAAAGCAGAAGTGAATATGTTATGATATGATACCAGTTATGCAAATATAGAACAATGGAATATTTCTTGCAGCCCTGCATGTCTCCTCAAATGAAATATTATCATCACTGGAGACTATTATACCATATACCATACCCCCAACTGTATATCTCACAGTTGCTTTAGTATCACTATTTATAATCCTATATTACAACATGACACCTCTGTGGTCCATACAACAATCTTTGATCATGGAATTACCATTGATTTTGCATTCAGTTATCAGAAATCCCATGCTTTTAATCCAATCAACTCTGCAATGCTCAACAAACATTTTATGTTGAGATATTTCTTAGCAAGCCATCAATATTATTATTATTATTAATTTTTCAGTGTTCTAAATATAGATTTTGGTAAAAGAAAACTATTTATTTGAAATAAAACTTTGTAATTGTGTATTTATTAAATGACAACAGCGATCAGCTAATTTTTTTGCCACAATATCCAGTTCTCACTAATAAGCTATACTCCATGCTCGCAGTTATTTCTTGACCTGGCTTGGAGTAAAATTGACAACTCATTTGTCTCATGCACTTTGTGCTAGCAGATAATATTACATTTCAATAATTTGTAACCAATTCCTGCTGCTACTTCCATTTAATGCTTGCTGCTCATTATCCACTTTCTGCAAGAAGCAGTCACGTGGATACATTTTTTTGTGTTCACATCTACTGCAGGTGTTTTATTATGGATGGTCAGTACACAGGACTACATAACCTTCAAGTGAACTGGAGCACTTAAGAATATCTCCACCTGAAAATTTATTTTTCTTTACTCTGCTAAAAACCATAAAATCAAGACTAAGCTTGGATCCTCAGCCTGAGACATTCACATTCACATATAAAATACAAGGAGTTGCACCAAATAACTATGAAAGAATTCTTCCTAATTGCAGCTAAACATCACACTTGGTCCCAGCTAGAATTGACACTAAATGTTTGATACTAGTTACAATCATATAACAAGTTGTCTTGGCTAGAAATCCACCAGGTTCTTGCTCTGTCATTTATCTAATTCCTTCAAATATCTCAACACTCTTTTACACTTAAAACATTATTCTCCCACAAATTATTTTAAGACATATTATATTCCTGGAATTAATTATATTTTATAATTACTTATCCCTATAAATCTGGATGGTTGACCTAACACATTACCTGGTTTAAGAACTGGTCCTTGAACCAATGAGTGGTCACTTGACCTGCTAGAAACAGTACCTAAATCTCATTTAATCGTATCCTACAAGGTTAAAAGGAGAAGAATATACTGAATAATGTAGTCCAACATATACTATGTCTAAAAGAAAAAGGAGTAGTTACAGCTGGAATATCTCTCACATTATGTCTGCTATTTTATCAAGACAACCTGAGAGCTATACAACAACATTAACTGGTCCTTCACTGTAGCAAGCTATCAGAGCAGACCTCCAGTTAACCTTTCTGTTCATGTTTTTTCTGCAGAGATTAAGTATGAGCTGCTCAGTTCAGGCATCATGTACATCAACCTCACTAGTTTGTTCAGAGAATTCACAAAGGTCGTATGCACTTTTAGTGTTTGGTATATCCAAGGGCAGTAACCCTTGGTGTCCTTTCCTCCACATAACCTTCCAACTACATCAGAGTTTAAACAATCCTTAAAGTTCTTATACATATTACATGAATTGTCTCGTGCATGGCTGAATGTAATAACAATAGCAAGGGAAATTACACAGTTAAATCACAGTATTTTAGACGCATTCTTAATATATTAACGTTTGCATAGTTTTATATGGTTTAGTGGAGAATCAAGCCAATACTGTTGGAAGAAACTATTTTAAGAACATCAAAACTTTTTTGATTTTGGAATTAAATCTAATTGCTGTATTTGATACATTAATCTATTAGGTTTACTTTTTACTTGTTATTTTATATATAACACCTACCCCACTCCTTTCATAGTGTCATTTGATCTGGTTTGTGCCCCCATCACCCGGCCTTGTAACAAAGTGGTTACTGCTCTTCCGTTGACTAACTTATAATAAAAACAATAATAATCCAGCCATTACTTAGCTTTCTCTCTGGTTATTTCATATTTTCTCAATGATTATTCATTTCTGTAAATTAATCTTCAGTATTCATCTCTCTCCAATATAAATGGAGAGTAAGGTGGGGAGCTAGCTGGCAGAATCATTAGCATGCCCGGCAAAAAATGCTTAGAAGCATTTCATCTGTCTTTATATTCTGAGTTCGAATTCTACCGAGGTTGACCTTACCTTTCATCCTTTCAGGGTCAATAAAATATGAGTACTAGTTGTGCACTGGTGTTCAATGTAATCAACTTACACCCTCCTCCGAACTTGCTGGCTTTGTGCCAAAATTTGAAATCTGTATAAATAGAAGGAAGGCAGTGAACTGGCAGAATCATTAGCATGCCCGGCAAAAAATGCTTAGTAGCATTTCATCTATCTTTACATTCTGAGTTCAAATTCCACACAGTCAACTTTACCTTTCATCATTTCAGGGTCAATAGTTGAGCACTGAGGTTGATGTAATCAACTAACTCATCCCTGAAATTGCTGGCCTTGTGCCAAAATTTGAAACCAATAAAAGTGGAAAGTGGAAGACAGCAAGCTGACAGAACCATTAACATGCCAAATAAAATTCTGAATAACATTTCTTCTGGGTTCATGTTCTGACTTCAAATGTCACCAAGGTCATCTTGACCTTTCATCCTTTTGGTGTCTATAAAATAAATGCCAGAGTCTATGAAATAAGTCAAGTTCCCGGGTCAATATAATTGACTTACCTCTTCCCCAAAAATTGCTGACCTTGTACCTGTAGTAAAAAGTAGAAAGAAATATAAGAGGAAGCTCTTGAGACAACTTATTGATGGACTACAACCTGTGGCCCAGTTTAATACCATCTCTTAGCTGCCTTTGGCTAGATCCACTGTCATTGAAGTACTTCAGCCAGCTTTCCTGGTTTACAATAACATTCTCCCATCAGTCACACAGTCCCTAAAACCAACCATAGCCAAACTGCCTCTCTTCTCACTAAACTGTTTAACAAGAAAACAACAAATGGTAAAGTTGTACTCTAAGATCCATTTTAATCTTGACAAACTGTAAACGAAGTGAATTTTAGTATCTGTATTGTTTTACATGACTTATTTCCAATTTATGACTTCTTAATTAAACAATTTACAGACAGAAGAAATAAAATTAATTTAGTAAGCTAAACGGAAAGTCGTAAATATTTGTACTTAAATATTAATCTGTGAGTGTGTGTCAATATATTTGAATACGTATGCATGTGAATGTGTTCTTAGACTTAACTGTATACACACACACACACACACACACACACACACACACACACACACACACACACACACACACACACACTCACACACTCACTCACATACACACGTACATATAATACATTATAACTGAAAGTCTCCAGTTTCCAGTGCTCAGAGTTGCCTGTTTCTGACCAGATGCTGACTGAGCCTGGTTTTCTCTTAAATATTCAATGTCTGAATATTTTTTGAAACACAAAATGAAAATTTGAAGGAAACACTTACCCTTACATTTTTTTCATTTAAAAACATTTGTGAACGATACATGTGATACATATGATACATGTGAAATTGGCTGCTTCAAGCTGATGCTTTTAATTTCAGTTCTGGTTCTCATAGTAATATTTTATAAGCATCATAAACTCCATACAATAGAAGTCATAAAATGGTATTACTGTTTAAGCATGTGTTGTTCACACATATTTTTAAACTAAAGAACTTAAGGATAAGCGTTTCCACCAAACTTTAATTTCATATTCCAAAAAATATTCAAACGGTGGATATTTCTAAAGCAAACCAAGATCAGTTTACCAGCTACGATCGGAAACAAACGACCCAGAGTTCTGGAAATCAGAGCCTTTCAGATATAATGCATTAAAGAATATTCTACATTTGTATTGAGTTCTGTAAGTTATTACTTCTGGTAAGTCTACTAGGGGCAAACCCAAGGGAGTGGGGCTGAGGGACACATGCCCCCCCCCCCCTCAAGAAAAGAAGTGGACCCTTCTAAATAATATTATGCCCTTTTCTCCTGGAATTGTATACCCTTCTGACCTTGTGCCCTCCCTTCGAAAAATTCCTGAGACTGTGCCTATCAACAGATATACATTTGTATATATTACATATGTGTTGATATATATATATATATATATATATATATATATATATACACCTCTCTTATTTGTTCTTATTTCTTTATTGCCCACAAGGAGCTAAACATAGAGGGGACAAACAAGGACAGACAAAGGGATTAAGTCGATTACATCGACCCCAGTGCATCACTAATACTTAATTTATCGACCCCAAAAGGATGAAAGGCAAAGTTGATCTCAGCGGAATTTGAACTCAGAACATACCTATTTCTTTACTACCCACAAGGGGCTAAACACAGAGAGGACAAACAAGAACAGACAAAGGGATTAAGTCGATTACATCGACCCCAGTGCATAACTGATACTTAATTTATCGACCCCGAAAGAATGAAAGGCAAAGTTGATCTTGGCGGAATTTGAACTCAGAACATACCAGCAGATGAAACACCACTAAGCATTTTACCCGGCGTGCTAGCGTTTCTACCAGCTCACCACCTTATTCGTTGCTTATTTGTTTTAGCCATTAGTCTGCGACCATTCTAGGGCCCCAGCTTGGAGAATTTTTAGTTGAATGCATAGACACCAGTACTTTTTTTAAACCTGGTACTTATTCTATTGGTCTATTTTGCTGAACCACTAAGTTACAGGGACATAAACACACCCGCACAGGTTGTTTAACGGTGCTGGGGACAAACACAAGCACAAAGACACAAACATAGATATAAATATGTACGACGGGTTTCTTCCAAGTTCCGTCCACCAAAACTATTCACAAGGCTTAAATAAGATGGAGGCTATAGTAGAAGACACTTGTCCAAGAGGCTACACAAGGTGACCAAAGCTGAAGCCATGACATTGGGAAACAAGCTTCTTACCACACAGCTATGCCTACACACACACACACACACATATATATATATATATATATATATATATATGTGTGTGTGTGTGTGTGTGTGTATGCATGTGAGTGTGTGTGTGTGTTTGCATGTATGTACATGTGTGAGTATATATATATATATAAAAGAGTAAAAGAGAGAGTAAAGAGTATATAAACACATACATACATATATATGTACATATGTATGTATGCATGTATAACCCATGCTAGCATGGAAAGCGGACGCTAAATGGTGATGATGATGATGATGATGATATATATATATATATATAGCAAAAACTGTCTGATGAACAGCAACGAGAAACTCAGAGTAACAGATTTTGTTGAATTTTCTGCTGCTTAAAATAAAGTATATATATATATATATATATGACTGGCCTGGTGCAGCCTTCGGGCTCCCCAGACCCCAGTTGAACCGTCCAACCCATGCTAGCATGGAAAGCGGACGTTAAACGATGATGGTGATGATGATGATGATGATATATATATATATATATATACATATACATACATACATACATACATCATATATATGTGTGTGTGTGTACTGATAACAAGAATTCTCATGATATACTAATAACAAACAAGACAAAATCTTTTTAACATGTCCCATTGTATTTTACATTTTGAGACATAATAAAATATATATATAACTAGCAGTTTGTAAGGGAAATAACTATATAAACATTTTTAGAGAGTTACTTCCCTTATATAACCTGAGCAAAAATCATTAAAAATGCGGAAAAATGATGGTAAATTTCTTTTAAAATCGTAGACTCATCGTAGACGCACGCTAATACCCAGAAGGGCTCGATATGAATGACGACTATAAGATACCCGCTTTTGGTTAAACTGCACCGCAAAATGTGGGAGTAGTTAGGAATCTAAATTGAGGGAGACAGAGTCTCACACACACAACTTCAATTTTATATATAAAGACTAAAGAGAATTATGTATGAAAGCATGTGTGTATGAGTGTAAATATATGCATACACACATACACACACACACACACATATATATATATATATATATATATATATATATATTAGAAGGTTGTAGGGGTTTGCTCCCCTGCTCACAATGTATCAGATGCAGCCTGTGCGTCATTAACCAGCTAGAAGAGATGTGCTCATGGGATCAAAAAATTGTAGTAAAGTCCATTCGAACAGACAGCCATGTTGAAGTGACTACGAACATTACTTGTTAGTACAACTACTGTGTTGATTTCTTAGAGAGATTTTAGGACTAGCATTTTTGCTTTGATATATATATATATCTTTTACTCTTTTACTTGTTTCAAGCATTTGACTGCGGCCATACTGGAGCACCACCTTCAGTCCAGCAAATCGCCCTCAGGACTTATTCTTTGTAAGCCTAGTACTTATTCTACCAGTCTAGTTTGCCGAACTGCTAAGTTATAGGGACGTAAACACACTGGCATCGGTTGTCAAGCGATGTTGGGGGAACAAATATAGACACAAACATATACACACTCATACATACATACATACATACATACATACATACATACATACATACATATATATATATACATATATATATATATGACGGGCTTCTTTCAGTTTCCGTCTACCAAATCCACCCACAAAGCTTTGGTCAGCCCAAAGATACTTGCCCAAGGTGCCACGCAGTGGGACTGAACCCTGAACCATGTGGTTGGTAAGCAAACTACTTACGACACAGCCACTCCTGCCCCCCTCTCTCTCTCTCTCTATATATATATATATATATATAGATAGATAGATAGATAGATAGATAGATAGATAGATAGATGCATACATACATACATACATACATACATACATACATATATATACACACATATATACATACATATGTATATATACATATATATATATGTATATATATACTCACAATATACATACATATATATATATATGCATACATACAGACATACATATATATATATATATATATATATATATATATATATATATATATATATATATATATATATATATAAATATACATATATATAAATATATATATATATATAAATATATATATAAATATATATATGTATATATATATATATATGTATATATATATATATGTTATATATATGTATATACACACACACATATATATGTGGTTTGATCAATAAATATCCGGACTGTTGCCATAGTAACAAGGCTAAAACATGCAATGTGAAGCCACTTGATACAGAATTGAGCTTAAACTCTGTTGTGCAAGTGCACTAAGCTTTGATCTTTTAGTTCACTTCTGCTGTGTACAGTGGTACTCAAAAGGAACATATATAGTGTGTTATAATCGTATTGACTATGACAGAGAAAGCTGAACAGAGAATCATCGTCATCATCATCGTTTAACATCTGTTTTCCGCGCTAGCACGGGTTGGACGGTTCGACTGGGGTCTGGGAAGCCAGGGGCTGCACCAGGCTCCAGTCTGATCTGGCAGTATTTCTACAGCTGGATGCCCTTCCTAACGTCAACCACTCCGCGAGTGTAGTGGGTGCTTTTTACGTGCCAGGTGAGCCTGGCATCGGCCACGATCGGTTGGTGCTATTAACGTGCCACCGGCACGGAAGCCAGTCAAGGCGGCGCTGGCATCACCACGTTCGGATGGTGCTTTTTATGTGCCACCGGCACAGAAGCCAGTAATCTATATCAATTTTTGCCAAAAGCTTGGCAATACCTGCTGAGAAGCCTACAAAATGTTTTCAAAAAGTTTTCATCGTTCTCGACACACTCAAGGCGATCTTGTGCAACTGAAACCCAAGTGTCTTTTTGGTCAGCTGAAAGCAGTCTTGGCACAAACTAGACAAACACATGTTTTATACCCAAATCTCCAGTGATAACTGACTGAACTGAACCATAACTAATCTGCATATCTGCTGATAACTCATGGATGGTGATTAATGATTTCCCCTCACAGCTCCACACATATCGGCGATGTTTTACTCAGTTCTACTGGTTGTAGGGGCCTCTCAGAACGTTTGTCAATATCAACATTTTCTCAGCCATCTTGGAAACGTCTGAACCACTTGTGCACGTGTATGTGGCTCATACACTCCTCTCCATACACTCTCTGCAACTTTGTGCAAGCCTCTGAGCAGGTATTGCCATGACAACTTTCTCCTGTCACGGTCAACGTGATGATCACATGCTACACACCTTCCTTCCAAGCACTGCTGTAAACAGTGGAAGTGAGCTAGAACGTTAAAACTTAATGTGCATGCACAACAGAGTTCAAGGTGAATCTTTGCCAAGAAGCTTCACTCTGTGTGCTTTAGTTTTGTTATTATGGTAACAGTCCAACTTATTGATAAGACCTTGTATGTATGTATATATATATAATATATATATATATATATATATATATATATATCACGTGATCACGTGACCGACCAGACCATCAGATGTTGTTACGCATCGCTGGTCACAATGCGTTTGCATTGTTTTAGCCTTCGAATGACGCCACCCCGCTGGCTAAGCGACCAGGCCAATATATATATATATAGATATCCCTCTCACTCTTTCGGAGAGGCACTGAACAGCTATAAGCACACATACACACACGGCAGTAACTTCCACCTACCGAATTCAATCACAAAGCTCCGGTTGGCTCGGGGCTATAGCGGAAGACACCTACCCAAAGTGCCACGCAGTGGGACTGAACCCAAAACCATGTATGCCTATGTGTGTATGTATGTATGTGTATATGTGTGTGTGTGTGTATATATATATATATATATATATATATATATATATATGTTCTTTTATTCTTTTACTTCTTTCAGTCATCTGACTGTGGCCATGCTGAGGCACTGCCCTCAGTCGAGCAAATCAACCTCAGGACTTATTTTTTGTAAGCCCAGTATTTATTCTATCGGTCTCTTTTGCTGAACTGGTAAGTTACAGCAATATAAACATACCAGCATCAGCTGTCAAGCGATGTTGGTGGGGACAAACACAGACACACAAAGATACACACACACACGCATATATATATATATATATATATATATGTGATGTGCTTCTTTCAGTTTCTGTCTACCAAATCCCCTCACAAAGCTTTGGTCAGCGCAAGGCTATAGTAGAAGACACCTGCCCAAATTGCAACACAGTGGGACTGAACACAGAACCATGTGGTTGGTAAGCAAGCTACTTACCACACACCCACTCCTACACCTATATATATATATATGTATTTCTCCTACATTTCTCATAACTACCAGCCCAATTCAGTATAGAAGTTACTTAAGGAAGCAAACTGGGTTATGCTAATCCATATACATCTCTAAACATAACTGTTGCAATCATATATATATTTGTACAAATGATTTCAATTATATATATATATATATATATATATATATATATATATATAAACACATATATGATGACACCTCCCGCAGATACAGGTATACAAGTACATACACATGCACACACATAAATGTGTGCACACAAATGCATAATATGTCTTTGAATATGATGTGTTGTATGTATGGATGTATGTACGTGTGTATGTATGTATGTGTAGTATGTATGTATGCCTGTATGTGTGTGTGTGTGTGTATATGCAGATATACATATGTATATATGCATATATACATACATATATATACATATATGTATGTATTTATATATGTATGTATATGTATATATGTGTATATATGTGTATGTATATATATGTGTGTGTGTGTGTGTGTATATATGTATATCTATGTATATATATTCCTAAAATGTTATCAGTGGCCAGCATATTAAAATATCTTTTAAGGTGAAAATTATAAATAATTATAAATACAGGCAAAAGAAAAAATTTCTATGCCAATATGCTGAGAAAAAAATAGACTTTATATCATTTAACTACATACAATATTTTACTATAAATACACAGTGTGTTGAAAGGAGGAAAAGCAAGCTAACAGAAATTTTTATATGAAAATATATGTATATTTATGTGTGTATATATATATATATATATATATTTATATTATTATTATGGCTGCCCCCTCGTTATCGAGTATGGCCATTGCACGAAGCTTAACTGTTACTGGTGCTGTGATCGAATGTGACTTTTTAGCCCAGCTAAAGATCTACAATGTCTTGTACAAAATTGGCAACTAAAACCTTTACTGGTAATAGCCGGCTGTAGTTGTAACTGGGCTTCATGTACCTTTGCATGTTGTTTAAGTCCTCCTGCCGAATAACACTCTCTTCCACATGGCCGACAGATATGATTAGTATGGTGTGTTACACCACCACCAGTGGCCAGGTTGTCACTCATCTGTCTCACTTTATGACTACGAAGATGACTCATGAGTCCAGCTTTACTGAGGCAGGGTCTTGCACAGACATTGCATGTCAGAATCAAAGGAAGACCCTCCCCTTCTGGAAGTGTAACAGCGATGCCCTTCCTGACATTCCTCCTTACTTTCTCATGTGCAACTCGAGATTTCTCAAATGTGGCTGTCCCCTCATGCACAATCCTTCTCCACTTGCTACGATCAATAGCTATGACTTCCCATGTGTCAGGAGAGATGCAAGCATCTCTTAATACATACATATACATATATAGTAGCAAATACATATAACATTATGAACTGAGATACATCCCCTGTTTTATAAGTCAATCAGTTTTATGGATCTTAAAGCATGAAACAACTATTTGTAGCTCTTTTGTAATTGTGTATATTAAATGATGTGCATGTATATGTATGTATGTATGTATCATCATCATCATGATCATCATCGTTTAACGTCCGTTTTCCACACTAGCACGGGTTGGACGGTTCGACCGGGGTCTGGGAAGCCAGGAGGCTGCACCAGGCTCCAGTCTGATCTGGCAGTGTTTCTACAGCTGGATACCCTTCCTAACACCAACCACTCCGTGAGTGTAGTGGGTGCTTTTAACGTGCCACCGGCATGGAAGCCAGTCAAGGCAGCGCTGGCATCGGCCACGTTTTGATGGTGCTTTTTATGTGCCACTGGCACAGAAGCCAGTCAAGGCGGTGCTGGCATCGGCCATATTCGGATGGTGCTTTTTATGTGCCACCGGCACAGGTATCACAACTACTATTTCCATTGATATTTATTTCGATGTTCATGTACTTGACTCAATAGGTCTCCTCAAGCACAGCGGGTTGACACATATACATATATATACATGTATGTATGTATGTATGTATGTATGTATGTATGTATGTACGTGTGTGTGTGTATGTAATTATACAGAATTATTGGTCAGTGGCTCTGTGGTTATGAAGTTAGCAGTTCAATCCTGTAATCTGAGTCTCCAAACCAAGTGTGTGACATTTTGAGTATTTATCATCAATCATAGCACTGGGTCCACCCAAGTTTTGTGAGTGAAAATAGATAGACCAGAGATTCTTTGGTCACCTCATCCGATGGACGAATAAAAATGTCTCACAGTGTAGTCTGATTTCACTTGAGGTTTGTGTGGAGAGTAAGAAGCGTCTGTACAATACTTGAACATGTATATACTATAATAAATAATATTAGTCAACTAAAGGACTCAAGCATTTATTTGTCAAAAGCGGTGACAGGGTTGTTTTTGTGTGTGTATGTATATTTGTGTAGATTAATACATAGATAAACATGCATATGACATATATATGGATATATTGTATCAATATATATGTACTATATATAGATTGATTCATAGGTATAAATACATATAAGTGATGCATATATTTAATATATATATATATATATATATCAATCAAATACACATGTACACACACTTATCAACACATAAATATATGTATATACAAACATGCACAAACAAGAAATGGTCACTTTATGTATGTTAAATTTATAGCTATGTAAGTTTATTTATATATAATATATAATATATTATGCTCATATATATATATATATATATATATATATATATATATATATATAGATACATATTTACATATATTATGTTTATATATATTATATATATATATATATATATATATATATTATATATGCACACACATACAGATACATGTATTCATATACTCACACTGACACATATTTATTAATCCAATCCATTCTTATTTGACCTTTTCAGTTTCCTCTATAACAATGTATATTATTAATCACTTGGTTATAATAATAATAATAATAATAATAATAATAATAATTAATAATAATAATAATAATAATTGGGGGAACAAAATAGCCATGTATTGAGAGAAAATTGGGGAAACATCGTAGCCATGTGTTGAGAGGATTTATTTGGAGTTTGAATAATTCACCTCTGGAAACAACCTTAAACATCCTTAAACAACCCTTATTCAAGGACCATTAGAGCAGGATGGGCTACTCGACTTGAAGAAAATTCTAACAGGGTTCTACCTGCGAGGTCATGCGCTGTTTATCTTGATATGAGATCACTTTGTTGCGCACGTTTGGTTGTGATGCATGTGCCTGGTGTACCCTTATCAGACAGGTAGTCACGATGGGTATTCTGGGCTTTATATATTTTACCCCGGTATCACTTAGCTGGCATGCACTGCTCTCTCACTCAATAATAATAATAATAATAATAAAATATGTATAAATTATATTTCTAACATGCTATATTTAAGGATCAATAAAAGAGAAATATTGTTACTATGAACATATAACATTAAACATATTTATTTTCTGTTTTTTAATCATATGAAGAGAGTGGGGTTTTTTTTCTTTCTCCGGTCATATAAAATATTTCAACAATTGTTCAAAAACCTATGGAAACTGTTTCTCAAAATTTAGCAAATGTGGAGAAAATTAAGTTGTTTTTGCCAGTCAAAATAAAGAATATCTGGATATTTACACACAACTCTTTTTGAATTCATTTTCTTTCTTTGTAGATTACTGAAGAAAAATGTGGCCGGCAGTTTCTCTTGATCTCAGAAAAAGTATAATTGATTTGATAAAATGTATGAATTCTGCATGAATAAAGAAACAGTGGGGAGTGAATTTTGTAAATAAAATTATGAACCTTCACCATACATTGACTATAGAATATCAGTCAATATCTCTTTTACTCTTTTACTTGTTTCAGTCATTTGACTGTGGCCATGCTGGAGCACTGCCTTTAGTCGAGCAAATCGACTCTAGGACTTATTCTTTGTAAGCCTAGTACTTATTCTATCGGTCCCTTTTGCTGAACCGCTAAGTTACGGGGGACGCAAACACACTAGCATCGGTTATCAAGCGATGTTGGGGGGACAAACACAGACACATGAACACACACAAACACACATATATATATACATATATACGACGGGCTTCTTTCAGTTTCCATCTACCAAATCCACTCACAAGGCTTTGGTCGACCCGAGGCTATAGTAGAAGACACTTGCCCAAGGTGCCATGCAGTTGGACTGAACCCAGAACCATGTGGTTGGTAAGCAAGCTACTTACCACACAGCCACTCCTACACCTATATATATAGAAAATAGTCTAATATTAAGGCATATAAGTCCCCATAACTGAAAAAAAAAAACAGGCTTTAGTATGCACGGGAGCATATATGCCTTAATAGTCCTTCCTACTATAGGTAGAATACCTGAAATTTTGGGGTACAGAGATAGTCAATCACAGCATGCCTAGTGCTCAACTGATGCATAGGTGGACTAGTTTATGTTTAACAAAAAATAACTAATTTACCTAAGTTTTATCATCAGCTTCGACCAAATGAGGTTTGGTGATAAGAAAGGGTATCAGGCTATGAAAAAAACTTGTCTCAACAAATTCTGTCTGACATGCAAGCATGGAAAAGTGAATGGTAAGTCAATGAAGACGGCGACAGCTTTCATTTCACTAGTTAGAAAATCTTTCCCTCACTCAAAAAATCAACCTGAAAACCCGAAAGTCCTGTTCTCCCTTGAGTAAACAAAGCTGCCCCTAACTCATAAAGCTTCACTTACTCCACACCTATATTCATTGTGTGTGTGTGTGTGTGTGTGTGTGTGTGTGCGTGCGTGCATGTGTGTATGTGAGTGTGTGTGTGTGCCTTATGTGTGTGTGTATGCATGTGTGTGAATGTGTGTTTGCATGTGTATATGTGTGTGTCTGCGTGTGAATGTTTGTGTATGTATATATGTGTGTGCATGTGTGTTTGTGTGTTTATGTGTGCATGTATGTAGATATATGTATGTTTATATAAACATGAATGCACACACACACACACACATACACACACACACACATACACACACACATACACACACACACACACATACACACACACACACTTATTGTGGTATGGTTAAGAAGTTCACATAACAGTGCAAAGGTCCCTGGTTCAACTTCACTGTGCAGTATCTTAAGTAGGTATCCTCTACCTTACCTTCAGGCTGGTTGATCAATCCTTGGCAGGGAAATTGGGTCAATGAAAACTGTTGGGAAGCCCTATCACATGAATTTTATTTAGAGGTCTAACCTCATCATTTCATGTTATGCAGATTTGGCCTAAAAACCTATATATATTTCTTTACTGCCCACAAGGGGCTAAACATAGAGGGGACAAACAAGTACAGACAAAGGGATTAAGTCGATTATATCGACCCTAGTGCAGAATTTGAACTCAGAACGTAGCGACAGATGAAATAATAATCTTCTTGTTCATTCGCCCATTATATATTAGTTAGTTAGGAAGGTGGAGGTGGCGTGAGTGTGAGGTAGAGTAAGAGTGAGAAAGAGAGGGAGGGATGAAGAAAGAAGAGGAGTGTTAACGATATGCACCACGGGGAGGAAGAATACTTATCATGTGGTTAAAATGTTAAGCTGAAGGGAAAGGTAGATAGTGATGGACAGGGGAGGCAGTTATAGTCTGAGAGAGAGAGAGAGAGAGAGAGAGAGAGGGGGGGCAGACAGCAGAGGTGGTGGTGGTGTGGTGGTGGTGGTGGTGTGTTGATAGTGAAAAGTATTTTTTTATTGAACTTATATTTTCTTTATAACAACTGTAGAACGACTGTGCAAAGGAGAGGTGCCATGAATGGCTCCCTTAATACATCGCACGATCATTTACAATATACATGAAAAAGGATAAATGAGTTAGAGTGCCAGAAGGAAAAGAGAGACACAACTGATAGAATGTTAAGAGAAGATTTTATTGATAGGTTAATATGTGTGTCTGTGTGTGCGCCATATACGCATAATAATAATAATAATAACAATAGACAGGCCGTCATGTATACATAATGTGTATTTCTGTGCATGGATGGAATTGTGTGAGATAAGTACAGAGTATTGAAAGAGTCTATAATAGGATGCTAGAAGAATGTTCAGACATAATGATAATAAATACTAGTTTGTAGTCGAGCTACACAATAGTTGAAGTACTGTAACAAGAAGTTGAGGCAAAGAAGAAGAGCCGATTGAGGCACATGTCATGCAGGAAGCTGTGGATACTATGCAGAGCCAGGTTACTTGGTACAGGAGTTCTCGCAGGTTGTATTTGCTGTTAACCTTGGTGAAGTAATTCACAAACAGTGAGGAGTAGGACCTGACAAGTTGTTGGTTGCTGTGTACTTAAAGAGATGTTGATGACGTTAAGATGAAGGCGAAGAAAATGGAGATTGCTGTATGCTGTTGGACGAATGTTGAGTCTCCAATGTGGCTGCTGGTGTTGTCGCTGGAACTGGCTGTGTCCTGTGTGGTCAGCGGCTAGACCTAAAAGGGTCTGAACCAACTGACCTCGACTTGGTGTTGAAGCTAGTTTTTCATAGAGAACTATCGGCTCACTGGAATGTTTGGAAACAACTGTCTCGCATGACCTTATCAAAAGGCTGCGATTGGTTGGGTTGCACATTGGCACGTAACAGAGCAAGAGACAAATTGCACTAATACCAACCAATCAGAGTAATGGACACAACAGGGTCCAAAAGAGCAGCCGAAGGCTAGCTGTAATCTACTACATCCGTTTTCATGTATATATAACAGAGAGAGAGAGTCCGCTACACAACTATTGCTTAAAGCTTGTGCATAAGTGCAATTATTTATTGTCTGCTCGCTTAAAAAATTAATATTTGTTTGCAAGGGTTAATTTAGCCTAAACTCTGGATTCACAAGAAACAGTTGCAAGCTGCGTAAGAAAGGATGTACAAATATAGAGCAACAGTGAGAAGACATAACAAAAAGAGGTAAAAGACAACACCAATGGAGACATGAGAAAAATGAATGCTAATGAATCATCATCATCATCATCATCATCATCGTTTAACGTCCGTTCTCCATGCTAGCATGTGTTGGATGGTTCGACCGGGGATCTGGGAAGCCAGAAGGCTGCACCAGGCTCCAGTCTTATCTGGCAATGTTTCCACAGCTGGATGCCCTTCCTAATGCCAACCACTCCCTGAGTGTAGTGGGTGCTTTTTACGTGCCACCTGCACAGGTGCCAGGCGAGGCTGGCAACGGCCACGGTTGGATAGTGCTTTTTGCGTACCACCAGACCAGGGGTCCTGGCTGGTTCAATTCGGTCAAGAATATTTAAAGAAAGCTAAACTATGAATATTTAAAGGATGCTGAACTAGGTGCAGGATTGGTTGTGTGATATGTAGTTTGCTCACCAACCACATGGTTCCGGGTTCAGTCCCACTGCATGATACCTTGGGCAAGTGTCTTCTACTATAGCCTCGGGCCGACCAAAACCTTGTGAGTGGATTTGGTGGACGGAAACTGAAAGAAGCCCGTCGTATATACATATATGTATATAAATGTGTGTGTGCTTGTGTGTCTGTGTTTGTCCCTCCAACATCGCTTGACAACTGATGCTGGTGTGTTTATGTCCCTGTAACTTAGCGGTTCGGCAGAAAGAGACTGATAGAATAAGTACTAAGCTTACAAAGAATAAGTCCTGGGGTCGATTTGCTCGACTAAAGGCAGTGCTCCAGCATGGCCACAGTCAAATGACGGAAACATGTAAAAGAGTATGAATGCTATAAAAATGCAAATCATCCTTTCTTTCTTAAATTGGTCCTCTTAATTGTTTCCATTGTGTGGAAGTTCCAAGAATCCTACTAGTTTACATTAATCATATATGTGTGTGTGGAATATTCATCCACTTCTACATTAATTCATTGAGTCATTAGAATCATAAGATCATTAGTTGAAATTACAGCCGAAAGCTCATTGTTGAAATAGAACAAGATTGAGTTGTGTGTGTGTGTGTGTGTGTGTTTGTGTGTGTGTGTGTGTGTGTGTGTGTGTGTGTGTGTGCACGCGCGTGCATGTGTTTGTGTGTATGTGTTTATGTGTTTAAGCTTTTGTGAGTATGAATGTGAGTTTTCATGTGTGCATGTTTCATGTATTTGTATGTGTAAGTATATGTCTGTGTGTGTGTGTGTTATGATCATCCTAAAAGATTTCTTTTCTCATGAGAATAAAATTAAACAAAAGTCATTAACCCATTTTACACCAACTGAAACGACCTGGAGGTGGTTGACACAAAGATGCTTTGTTTAAAATATTCTTAAGATTCCAAGAACCATTTCAATAACGACAAAAGTTATTTCGATAAATTCAACCAAATTCTTGATTATTTCCAAAAGGGTTTGCTACACTTAGGCAATGGATTTCTTTAGAGTTAAAGTTTAAATAACTTTGCTGCTGCCAACAATTGTTGCCTGAAGACATATTCTGGAATAGTCCATAGAACTGACTTCAATCTCTGGAATATTCTCTAAAAAATGGTGGCTGTGTTGTAAGAAGTTTGCTTCCCAAACACATAGTTCTGGGTTCAGTCCCACTGTGTGGCACCTTGGGCAAGTGTCTTCTATCATATCCTTGGCTTGACCACAGCTTTGTGAGTGGATTTGGTAGACAGAATCAGGAACTTCGCTGTGGCAGTTAGGGTAATAGTATTAATTAACAGTTAGGGTAATAGTATTAATTAAGGCGGCGAGATGGCAGAAACGTTAGCACGCGGGGCGAAATGCGTAGCCGTATTTTGTCTGCCGTTACGTTCTGAGTTCAAATTCCACCGAGGTCGACTTTGCCTTTCATCCTTTCGGGGTCGATTAAATAAGTACCAGTTACGCACTGGGGGTCGATGTACTCGACTTAATCCATTTGTCTGTCCTTGTTTATCACCTATTGTGGGTAGTAAAGAAATAAGTATTAATTAACGGAAGATGGATTTGGTATTAAATCTTTATTGGATACAACTTATGTTTTGACCCATCAAGTATCGATAAAGATATGTCTCACTACAGATTTTTAGTGTCAGCTGACTTGTTGTTTTATGTCCTAACTTGATGGACATATAACAACAAGTCAGCTGACACAAGTTCCTGGATTTGGGTAAAAGAAAATGCAGGAGGATCAGTTAATTATGATTTTAATCAACATTACCGTCGAAAACTCATTGTTGAAATAGAACAAGATTGAGTTGTGTGTGTGTGTGTGCACGCACGTGTGTGTGTGTGTGCATGCACGTGCATGTGTTTGTGGCTGTGTGGTAAGTAGCATGCTAACCAACCACATGGTTCCGGGTTCAGTCCCACTGCGTGGTATCTTGGGCAAGTGTCTTCTGCTATAGCCCCGGGCCGACCAATGCCTTGTGAGTGTATTTGGTAGATGGAAACTGAAAGAAGCCTGTCATATATATGTATATATATATATATGTATGTATGTGTGTGTTTGTGTGTCTGTGTTTGTCTCCCTAGCATTGCTTGACAACTGATACTGGTGTGTTTACGTCCCCATCACTTAGCGGTTCGGCAAAAGAGACCGATAGAATAAGTACTGGGCTTACAAAGAATAAGTCCCAGGGTCGATTTGCTCAACTAAAGGCAGTGCTCCAGCATGGCCGCAGTCAAATGACTGAAACAAGTAAAAGAGTAAAAGAGTAATATTCCCCTCTCAGATTCACACACTTTTTGCAGTAGTCCTTCAGCCTTTCTAAGCCCTGCAAAAAAAAAACTCAGAAGTTTGGGCTGCCAATCATCCCTTTCGCAATACCCTTAAAGCCAGAAACTTTTCAGCACCCCATTGTATGTATACATGTATGTATATATATGTGCGTGTGGGTGTATGTATATAAATGTGTGTATGTGTGTGTATGTATATATATATACATATATATATATATATATATATACATATATATATTATATATATATATATATACATATATATATATATATATATATATATATACATATATATATATATGTGTTTCATATATACATATATATATATATATATATACATACATACATATATATATAGGGAGAGGATTCATAAAAAAACAAAAGACAAAGACAGGTGGTGTAGACAACAAACAGATGTATTAGTTTAACACTCGGGAAGTGAAAGAGTCTTTAACGTCACGATATATATATATATTATATATATATATATATATATATATATATATATATATATTATATATTCATATAGATATACATACATACATGCATGCATACATACATACATGCATACATACATACATACATACATGCATACATGCATAGATACATACACACATACACACACACATACATACATGCATACATGCATACATACATACATACACACACACATACATACATGCATACATGCGTACATACATACATACATACATACATACATACATACATACATATATATATATATTATAATAATAATAAAAATGATAATAATAATAAATAATTTGGCCAAATAAGTGTAAGTCAATTAGTGTGTTTAAATGTTGAGTAGAGCACCAGCACAGTTTAAGCTACCTGCTGTGATCCACAGTCGTGGTACACTTCTGTTGGATCTATTTCAGGAACTTCACAGTGGCAGTTAGGGTAAGAGTATTAATGAACAGAAGATGGATTCGGTATTAAATCTTTATTGGATACAACTTATGTTTTGACCCATCAGGTACATCGATAAAGATATGTCTCACTACAGATTTTTAGTGTCAGCTGACTTGTTGTTATATGTCCTAATTTGATGGACATATAACAAGTCAGCCAACACTAAATATCTTTATCAATGTACCTGATGAGACCCAGACTGATATGGGTCGAAGTATATGTTGTGCCCAATAAAGGTTTAATACTGAATCCATCTCCTGTAAATTAATATTATATATATATATATATATACACACACATCAACACCATGATAGATTGTTAGCTCCTACACGCATTTTTTTCTATCCTTGTTTCTCTCCTTGTTTTTTTTTCTGTGTATCTTTCTGTCGAAGAGCGTAGGCTCGAAACATAAAAGACTTGTTCTATTTCTATTCCTGAGCGTCATACTAATACATTTGTTTGTACTCCACTTGCCTTCGTCTTTTGTTTATTTTTGTAAACCTTCCCGTTATACACACATACATATATATGTAGATAGATAGATAGATAGATAGATAGATAGATAGATAGATAGATAGATAGATAGATAGATAGATATGCATATATATGTATTCATATATGTGTGTGTGTGTATGTTTGTATTCATATATGTGTATAATGTGTGTGTCTTTGTCCCCCTCCACGGCCAGTGTTGGTGTGTTTAAAGTCACCAAAATTTTGTAGTTCAGCAAAAGAGCCTGATAGAATAAGTACCAGGCTTTTAAAAAAAGATAGTACTGGGATTGATTCATTCAACTAAAACCCTGCAAGGCAGTGCCCCAGGATGGCCAGAGTCAAAAGACTGAAATGCGTAAAAGAGGAAAGATAACCTCTTTTTCAGAGAAAAATGTGTCAAGCTTGTAGTGTACAAGGTGAAATCTGGAATTTCAGTTCTATGTTAAACACCACTTCTGTCAATCATAACTCAAAGGAAGAACTTCCAAGCGGTTGACTTGCTAGAAATAGTAACCATTCAAACTTCCCTCAAATTTCATTGTACTTTCTTAAAGAAACACGTGAGGACACCTTAGATACAGTGATTCTGCAGAAATTATATCTGAAAGACTAAAACGATGAGATGGCAGTGGTTGGCATATATTTAATTGTGTGTTTCCTTAATCAGGGTTGAGCTGGGGCCAAGCAACAATATCTTTTACATAGTCACTTGACCTGCGAGAAATAGCAGCCAAATCCTCTTAAAATTGTGCTCAATCCACATGAAAGCAAACAGATTGGATAATGCAGTATGTCTGAAAGTGAGATGGGAGTGTCATGTTTGGAATGTCTTACTATTGACGTTGGGCCAAAAAAAATATTCACCAGTTCTGCTACTGTTAAAAATGAACAAAGTGCTGGCATCGTAATTACAAAGACATTTTAGATTAGGAAGCTAAAAATTCCTCACGTAATGATGAAACATTTTTCATCAACTCGTCTGACATTGATAGGAATGTAAATGTTTCTAAAAACATGAAGTTCAAAAGAGTTGATGCTTAATTTCTGGAATAAACTTGATGAGAAATAAATAACATTGTTATGACATCACTATAGCATGTAGAATTCCCAGATAGTCTTTCTGACAATTTCTTACAATTGGTCGACCTCAGGCATCTAACATTAAGAGTCTAACCCAAATACACAGCAAGATTCTTCAGAGTTGCTGTTTCAAAACCTTATGCTACAATACCATAGTTGATGGCGTAAAAGACACATGGACACATTGGATGCAAACCAATTTCAGCAGCACCAGATCATCATCATCATCATCATCATCATCGTCATCATCATCATCACCATCATCACCATCACCACCATCACCAAAACCACCATCACCATCACCACCACCACCACCACCATCATCACCATCACCACCACCGCCACCACCATCATCATCATCATCATCACCATCACCATCACCATCATCATCAACAACAACAACAACAACATTATTTAACATTTGTTTTCCATGCTGTAATGGGCTGGATGGTTTGATGAGCTGGTAAGCTGGAGAGTCCCACCAGACTCCAATTTATCTGTTTGGCAACTAGATGCCTTTCCTAAGAGCAACCATTCAACAGAATGTACTGAGTATTTCTCACATGGCATCAGTAGAGGTGCTTTTCATGTGGCATAAGCATGGGTGTTTTTATGTGGTACCAACAGGGGTGCTTTTTGCATAGAACCAACATAG
The DNA here is from genome assembly GCF_006345805.1 of Octopus sinensis. Lineage (NCBI taxonomy): Eukaryota > Metazoa > Mollusca > Cephalopoda > Octopoda > Octopodidae > Octopus > Octopus sinensis. Next base: position 71,915,447 of record NC_043007.1, on the reverse strand, counting down.
CTGCTTCTACATAGTGTAAGCACATGTGCCTTTTACAAGGCACCAACATGAATATTTTTTACATGATGCCAGCACAGATGCTCTTTATGTGGCACCAGCACAGGTGCTTTTCATGTGGCACTAGCATGGGTGCTTTTTACATGACACTAATACAGGTGTTTTTCCATGTGGCACCAGCATGGGTGCTTTTTACATGACACTAGTACAGGTGTTTTTCCATGTGGTACCAGCATGGGTGCTTTTTACATGACACTAGTACAGGTGTTTTTCCATGTGGCACCAGCATGGGTGCTTTTTACATGACACTAGTACAGGTGTTTTCCATGTGGCACCAGCATGGGTGCTTTTCATGTGGAACTAGCATGGGTGCTTTTTACATGACACTAGTACAGGTGTTTTCCATGTGGCACTAGCATGGAAGCTTTTTACATGACACTAGTACAGGTGTTTTCCATGTGGCACCAGCATGGGTGCTTTTCATGTGGAACTAGCATGGGTGCTTTTTACATGACACTAGTATAGGTGTTTTCCATGTGGCACTAGCATGGATGCTTTTTACATGACACTAGTACAGGTGTTTTTCCATGTGGCACCAGCATGGGTGCTTTTTTTTGTAGCACCAGCATAGGTGCTTTTTCTATGGCCACCAGTACAGGTCTTTTTTTTACATGGCATCAGTACAGGTGCTTTTTAGGTGACACCAGCATCTGGTAGCTTTGCAAGACAAGGACCTCTCAGCTGAGACAGGGAGAGGAACTGAGAGAAGTGGCGATGTACCAGGAAAGAGGTTGAAGAATGATAGATCAAGGATAGCTGTCTTACTACAGAGGAGATACTTGGCTACCCCAGAAGGACAAAGAAACAGAGGGAGAGAGAAGAGAGTTTAGGAACAGAGACAAGTCATAGTGAGATAGAGAGGGCCAAATCACAGGGAACAATGATGGGAGGGTAGTTAAAGCATGCAATAATGACCCAACTTCAAATATAGGTCCGGAAGGGATTTTAAAAAAATCTTTTTTGTAGAAAAAGGATGTCTTAAATGCCATCAATTGTGATAGTTCAATCGTTTATCTTCTATAATTAAAATAATACTAACATTAAACACAAATATTATGGGGTTTGTACTGTTATTTTATACTATACACACACACACACACACGTGTTGTTTGAGGATGTTTAACGAAACACCCACATTTCCAAAGGTGAATTATCCAAACCCCAAAGGATTCCTCTCAACACATGGCTATGATGCTCCCCCAGTACTTCTGCTCATGATCAGAGATGCACATATCATCAGCCACTAAGGGACATGCTCAACTGATTAAGGTCAAACAACTGACACGCAAATCTGTGGTATTGAGCAGAATATTTGCTGTAGCCCATCTTTTATACCAAGACAAATCAATGTACATGATAACACTTCCAATAAGTTAAGATAAGAAGTCATGAGAGCCACTGCTTGGTACTGCATCAGGGTATTTATTATCATGATTATTATTATTATTATTATAATTATTATTATTATTATTATTATCATATAAAAATAGCAAGCTGGTAGAATCATTAGTGCATCAGGCAAAATGCTTAGCAGCTTTTCAGCCATCTTTATGTTCTGAGTTTAAATTCAGCTGAGGTCGACTTTACCTTACTAGCTTTTGGGGTCAATAAAATAAAGTACCAGTTGAACACCCGGTCAATGTAATCAATTTAACCCACCTTGCAAAATTTCAGACCTTGTGCCTCATCATCATCATCATCATTTATTGTGTGGTAAGTAGCTTGTTTACCAACCACATAGTTCCGAGTTCAGTCCCACTGCGTGGCACCTTGGGCAAGTGTCTTCTACTATAGCCTCGGGCTGACCAAAGCCTTGTGAGTGGATTTGGTAGATGGAAACTGAAAGAAGCCCGTCGTATATATGTATATATATATGTATGTGTGTGTGTGTTTGTATGTTTCTGTTTGTCCCCCTATCATTGCTTGACAACCGATGCTGGTGTGTTTATGTCCCGTCACTTAGCGGTTCAGCAAAAGAGACCGATAGAATAAGTACTGGGCTTACAAAGAATAAGTCTCGGGGTCGAGTTGCTCGATTAAAGGTGGTGCTCCAGCATGGCCACAGTGAAATGACTGAAACAAGTAAAAGAGTAAAAGAGTAAAGCTGGAAGAATTGTTAAAGCATTGGGCAAAATGCTTAGCAGAATTTCTTCCAACAATTTGCATTTTGAGTTCAAATTCTGCCAATATCAAATTTACCTGTCATTCTTTCAAGATCAATAAAATAAAATAGTGGCTCGAGCATTGGGATCAATATAATTGATCGGCCACCATCTCACTTAAAATAGCTGGCATTGCGCCAAAATTTGAAACCATTTGTATTATCATTTTATCTTTTATCTTTCAGTGATTAGACTGGGACCATACTGGGGCATCACTTTGAAGAATTTAATAGTCAACATCAGTACTTATATATATATGTGTATGCATCTTGTTTTATAAAACATTTTCTAAATAACCTAAGAAAACAAACGAACCACCAAGTGGAATCTATGTCGCCACTCGACTTGTAAAAAACAGCAGCTAATTACTGCAAATTACCCGCTAAATTTTATAACCTACGAGTACGTTTTCCTTTTTAAGACAGCAGGCTGTGCTTTGAGGAAATTTGGCTGCTCTTTCAGGCAGTTTGAGTGACCGTACAGAGTCTCATCTGTTAGGAGATCAATTGTTCAGGGAAAATGAACGAAAATGATTTAGACATGATGCAATTGCTGTTAATAACGACAATGAAACCCTTTATTTTTACTTTTTACAAAAGATAAAAGTTCTAAAATGTAGTAATAAAAGATTTGCAGTTGCCTCCCTTGGACCGCTAAAAAAAAAACTTGATGTAACTAAAACAAAGTTACCTCCCTTTACCTGCAATCCTTATTGTTTCTTCTCAAAAAGTAAATAATATAAAGTATGTTCAATATTTGGAGACTGAAAAAACAGCCAGCGAGCAGAGCGTTAGCGCGCTGGGCGAAATGCTTAGCCGTATTTCGTCTGTCGTTACGTTCTGAGTTCAAATTCCGCCGACTTTGCCTTTCATCCTCTCGGGGTCGATAAATAAAGTACCAGTTTCGCACTGGATCGATGTAATCGACTTAATCCGTTTGTCCGTCCTTGTTTGTCCCCTCTATGTTTAGCCCCTTGTGGGTAGTAAAGAAATATATATGTTCTAAATTGACTTTACCTTTCATCCTTTTGGGGGCCATAAAATAAGTACCAGTGGATCGCTGGGAGGCGATGTTAGCGCTTTACCGCCTTCCCAAAACCTGCTGGCCTTGCGCCTAAATTTGAAACTAATCTTTTGTGACTGAAGAAGCAGCGAGCGGCAAAATTGTTACTACGCCAGGCAAAATACTTAGTAGCATTTCGTCTGTTCACAGTTCAAAATTCCGCCCAAGTCAACTTTACCTTTCATTTTTTCAGGGTCGATAAAATAAGTACAAGTTAAGCACTCGGGTAGATGTAATCGACTTATCTTCTCCCCCAAAACTACTGGACTTGTGCCAAAATTTGTAACCAATATTCGGAGAATGATGTATTGATGTTATCAGGAGAATATCAGATAAAATTTCTTGCGGTATTTAGTTACAGCCCTTTGTGTTCTAGGTTCAAATCTCGTCAAAGTCAAAATTGCTTCTCGTCCATCTAGGTTCAATAAAATAAAGAATCGATCATGCACTATAATCGATTAAAATCGACTGTTCCTTCACGCCAAAATAAAACTATACTTATACCTTTGTAAGAAAATATTTGAGCTTTTAACGTCTGTGTTTTAATCTCATCGAAGGCCAACTTTTGCCCTTTCACCGTTTCAGGATCGATAAACTAAGGTACAAGTGAAATACTGGGAGTTATTGAGTTAACCCACCGACCATTCTCGATAAATATCTGCCAATATTTGTTGGTTTAGGTCATGATAATGATGGTGGTGGTTGTGGTGGTGGTGGTGGTATACACACCAGTTCATGTAACGGAATTTCGAACCCTGCTTTTGTCTTATTTTAATAATAATAATGAAATTATTGTATACAGTGCTCAGGTGCACCACAACTTGTCAGAAAGTGCGTATAAAGTATATGCAGTAATGTACAAATGTCTGGAAAGCGAACAATGTATGAGTCAGATACATGCTTGTGGAGGGGAGAAAATCAGGTGTAGTGTTGGCGAATCTCAGGAAGCATGGAAGTTTTGAAGGATGCAGTGCTCCGACAACTAACAACTGATGCCAGCAGTTTGTTCCATGCTTCAGCAACTCTCAGCATGAAAAAATATTTCCTGAAGTCATGGGAGCTGTGCTGTTTTCTGACTTTGTAAATATGTCCACGGGTGTTTGACAGGTGGAGTTCGAAAAGGTGCTCAGAGTTATTGTTTGTAAGATGGTTGATAATTTTATGGGTGTCTGCCAAGTCAGCTGCCAGACATCGGAGTTTCAATGTGTCCATGCCCAGGGAAGTAAGGTGTTCAGAATTTTCTTCAAGCTGCTTGTTTTGCACATATTTTCTGTACCTGTTTGGCATCCATTCATGGCATAACCATCTTCTAAAATATTTATCCAGATTACTTGCTATCCAGTAACAGGAAATCATATAACCACAATACGTTTTTATTATTCTATTGTATTCTATAAGAACATTGGAGAACAGGTCTCTTGCCTGACCTCCTTGCCATCATTCTTGGCCAACTACACAAATACTTTTCTCACATCTTCTCTCTCTCTCTCTCTCTCTCTCTCTCTCTCACGCACACACACACACACACATACACACACACACATACGCACACACACACCTCTTCTCTATCTTTCTCTTCCTCTCTCCCCATTCACCCTCACTCACTCCATTCTCCCTTTCTCGCCTCTTCCTAGTCTCTCCCTCCTTGTCTTTCCTTCTCTCTCTCCCTCTCTCTCACCTCGTCTGTCTTTGTCTCTCCACTCTCCCTCTCCCTCTCACCTCTTCTCTGTCTCTCCCCCTCTCTCCTTCCTTCTTCATTCTCTCTCTCATCTCTTGTCTCTTCCTCTCCACTCACCCTCTCTCTTGCATTTTCTCTGTCTCCCTCTCCCTCTCTCTCTCTCTTCAACACTCTGCGATAAGCAGGATAGTCAATAAATACAATGCTTTTTGCATCCTAAAATACTGAGGCCATCACCTTTCCTTCAGCTGAAACGTCCTTCACTTTCTTTGGAACAGAGGAGGAGGGTGTTTCCGCTGCATGGATTGTCTCTTCATCTCTGGCTCAAAGCGATGAATTTAATACTCATCTTGACTCGACTGGCTTCTGTGCCGGTGGCACGTAAAAAGCACCATCCGTACGTGGCCAATGCCAGCACTGCCTTGACTGGCTTCCGTGCCGGTGGCATGTAAAAAGCACCAACCGATTGTGGCCGCTGCCAGACTCCCCTGGCACCTGTGCCGGTGGCACGTAAAAAGCACCCACTACACTCACGGAGTGGTTGGTGTTAGGAAGGGTATCCAGCTGTAGAAACACTGCCAGATCAGACTGGAGCCCGGTGCAGTCTCCTGGCTTCCCAGACCCCAGTCGAACCGTCCAACCCATGCTAGCACGGAAAACGGACATTAAATGATGATGATGATGATCTTGGGTCAGGAAATGTTCAAGGAAACCAGTTGGGTCTGCTTCAAACAATGTCAGATTTTCTTGTGATGTGATCAGCATGGTATGCTTTTGATCAGGTATCAGAAGACATGGCACCTACCAAGCAGAAACCTTCATCATGCCTTCAAAGGCAGTGAGCTGGCAGAAACGTTAGCACGCTTGGCGAAATGCTTAGCAGTATTTCGTCTGCCACTACATTCTGAGTTCAAATTCTGCCAAGGTCAACTTTACCTTTCATCCTTTCGGGGTCAATTAAATAAGTACCAGTTATGCACTGGGGCCAATATAATCCATTTGTCCTTGTTTGTCCCCTCTGTGTGTAGCCCCTTGTGGGCAGTAAAGAAATAAGAAACCTTCATCATACCAAGTTCATTGTGTAGAATATTCTCAACTCTCTCTCACAGGATATGCTAATAGCATGGGCCATTTGATTTATAGTCAATCACCTGTCATCTGTCACCATGTGATGAGTACAATGTTTTCCTCAGTGGTGGCAGTTGCAGAACATCCAGATCTTGGGCCATCTTCAGGATTCTCCCTTTCCCTCCTAAATTCAGCTTCCCATTTCTGCACTGTTGATGAAGCTGGAATGTCATCACCTAATATAGCAAGCATGTCAGCATTAATGTCCTTGGGAGATAAACCATTTTTTCTACAGATACTTGATAACACTGCACTGCCAAAAATATCTAGTCACTACTAGATACTTTTGAAATGTTCTTAGATGTCAGTTTACCTGAAAAGAAACAATATCATTATTAATAAGAAGAGTTGAAGTTAATGCAAGCAAGGTTTTATAGCTCTAACATTACTTTTTCTTAGTCAGCCTATAAACTTTTCAGCCCACACTTGTATAAGCATGCATTTATATACAGCTCTTTATAAACATCTCTCTCTCTCTCCATCTCTCCTCTCTCTCTCTCTCTCTCTCTCTCTCTCTCTCTCTCTCATTCACACAACTTACATCTACAATTTGGTAACCTACCAATATTTACTAAATATCCCATAGCTAATGAAACATTTTGCATAATGTAAGAGGCACGAAGGGAAGTGTGCATTTAGTAAATTCCTTTGTTGATAGCTAAACGTCACTTTTGAACCAAAATTCTTTAAAAAGAAACTGTCTGGATGAGAAAGAGCAATGATAAAGAAGTTTGGAAATAATAAAAATATTTGCAGTGTGGAAGGTGTTTGTAAGCCATTTAAGAAACACACAAAAGCCGTTCGATTCACTTCAACATTTAAGTTTAATTTGTCAAAATATTTTCGTCGCTTTAAGACCACGACCTGTTCACTGACAAAAATCCGTGCTGCATCTCACGGATTTTTGTCAGTGAACAGGTCGTGGTCTTAAAGCGACGAAAATATTTTGACAAATTAAACTTAAATGTTGAAGTGAATTGAATGGCTTTTGTGTATTTCTTAAATGGCTTACAAACAAACACCTTCCACACTGTAATTATTTTTGTTTCAGCATATGATCTTAGATCAAATCACTTGCTATGCAGGTACATCTCCGTTATAAAAATATTGTCATCAGAAATTGCCAGCTAATTTTCATTAAGTAAGCACAAGACATCTGTATCAAATGTGGAACCTACTTGAAAACTTGTTACCTATTTTCAATCCAGACAGAGAAAGTGCTCAGTCTGTTCTGGTTCATGAGGTGGAACTCTCAAAAGATCTGTTAGTTCCTACTTTCAATGTGGAGGTTGATAATTGATGATAACAATATGGCTACTGAAGTTACACAGATGACAGAAGTGGAACCCCAAGAAGGCGAGACCACTTCAGCAGATTATTGTTTAAAAGATGATGACAAACTAAAACTATATTCACTCATTAATACAAATATGTTTCTACACACCTGTTTTGTGAAACACATGTAACACCTGTTCTCTTGTGTAGTTCTTTTTTTTTTTTGTGTAGTGAAACCTAGAACTGAAACCTTACAGCTTTAGTAACTAGAATCTGACTGCACTCAGATCAGGCAGTGTTCCCTGAACAACAAATCATCTTGCAGAAATATCACCTCATATCATAGAATGTTCTATCATGTTTCATATAAATAAGAGTTTTAAAAGCAAAAACAAACCAGAATCACCATAGAGATTCCAGAAGATTCAAGCGAAGATAGACGAATAAAGGATTCTTGGTTGCTGATTTATTTCATCTTCAATGTGCTTCTCCAAACATGTACCACAAACACAATATCCTCAACTTTCACCATACAAACAAGTAGCCAGCCAATATATAATCACAAACATGCCAGAGGTGCACACAGAATGCAAAGACAACAAGCCCTTTAAACAGGCAAGTTTCTTTGGTTGCAACTCAGTCCTGGTTTAAAGGAATCCTTGATGACAACGAACAAAGTCATTCGACTGCAGCCATGCTGGAGTACTGCCTTTAGTCGAGAAAATCGACCCCCAGGACTTATTCTTTGTAAGCCTAGTACTTATTCTATCGGTCTCTTTTGCCGAACTGCTAAGTTATGGGGATGTAAACACACCATCATCGGTTGTCAAGGGATGTTGGGGGCGGACAAACACAGACACACAAACATATACACACACATACTTATATAAACATATATACGATGGGCTTCTTTCAGTTTTCATCTACCAAGTCCACTCACAAGGCTTTGGCCGGCCCGAGGCTATAGTAGAAGACACTTGCCCAAGGTGCCATGCAGTGGGACTGAACCCAGAACCATGTGGTTGGTAAGCAAGCTACTTACCACACAGCCACTCCTGTGCCTATTTATATTTGTTAATTTTATCGGGATCTATACATCCTACCACTTCTAAAATACATTCCTTTATGAGTTCTGGATTGCTGAATGGCTTACCTTTTTTTCCAAGCAAGTATGAAACTTTATAGCTGGCTTCCATCATAGCATTTCCTTGATGCAACACAAATTGGAAAAATTGTCTCCGTTTTCAAGACTCTTTATGAAGAGCATAATGTTGCTGTGCATTGAATTTCTTAACCATTACAATTGTGATATCACAAAACAAGCAAGACATTTTGCCTCAACTATTTACTAAAAAATAATGCAATTTCCATTCTTCATTGAAGATCCTGTTTTCTTCTTTCAAAGTTCATTTTAATTTTTTTGACATAATTATGGTTTAAAAAGACATGTATTTATTCTTAAAAACCGTAAAAAAAAAGAAAGTTTAATAATGAATAAGTAAAACCAGCCACAAACTGAACCAAATAAAACAGTTTTAGACAAGACATGATAAAGTTGCATCCAAAAACCATGTTTTTGGTTTTGACTTTAGCAATTGTTACTACCATTTGAGACTGAACAACATTTAGATTAGCTATAATTTTTTTCTGTAATTAGTACTATTATTTATCATTACCTAATTGTTGCAGAAATAATGTCAAATATCGTCAGTTTCCAATCTCACAAAATAATGACAATTATTTTGTGTCCAAGATATGACCAAGATTCCAAGAACATGGTTTCTGACACTGGTTGATAGTGTTTTGTTTAAGACTGTTTTGTCTGAAGATGTATGCAGCAAGCTTAACAGAGTAGCAATGAATACGATCAATGTATCACTTATCAAGGCTCAATGATAAAAAGCAAGTCTGTAAAATTAATGCATGCACTGATGGATTAACAGTTTCAAATAAGGCTATAACTAACTCAGTCACACAAAACAAGCCAGTATGAAGTTGGCCATGACTATGCAATTACTAAGTAAAATATGTAGTGCAGATCACAATGAAAAGGTAGATGAGACAGGAACTCTTTGTGTATCGTACATGAAGTCACTTACTCCTACTAGGCTGGTGTAACTGACAAGGAAATATTACCTCTATATACCTGTTTCTTTGAGTTTAAATTCATTGGATTAAAAAATAAAATGATTCCAATCTCTTGGAGTGACATCACTAAACACAATTAACTTTCCTTTCATCTATGTGTGCTTGTATTGTAAGTTTAGGACGTATAATGATTCAATGTCAAAAAATATTCAATGTCAAAAAATATTCAATGTCAAAAAATATTCAATGTCAAAAAATATTCAATGTCAAAAAATATTCAATGTCAAAAAATATTCAATGTCAAAAAAGAAAGAAAATATACCACTGGCTGCAGACAGCCGCACTTGGTGGCCTGGAAAGCCACATCTCTGGACTAACCCCTTCCTCTGAAATTGCTGGCCTTCTGCCAAATTTTAAAACCCTTATTTGATAGTTTCTTGCTACAAATATTAGATGACTACAAAAATAAGAAAATATATACATTCCTTAAATCCTTAAAAATGTTTTAGCCCGAAGGCCGTGGCCATGCTGGTGCACCACCGATTATTTACATTTGACGGATATTTATCCTCATCTTGTTTGTTGTTGACACACAGTTTCAGCTGATGTACCCTCCAGCCTTCATCAAGTGTCTTGGGGAAATTTCAAACCTGGGTTCTCATTCCTGAAGTATTTTTTGATGTTGTTATTATTATTATTATTATTATTATTATTATTATTATTCAGGTCACTGCCTGGAATCGAACTTGGAATCTTGGGGTTAGTAGCCTGCACTCTTAACCACTACATCATATGCCCATGGGCATGTTAACAACAAACAAAATGAGGACAAATATCGGTCAAATGTAAATAATGTACATAATATCTCTTAAATATAGAACTGAAGAAAATTGTATTACAACAATTATAAACTAGCAATCAGTGACATTTGACAACACTGAAACTCAATCCTGTCCTATCAAATTTCTTGAAATATCAATAACCTTGCAAAGTAACAAACACAAATGCTAAAAAATTTTATATTTGAAATCACTTTTCTTTTCTGTTTCCCTCTCTGCTATTGCAGAGAATCAGTGAATTCATCAAAAGGTTAAGATGGAAAGCATTTTATTATGACTCAGGTGGGGAAACACTTGATTAACAAATTGGATAATTATAACATGAAAACCTACAGAAACACCCCCTCACAATCCCACACAACTGAAACTAGAAAAAGACCTCATCAACATGGTGACAAAACTGAAATTCTCAAGATCTACAAACCACATCCAGAAGAAATTAACTGACATTATCTCTCAAATAAAAAAATTTGATAACATAGGCGCAGGAGTGGCTGTGTGGTAAGTAGCTTGCTTACCAGCCACATGGTTCCGGGTTCAGTCCCACTGCGTGGCATCTTGGGCAAGTGTCTTCTGCTATAGCTCCGGGCCGACCAATACCTTGTGAGTGGATTTGGTAGACGGAAACTGAAAGAAGCCTGTCGTATATATGTATATATATATATGTGTATGTGTGTCTGTGTTTGTCCCCCTAGCATTGCTTGACAACCGATGCTGGTATGTTTACGTCCCTGTTACTTAGTGGTTCGGCAAAAGAGACTGATAGAATAAGTACTAGGCTTACAAGGAATAAGTCCCGGGGTCGATTTGCTCGACTAAAGGCAGTGCTCCAGCATGGCCACAGTCAAATGACTGAAACAAGTAAAAGATAAAGATAAAAGATACATGTTCTTTCTGATAAAACAGGAAACTTATATTTACTACCCATCGATGCCTATAATACCTTTATCTTGAAGGAATTGAGCTCTAAATATATAATAGTGGCCAATAATAGACTGAATGAAAATAATAAGGAACATTTCGATTTAATTAACAAGCTAAAACTGCCAGATAGAACTGAACCCTATGCCCCTAAAATTCTACATTTCACTTTTAAGGACCACAAAGCTAACTTCGAGAGCAGACCTAGCATTAGGCTAATCTTCCCAACCAAATCAGATTTGGGCAGAATTAGTAAGTCTATCATTAGTAGAATTATCCCTTATGTTAAAAGAAACATGAGCCTCCCACTTTGGATATCCACAGGGAGAAGAAGGGAAATTATATGGTTCACACCCCACTTTTCCCTCCAGGTAAGAAACCTCCCTAAGTTATTTTTTAGCATTAACAATAGGAACTTCCTACTAGGTCATAAATATCACTCTATATTTAATAGATCCTGCCTTAAATTATCTTACTCAACCACACCCAATCTAGGATCTATTATCGCAGCCAACAATAGCTATAAACTTAGAAATAACGACACAAATAGAGATAACTTAGCTGACCTTAATATGAAGAACAATAATAAGAACCCTAATATTAAAAATAGAAAGACTAAACCTGGAAATAAAACATGTAATTGTCATAATAGGGAGCTTTGTCCTCTAAAAGGTTTCTGTTTAAGAAATGTCATATATAAAGTTTAAGTCTCAACCCTTAATGAACCTAAAAAGGTTTACACAGGTAGTACAATTGATTTTAAAATTAGATATAGAGTCCATACATACTCATTCACTAACCACAAAACTAAAAATTCAACCACACTAGCTACCCACATCAATAAATTAAAAATGCACAATAAAGACTTTGGTCTAGATTGGTCTATAATAATGGAATCCACACTATATAATACATACATGAAAAATTGCAATTTATGCACAAAGGAGGCAATCCACATAATCCGTGCCAACCAAAATAGCTTACTTAATAAGACATCTGACATCATAATTACCTTAGACACAAATATTTTTCAACTTTTAAATTCTTCACCCAAAATAATTAGCCTATAGGATCCTAATCTAGCCGTCCTTTATATTATGGACTCTTCTTAAAATACCTTTATATATAGCATCGTAATGTACCTTAACCTGTAATTTTAATTTTAATTGTATCATCTACATGTAGAGTATGGTTCGACTAAACATTCATTTTTCAAAAAATTCTCAAACCTCTCATATCTCTTAAAATTTCAACTCTTTGAATCCCTTAACTCTGATGAGAGAAGTATAGATAACTGCTATGGTTGGAGTTAGCTCGCCCATTTCAACCTATATCTTCTTGAAACAGCCGTAAGATTTTGATTCTTCATGAATCATTTTATACTAACTCTCTTATCTACGCTCCTCATTGATTCTAATACAGACATTCAGACTTCACAAGTACACCTATGTATTTATATATGTGTGTTTATATACTCTTTTACTCTTTTACTTGTTTAAGTCATTTGACTGCGGCCATGCTGGAGCACCGCCTTCTAGTCGAGTAAATCGACCCCAGGACTTATTCTTTGTAAGCCTAGTACTTATTCTATCAGTTTCTTTTGCTGAACCGCTAAGTTACGGGACCTAAACACACCACCATCAGTTGTCAAGCAATGGTGGGGGGACAAACACAGACACAAACATATACATACATACATATATACATATATACAACAGGCTTCTTCCAGTTCCATCTACCAAATCCACTCACAAGGCTTTGGTCGGCCTGAGGCTATAGTAGAAGACATTTGCCCAAGGTGCCACGCAGTGGGACTGAACCCGGAACCATGTGGTTGGTAAGCAAGCTAATAACCACACAGCCACTCCTGCGTCTATGTTTATGAATTATGAATTTTTATGTGTTTGTAAATTGTTATATATTTATGAATTTTATATATTTATAAATCTTCGTATGTATATGTATTTATAAATTCTTATAAATTTTTATCATATAAGTGTCTTCTACTATAGCCTCGGGCCGACCAAAGCCTTGTGAGTGGATTTGGAAGACGGAAACTGAAAGAAGCCCGTCGTATATATGTATATAGATATATATGTATATATGTGTGTATTTGTTGTGTATCTGTGTTTGTCGCCCCCAACATTGCTTGACAACCGATGCTGGTGTGTTTAGGTCCCCGTAATCTAGCAGTTCAGCAAAAGAGACCGATAGAATAAGTACTAGGCATACAAAGAATAAGTCCTGGGGTCGATTTGATTCGACTAAAGGCAGTGCTCCAGCATGGCTGCAGTCAAATGACTGAAACAAGTAAAAGAATAAAAGAATATCTCATATATGTGAATGCATCTATGTATATTGTATACTGTGGAGAATTTCGATAATTTGAAATGGGTTGAATGAATATATACACCAAACTTTGAAATTTGTTTCTCTCCTTCTTAATCTTATCTTCCTGAAGTTCCTCATAAAATGTAACATAGCTCAAGTTATTACAAATGCCAGACCCTAACTAGCTTTTATAATTTCTATTGTAGGCCTATGGAGTCAATACTTCATCACAAAGAATATTTTCTTCAGAGACAATAACAGTGTAGTGGTGATTATATATATCTATAAATATGTATGAGTGTATGTATGTATGTATGTATGTATGTGTGTGTGTATGTATGTATGTATGTATGTATGTATGTATGTATGTATGTATGTATGTATGTATGTATGCATGTATGTATGTATGTATGTATATGTGTGTATGTAGATATATATATGTGTGTGTGTGTGTGTGTGTGTGTATGTATATCTGTATACATGTAATATATGCATCTGATGGTTTCTCTTGCTGATTCCAATATATAAGGATCAAATGGCTTTTTCTTTTCTTTTAACTTCTGACGTCTCTCATGAGACTTTAAGCCAGCCAATGATTCACAGACAACAGACAAGTTCATGAATTGGCCATAAGAGAAGACTGTTAAACAAAATAGTTCTTTTAGATTATTGAAACAGCTTAATTCATAAGTTTATTCTGTAATTATAGCAAGTTAACTTCCATTTGTTGAGAATCAATGCAGTTTTTTCCAAATGTTTCTGGGGGAATCTTTGTCATTTTCAGGTTAATTTTGAACTTATCCTTCTTCCTTAGCCATGGTTTTTGCTATGTTTCTCCTTCCATCATAGAGCTAGCTATACATTACATGATCAATCCATCTTAATTGAGATCACAAAAGAAAAGAGTCAATGCCGCCAATTTCACATTTAGAGTATAGTTCAGTATTCAAAATTCTGTCATTCAGGTTGTATCCACAAATGTTCCAAAGACAGATCTGATGAAAGACATCAAGCTTGTTCATATGTGATCAATAGGGTACCCAAGATTTTGATCCATACAGGAGAGAAGAAAGGACTATAATTTTTGGGTGGAAATCTGCTTTAAGCACCCCATTTAATCCATCATAACTTTTATATATTTTGGTATTTAAGAAAATTCTTTCTAATGCTGATAGTAAAGTAAAGTTTCTTCCTGAGTCATAAAGGCCAGTTTCCATGGCATGTAAATTCTCCACAAGGATAGGACACCAGTCTCTTTTACTCTTTTACTCTTTTGCTTGTTTCAGTCATTTGACTGCGGCCATGCTGGAGCACCGCCTTTAATCAAGCAACTCAACCCTGAGACTTATTCTTTTGTAAGCCCAGTACTTATTCTATTGGTCTCTTTTGCCGAACCGCTAAGTAACGGGGACATAAACACACCAGCATCAGTTGTCAAGCAATGCTAGGGGGACAAACACAGACGCACAAACACACACATGCATATATATATATATATATATACATATATGCGACAGGCTTCTTTCAGTTTCCGTCTACCAAATTCACTCACAAGGCTTTGGTTGGCCCGAGGCTATAGTAGAAGACACTTGCCCAAGGTGCCACGCAGTGGGACTGAACCCAGAACCAGGTGGTTGGTAAACCACAGCATTACTCATCTTTGTCAGCTGAGTGGAGTGGAGCAACGTGAAATGAAATGTTTTTGCTCAAGAACACAACACATCATCCAGTCCAGGAATTGAAACCACAATCTTACAATCACGAGTCCAACACCCTAACCACTAAGCTATGCACCTCCACTCTAATGCTAATGGTAAGACAGAGTATTACTCATATTAGAGTAAAGAGTAACAATCTCCTGTGCTTCATTAATAGATGTCACAACAAGATCAGCTGCAGCAGTGAGCAAGAAGTCACATACCTTTGTCATTCAGACAATTGTTTTGGTTTTAACCCTTTAGCATTTAAACCAGCCATATCCTGCCCAAATATTCTACTTGTTTTATGTTCAAACTGGCCAGATCTTGCCTCTCACACCTACCTTGTAATGGCATTCTAAAAATATATAATTGTAAAAAGCACCATCGGAACGTAGTCAATAGGGTATTATCTGCAGTCCGGATTTTACATTTTGGGATTAATTTCACTTTTGCACGTATCAGGCAGTGGTCAGTCCAACACTCAGCCCCACGAAGAGCATGAACACACTGTATATCTCATCTGTCACGCACCCTAACAAGGATGTAATCCAGAATGTGCCAGTCTTTAGATGCAGGGTACATGTGTGGTCTTAAACTTATTCTTTTGTTGAAACATGGTATCGCACATCTGCAGCAGAAGCATACCATTACTATTACACTTTGTCACCCCATGCTTTCCAATTACAGTCCATGTGTTAAAATTCCTACCCACTCTTGCATTAAAGTCACCGAGTACAATGACTTTGTCTACCCGAGGGATATTTCTTATAATGCCCTTCAAAACATGGTAGAAAGAAACTTATTCATCATCAATAGAGCACGTAGTTAGAGCATACACACTCACCAAGGTCACATAGTTTCGTTTAACCAAAGGAATTCTCATGGACATAAGATGCTTGCTAATTCCGACTGGGAATTTTTCCAACTTGTCCCCAAGAGTAGTCTTAACAGCAAATGCCACTCCAGACTCTCCTCTAAACTCTTCATCTCTGCCTTTCCAAAAGAATGTATATTTTTCACAAGATCCTGTAAGATGACCATCTCCAACTAATCTCATCTCAGATAAAGCAACAATGTCAAGATCATAGCATCAAAGCTCGTATGCAACAAGAGCAGTCCTTCATTCAGGGCATTTTGAGGACTTGCAGTCAAGTAGTGTCCATACATTCCAACAGCCAATATTCAATATTTTCTTTTGGTTCTATCACAGTAGCACGATGACAACTGGGTTCAGACTGTGAAGCTCTGGATCGCCCTGCCAGGCCAGACTCTTTCATCTGATGTGGTTCCAGAGTCCTTACTGCTATTTAAATTTATACTGTTTTGGTACATCATTGATTGTTTGCTTTTTAAAGTTACAGCCAGCCATTCAGTTGAGACTCATAGCACTATCAACAATCATCAGTTAGTTAATTAATTAATTAATCAATCAATCAATATTGATATTGTGCAATGCCTGTGCAAGAAGATTTTTTTTAAACTGAGGAAAGGCTGTGCCCTGAATCAATCTCACTCACTAAGCAACAGCAGCCATAACCTGAAAAGAAGAACAAGTCAACATCATCAGTAACCACTGAGCCGCTGGTTTTATGTCAGAGTTATCCCAGTTACCTGAGTTGCCTTCTCCTAGAAGGATGCCCCAACAAAGGCTAGGGGTCCTTCACTCCCAATGGTTTAACCACACAATCGGGTATTCAGTATGATTATTTCTATGTCCCCGTGCAAGATACAGCCATAGGCTGGATAAAATAGATATAGAACAAACAAAAAGAATAGATAAAAAATTGTACAATATATAAAAATATTGATATACAATATATACATAAAATATACAATATATACATAAAATATACAATATGGAATACATAAGATTGACATACAATATATACAATTTCAAAACAATATACAATATGAACACAGATGCTGAAATGCAATACATACAATACACACAAACACCCCACAAACATACATAGTTGAATGGCCGTTGACTGCATTGTAGTTCCTCCACCCTTTGACGGGTCTTATTTTTTGTCCCACAAGGTGTTCGACAAGCACCCATCTCACCAAGCAAGCCTGGTGTGGCTGCCAGTTTAGTCGCTGCTGACCCGACCATGAAACCGGTTGTACTGAAGTACATGGTACAACTAGCAGTCAAGAGCGATCTGACATAATGTACATACATACATACATATATATATATGTGTATTGTAGGTACGTAGAGTTATCTATGTGTGTATATATTTGTACATGTATGTAAGTATGTTATATATATATGTGTATGTGTGTGTGTGTATATATATATATATATGTATATGTGTATGTGTATATATATGTGTATATGTGTATGTATATATGTATATATATATATATATATATATATAATATATATATATATATATGTGTGTGTAAGTTTATATGTATGTATCCGTCTATATAATAGGTAACTGCACGTGCATATACTTAATATTTATTATTTATTTTTTGAGTATGCATGTAAGTATGAATATAAGGAGGCGCGTGTGTGTGTGTATGTGTAAGCATAGATATATGTATACTTTTACGCATGTGTGTACTTATGTGTATATATGGATGCGCGCGTGTGTGTATGTGTGTGTATGGGTACGCATGTACATGTGTATGTGCGTGTATGTGTATATGAGTATGTATGTATGTGTGTGCGTATATTTGTATATGTATGTATGTATATGTATGTGTGTGTATGAATATTATATATATATATATATATATATATATATGCGCGTATATATATGTATGTATGTGGGTGTGTGTATGTGTATAAATGTATGTATGTATGGATGTATGGATGTATGTATGTATGTATACGTATGTATGTGTATGTGTGTATATGTATGTATGTGTATGTGTGTATATATATGTATATGTGTGTATGTGTGTATATATGTGTATGTATATATGTATATTATATATATATGTGTATATATATGTGAATATATATATATATATGTATATATATATATACATGTATGTATTTGTATGTAGGTGTACGTGTATGTGTGTGTATTTATATTTATTGGTGTATATGTATAGACTAGCCTTCTAAGAGTGTAGACATGAATCTGTAGGTACGCGTACATATGTGTATATACGTGAATGTATGTAGATGTATGTATGTATGAATATAACGCGTGCGTGCGTGTATGTGTATGAGTGTACGAATGAGTGAGTGTACGTGCTAAAGAGTGTGCGTGAGTGAATGAGTGCTTGTTTTCCAGTAGACAGATAAATGGACTGGCTGTCATAGCCAAGATGTTTGTGACCAAGCGGCCAAAGATAACAAAAGTAATAAACGAAGATAATAAAATTAAAATTAGGGAATGGGTCTGTATTTGTATGTGTATATATATATGTGTGTATGTGTAGGTATGCATAGGTACACATATGTATATATATATATATATATATATATATATATTTGTATATGTATGTGTGTGTATATATGTGTGTATGTGTATATATGTGTATATAGGGACTAGTGTGCTGTGTGCGCATGTGTGTGTGTGGATTTGTGTGTATATGCGTGTATGTGAGTATGTGTGTGTATGTGTATATATATTTTTCTGTGTGTATATGTATGTGTGGTCGTGTGTGTATATATACATGTGTGTATACGTGTATGCATGTAAGTGTGTGTATGTATACATATATGTGTATGTGTAGATATGTATATGTATGTGTAA
>NC_043007.1:71838987-71891487 GCF_006345805.1 Octopus sinensis | reverse complement strand
TATACACACACACACACATATATATATACACACACACACACACACATATATATATATATATATATATATATATATATATATGTATGTATGTATAGTATAGGACAATCAGTAAGTTGCCATAATAGAACTCAAATAAGTACTGGGATCAATATGTTCGACTAAACCCTTTAGGATGGTTTCCCAGCATGACTAGTCCAATGACTAAATGAAGAAAATGAAAAAAGATAGTATGCATACATACATACATACAGCTCCTGTGTTACACACAAGACATACAATGTTGGTAGGGAAACTCCTGCAACTGTGATCCAGAAACTCCAGGATGGAAAAGCACCTTGAAGAGATTTGATTGTTGGATATTGGTACAAGAAGCTAACCTTCTTCCAATTATATCTTATCAATCTGTACCAGCATGCTATCAATGGGAACAGTAGAATACCACACTGGTTAGCTGTGGCAGAGACAAAATTGATCCCCAAATGCAGAACTACCAGCATGGCAAAAAATTACTGGCCTATTGCATGCCAGAACTTTTTGTATAAGATTTATACAGCATGTTTAAACTTCTTCCTCTAGGACCATTGTGAAACCAATAACATCATCACAGCAGAACAAGCGGCTGGGGAGAAGTGTTTAGGAATGTGCCCAGCAATTGTTAATCAACAAAACTGTGATATCAGAAGTGCAAGAACATAGGAGGAACCTAGTTTCAATGTGGCTAAACTACAAAAAAGCCTTTGACTATGTTCCCCAGTCATTGATGCTAGAAGAAAGTTCCTGTGAGCTTAGTCAAACCCATTGCTAACCTGGCTTCTTTGTGAGCCACCACTTTGAAATTAAGCACAAAGAGTGTGGGAACAAATTTAGCAATTTTTGGCAAAAAATGTACCCTTTTGCCAAGTTATAACAAAAAGTTAGTGAAATATTTAAAATGTTTACAGTTGGATAGATAGACAAATATAACAAAATAATTTGACAAAAAATGTGAATTTTTAATTATTTTCTGAGATTTTACAAAAACAGCAAAAATATTATTAAAGAAAAATATTTTTAAATTATAGAATACAATATCACAAAAGTATATTCCAAGGGGACATCCTCTCAATGATCTTATTTATACTTTCTGTAAACCCCTTGTCATTCATATTAAGGAAGTCTGAAGGATATCTCACTGATTCACAAGGAAACAGAAATATCAAAATTACACACTGTTTCTTTGTGGATGACTTGAAACTTTATGCAAAGAATATGCATGAGATGAAAAAGAGTCTTGAACTTGGTACAACATTCTCAAAGGATGTAGGGTTCGAGTTTGGTCAGGATAAATGTTAGTATATGGTTGTAAAAAGGGAGAAAACTGTAAACCAGACTAGCAACATCTCCATCAATGTTTTGACTGTTTCCCCTATATCTGACAAGGAATGTTACAGATATCTAGGGGTGGATGAAAATATATTACAACAGAATCTGTAACAAAACATGTATCACTAAATGTTTCAGCTGAATAAAGAAAATTTGGACCTCAGAACTCTCTGCATTCAATAAAACAGTGGCCCACTGTGTGTTTGAAGCGTCAGTACTCATACCAACATTTGGGCTGCTCGACTGGATGCTTGATGAGATCTAAGCCAATGTATCATCAGATAAAAGGACGAGCCTATATGAGCAGATAGTAACATTGATAATCAAAGTGGTCTATCATGGACCAATAGCTGGATTACTAACTTCCACTTTGAAGGGTATGCATTTGCAATCCAGGAACAGGAAATAGCAACTAAATACCTGATGCACAAAAGGGATAGAAATGTATGAAAAACAGTAAAATGTGAAAACCAATGCAGACTTTGTGGAGTTTATGCCAAAGATATCACCCACATCATAAACAGTTGTCCGAAAATGTCATCCTGGTATTATCTACTGATGAGACATGATGTAGTTAGGACACTATATAATGAAATCTATCAGAAGGATAACCCCGACAACAAAGACAGAAGAACCCACAATATGCTAGAAGCCATAGCCACTCATAATAAAAAGGAGTACTGGTGGAATGTCCCAGTGAAGACCTCAATAAAATGTAAGCACAACAGATCTGATGTAATGGTTTGGGATAGAGATGAGAAACTGTGTACAGTTGTGGAAATTAGCTGCCCAGTGAATGTTAACATAAAGCTGAGTGGAGGCGCAATGGCCCAGTGGTTAAGGCAGCGGACTCGCGGTCGTAGGATCGCGGTTTCGATTCCCAGACCGGGCGTTGTGAATGTTTATTGAGTGAAAACACCTAAAGCTCCACGAGGCTCCGGCAGGGGATGGTGGTGATCCCTGCTGTACTCTTTCACCACGACTCTCTCTCTCTCTTACTTCCTGTTTCTGTTGTACCTGTATTTCAAAGGGCCGGCCTTGTCACTCTCTGAGTCACGCTGAATATCCCCGAGAGCTATGTTAAGGGTACACGTGTCTGTGGAGTGCTCAGCCACTTACACGTTAATTTCACGAGCAGGCTGTTCCGTTGATTCAGATCAACCGGAACCCTCGTCGTCGGAACCGACGGAGTGATTCCATCATCAACATAAAGCTGAAGATCTGCGAAAAAGAAAATACCTACGTTGAACTATTGAGAAATCTGCAGTTACTCTATCCAGATTACAAGTTCAGATTTAAACCTGTAATTATTGGGGCTCTGGGATATGTGACACACTATCTAAATACCAATCTTGAGAAATTAGGCTTCTCAAACTGTAAAAATCTGTAAAACTTTTCAGAAGTTTATCATTTAAATATATATGAGCATGTCTAGATATGCAACTATATAAGTGCAGGAGTGGCTGTGTAGCTTGCTTACCAACTACATGGTTCCAGGTTCAGTCCCACAGTGTGACACCTTTGACAAGTGTCTTCTACTATAGCCTTAGGCCGACCAAAGCCTTGTGAATAGATTTGGTAGACAGAAACTGAAAGAAGCCCGTTAAGCAACAAGAATGAATCCGGTAATTTAGTACAATTGTTTCATACATATGGGTGACACCATAAAAAAATTTTGGTGCATCTAAATTAAGTACCATATTCATTTGAATCTAAATTGTTTGCTGAACTTATATATATATATATATATATATATAATATATATATATATATATATATATATATATATATGAGTGTGTGTGTGTGTTTGTGTTTATCCCCCAACATCGCTTGACAACTGATACTGGTATGTTTACGTCCCCGTAACTTAGCACATCGGCAAAAGAGACCGATAGAATAAGTATTAGGCTTAAGAATAAGTCTTGGGGTCGATTTGCTCAACTAAAGGTGGAGCTCCAGTATGGCCGTAGTCAAATGACTGAAACAAATAAAAGAATAAAAGAATATAAGCATGAGAATACATACATACATACATACATACATACATACATACATACATACATACATATATATGTATACATACATATGTATATATATATATATGTAAAATTTGGAAACCCTCTTCAGTCGTAGGTCTGCTAATTCAGTAAACAACAATCATTACTTCACAACTTTTTCTTGTCTTTTTCTTTTTTTTTTTTTTGCTGACGTCTCACTTTAAAGAAAATAGTATTTTTGCGCACTTCGTGCATAAAAATCAAACAGCGCACTAGAAAAGGTATTCATATATTTAATCCATGAATTATGATCTAAATAAGGACAATTAAGTACTTCTTTATTTAGTAAACAAAACAGTTATTATTATATTGTATTTAAAGTTTTAGCTTTCTTGTTCATAAAATGTAATTTTTTTTCGACGCACCTTGCTATATTTCACGACACATCAGCGTGTCGAGGTGCGCAGATCAGGAATCGGATTTATACTCTCTATTACTTTCTAAAGACATACACTTTAAACCGTTGGCATCGTGCGCTATCGCAGGAGATAATTATTGCTTTTAACATATACAATATAAATAGAAACATTATTGTCCCTAAATCTCTCAATGAGAGATATACAGTAGCAGTACTTTAAAGTAATTTAAAGTAAAGCTTTACATATACAATATCTTTTCTTTTTATTACTTCTGGCAGTTCATAATAATAGAATTTCCTAGTGTTAAATATTGATTGATCCAATATTTGGATCCTGCGCTCATTTTAAGTTCTGCTAATATACCAGAAGCAACTACATCCTACATCTAAGTATTGTTGTCTTCTGTTAATTCATTCATTAACACATTTTTCATGACATTTCTATACCTTTATTGCAACTTAATAGAGAAAAAAAAAATGACATTTATTTTGTGGAATCAAATAAAATCACATAGGGACATTCACGATATATCAATTATAATGTCATAATGGTTTTGTCTTTGGGGAAAATTAAATATATTCTTTAAAAGGAAAAGAAATAATAATGAATTACGTCAAGCTCTCAAGGAGGCCTGTACGTGGTCGATAGAAGTGCTAAAAATAGCAGACAAATCTCTTGCATCTTAGCTCCTCTAAAGGATATGTGGTTGTAGATACATTATTTGCAGGGAAAAAAAGACAGGATGATCACGATTGGAATGATGCATTCGATAAAATGTTTTGATTAAGGTTAACCAGGGAAGAAATAACATAAAAGCCAGTAATTTTTACGATAGTCAGTCCTCTATTCAAGTTTTCCATTTTCATATCTACATACTTCATAATCTATTTTTAATTCTAGCAACCCGTCAGCTAGACTTTATTTTCATAACAATAACATTGATAAAAAGGTGTTTTATTCCAGGTCATCAGCTGCTGACATCAAGTCTGTTGAATTTATAGAAATTGTAAGGCTGTAGCTGGTACAATAAATACGTAGGTGATTTGGAGGGAATATAATAAAAACTGAAGTTTATTGATATTAAAGAAACTTCGAGAAAAAAGATGCGGTGGTTGGTGCTCGAATACGAAACTAACTTGAAGTGATACCGAGGCTATATAACAGCAGCAGTGAAACATAAATAATAATTTGCTCCAAAATGGATGCTAATAGTGGTGAGAAGTATCTTTATTTTAGTAAATGATGATCCCAAGGTCATCATCATCGACGACAGCTTCCTCAAAGGTGAGATCGTCTCGAGAATTCTGTCAGGAACGGCTTTGCTGTCCCCAGGACCGGACGGAAGCTGATTTCAGATGTGATAAATGTGGTACACTTCAATGTAAGGACTGTGAAAAAACCATACATCACAATTCTAAGTTTGTATGTCATGAAAGACAGCCATTGGCACCACCACCGTCGTCAAAGCTTTGCGCTAGTTCATTTTGTGACAACAAGAACTATGCTGATGTCCGCTGTGAAGATTGTCAATTAAATTTGTGCTACCAGTGCAATGAAGCCTTACATCGCTCTAATAGCAGACGGTGCTCCCATAGGCGACTTCGCTTCCGTGACTACGAGAAAAAAGCTCAGCAACCAACCCTAGTTTCATTAGTGCACCCAACTCCTAATACAAGTTCACTTCCTCAATGTTCAGATCAAAGCCAGCCAGCCACTCTGCTACTTCAAACAACGAGCAATAATAACAATAGCACCATTTCTAACACGGCAAGTGCAGCCACAGTGTTTACTTGTAATCCAATTATTAAACCTTTATCTCCTATCGGTGACAATGATGATTCCCTAACTTATGTGACTCTGCCACAAGAGCTTGCACAAACTCTGCCCGAAACAGAAATGTCCTTCTCTAGTGCCCATTCTGATTCTAGTATACAAAGTATTCCTGATGTGTGTATCAACGAAAAAGATATGGCGACAACCTCGAAGGAAGTTGACAAAAAACTACCCCAAACGGGCTCCACTGCTCAAAACAAAAACAAAGTGTCTTACGATGAATGTGTTTGCTTCAAACTTGTTGACGAAGAAGAAAAACTGCTCGTAAGTTCGTTGTCAATATTATTAATACCACTGTCAGCATTATTAATTAATTAATTTATCAACTAATCAATTCATTTATTATTATTATTATTTGAGTTAAAATTTGTCCGAAATTTACTTTGCTTTTCATCCCTCCGAGGTCGAAAAAAATCTAAGTGCCAGTTGAAGACTGAAGTCGATGGTTTAACTAATCCCCACCCTTGAAAATAGCTGATCTTGTTCCTAAATAAGAAATCATTATTATTATTATTATTATTATTATTACGTTCTCAGTTCAAATTTGGGCTAGTATCAACATTATTTTCCAGGGTTTATAAATAAATACTCATCGAATACCGAGGTTAATTTAGTGTCATTTTCCTTCTCCAAAATTTCTGGGTAGAGAATCTCAGGCAAAATATATTTTGTTAGGTTTCCAGTTCAATTCCCATGGGGGTTTGGGCAAATAGTCTAGAACTGGGGCTGAGTTACTTCTCCAAAATACGTGGCCTTGTGCCATTTTTCGCTATTATTTAGTCATTAATTTCAATAAAAGTTGCTGACACTAATTTTTGTTTGGGAAACGATAAAATTAATGAAGTCAGCGGGGTCCTGTATTACTGGTACTAATTGACTATGGTGAGGCTATGAAAGAAAAGCTCGTCCTATTTTTATATTTTATATCATATGTCTGTGTTATTGTCTTCATTAACAACCAATGACTATTACTTTCAGTGTGATTAATCACATACGATCGTTAAAAACAAAATATTGACTATTTTTCACAACACCACATTGCTTTCTTTGAATATTTGTTTTATTTACTCATCGATTTACTGATATTTATTTGTGTTTATCTGATATATTCTATAACAGCTCCTCTTCCTGTCGCCTTTCCTTACTCTATATCTACATAGTAAACAAAGCTTCCAATTATAAATTGACTTTTCGATTAGTTACTTTGATGTTTTTCTCCCTCAGTGTGTAATATTTTAACATTTAACTAGTGATATTTCTGTATTAGGGCTCCCTTATCGAGCGCTTATGTTTTCTTAAAATATTTATTTTACTTTACCCTACTGCACTCTTTCAACCGTCTCGAAATATCTAAAATTATTTTTATACAGTTTATTCTCTGGTGACCCAAATAAGATTTTTTTCACTCATAATTGTTCCAATTTAACAAGTGTTTATTTACAGAATTAATTTATGTCTCTCCTTTTTGCCTGTCTATCGACATCGTTGGTATTTGTCTCCACATTTCTATGAGGGAGAGGCTTTTCTGCTAAAACCCCTGATTTCCTAGAAGTTGAGCCACAATTCAAAGCCATATTCCCATTCAAATGGTAAATATTATAAACAAACATAGGCGATCTCCCATACATAAATATCAACAACCCGAGTAAAATTCTTCTCTCCTGTCTTTTTGTACTTATATTTTCTTTTGTTTTCCTTCTCTTTTTCCGATTACCGTGTTTTTGTTTTCCCGTCTTTTTCGTTTCTTTTTTCTCTCGGTACTTTATTGTCTTGTTTAATTGCTTTCTCTCTTTCCCTTTCTTTTTACTCTGTCCGTATTTCGTTCTTTTTTTTTTGTATATTTCTTGCTTTGTTTATACTTTTCATTCACTGCCTTTATTATTTTTTTTTGTTTTTTTTTTCACTTTCTTCGATTCTTCCTTCCTTCATTCATTCCTTCTCTCCAATGCCCCTCTCCCTCCCTTCATTCCCCTTCCGTCATTCTTTCTGTCTTTCCTTCCTGTCTTTATTCCCTCTCCCCTACTTTTTTCTCTTCCTGCCTCTGTCCCTCTTCGTTTCCCCTCCGTTTCCTCTTTTCAACCCATCCATCCCCCTTCACAACCTCTTTTTTTTTCTTAGCTTCAAAGTTTATCCAGAGACATCATCTTGCTGTGTGTGTGTGTGCAAATGAATGGTAAATTGAAAACCTTAAAAAATTCAAATTCCTATTGACAGTGGATCATTGGAGAAAAACCTGTCAACCAACTCCTAAACCAGTGACTCCAGCCAGGGAGAATTTTGGGAAATACTCGTAAACTGTCACTGATATGAGCCATGGAGGCACATGGTCTAGTGGTTAGAACAGCAGACTGACGGTTGAGGGATCGCTGGTTCGAATCTCAGACCTGGCGATGTATGTGTTTATGAGCGAAACACAGAAGGTAATGGCGAACTTCTGCTGACTCTTTTGCCACAACTTTCTCTCACTCTTTCCTCCTGCATCTTGCAGCTCACCTGCGTCCCATCCAGGTGGGTAACCTATACGCCAAGGAAACCGGGAAACCAGCCCTTATGAGCCAGGCATGGCTCGAGAAGGAACAAACAACAACTGATAGAGCCACCAACCTCTGCTGTATCAAAAATGCTGAACGTTCAAAAATCAGGATCATACAACAGTTTAGCTGAGATCTACGTTATGATAGCATGGAACCAAGAGAAATCAATGTTGAAATGACTAACATTGTCACTACATAAACAAAGGAGAAAAATCTGTTTCCTCCAAGTTGATACAAAAATCTTGGCCAAGATCAGGTTTGAAAAACTGCTCTAATATTAGAAAATATTACACGAGAGTCACTGTGTGGTATCTGCTGTAACTGATCCAGTCAAGGCAGCTTTGAGAAAAATGCAAGCAATAACATCCAGTTCTGTTCATTGCATTTGTGGATCTGTAAAAGGCTTTTAAAATTGTTAATAGAGAAATTGTATGAAATGTTCTGTCAGATTGCCTCTGCCAGTTTAACAGCTATGAAGTTGTTAATTGCAGGCGGTAGAAATCAGTTATTCAGTGTAAAAACAGGAGCCAGGTTTGGCTACATGCTGGCTCCTGGACTGTTAAATGCAGGGGTCACCAAAAGGGGTCTGCAGGACCCCTAGGGGTCAGTGAGGAATTATAGGGGGTCAATCATAGCCAAGGGGTTGAATGGGGGTCGGCATGTGAAAGACCAGCTCACCCAGATGAACTGCCTGAAATACTTAGCACCATGCTCATCCCTCACATTGATGTTGTCAATTTCAATAAAAGATATTCCAGCATAATGATGTGCTTTTCACATTTTATATCCGTGGAAACAATTTCATAAAAATTGAAAGTTTAATACTGTATACTGATACACCTAGTTTTAAATGTAAAAAGTGTGTCATCTTCAATAGAATTTCTTAATTTGTCATACATGTATATTTTAGCTAACATTTTAATTGCCAGCATCAGTACCTGCTATGCATTTAAGATACAGTACAGTAGGGTAGCATATTAAGATATTTTAAATGAGGAGGGTGGTCAATGTGGAAGAAGTGGCTAAAGGG
The DNA here is from genome assembly GCF_006345805.1 of Octopus sinensis. Taxonomy (NCBI): domain Eukaryota; kingdom Metazoa; phylum Mollusca; class Cephalopoda; order Octopoda; family Octopodidae; genus Octopus; species Octopus sinensis. The sequence continues at coordinate 71,882,312 of NC_043007.1, read as the reverse complement.
GGTCAGTGGTCAAAAAAGTTAGGTGACAATTGGTTTAATGTATTCATTTATGTGACTATGCTGTCATTTCTCAAAATAGAAAGAGGATGGGAAGACGTTATTAACTTCTGATTCAACAGAAACTTTAAACAGCAGAAAGCTGCAGATCACTAAGCTCAGCTCTGAACAGATTATTGAGCTATGGTATGCTGTGCTTTTAGAGCTCTAGTAGCCATAACTTGTGAAAGAGTGTCAGTGACATGCTGTACCATCCTCCAGTCCTACTCTCTTTGGTACGACAGCATTAAAACAGTCTCCCGCTGTACATATCTTGGCATCATCATTTTGAATGACTATTCATTGGTTCATTCAAATGTACAGTGAGGAATATTGGGTGATGAGATTCAGTACCACCTTTAACTGGTCATTGCACCTTTTGAAAGGATTGACAGAAACAATTATCTTAGCCACCATACCAAAATCTCCATCTACTGGACAACCTGTATATTTCCAATTTTTCTTATATGTGTGCAAGACCTGGAACACACACAACCAACACATTATTAAGGCAGCCTTATTTATCCAGTGTTTCCAGATTCTTTCAATGTCAGCTGGCAAGATAGGATTACATACACAGAAATACTTCTTCAAACTAACACTGGCAATATTGATTCCACACTAAACAGGTATTGATGAGCTGGACACGTAGTTTGCATGTCTGACTCATGCTTCATCCATAGTGATTCAGAAAGCTGATGTCTTAGGATTTCCAGGTTGTCTTAAGCACATCCAGATGATTTGAAACTTCATTCAACATTCTAAGAAAGGTTAAAAGAAAAGAGCCTTTCATGTTATCTGGTTTGACCTGCAACATGCATATGGAATAATGTTCCATGAACTAATGAAAAAGAATTGGCCTTTTTGCTTCTCACAGGTGGGTGAGAAGCACTGGTGCCACATAAAAGGCATCTGGTACACTCTGTAAAGTGACAGGCATTAGGAAGGGCATCCAGCTGTAGAAACCACGCCAAAACAAGCAGTAGAGCCTGGTGCAGTTCCCAACTTTGCCAGCTCCTGTCAAACTGTCCAACCCATGCCAGCATGGGAAACAGACATTAAATGATTATAATGTTACATCTTAATTCAGTATTCATAGGAATTCATGACCAACTGGTAGACACTAAAAATAAGCATCATGATGGAGCATGCTATTTCTCAAGTCCTCTTTGTGACGGTCTTGGAATTCCTATTGAGATGTACTGGAAACTGTTCAGAAGGAATGAAGACCAGAGTACTCCTAGTATGAGGGGTGGTAAACAAGGGCAAAACTGAAATCTTTGTTAAACCAGCTGGATTAGCTATTCCAGCGACACCAAAACCCCACAAAGCTGCAATTTGCATGTAATGCAGGATCAGATAAAAACTTTCTGCATTAAAATTAAAGGGAAGCTGGTTGCAACAGTCCAGAAGCAAGCAATTTAGAGCTTTTGACGTATTTATGCAATACCCTTAAGTGATGTCAAGAGGAGTGTTGAGATTGAAACCAAGTTGAGACAAGGACTAACTGGCACTGCAAACGTCTGTGGTTTGACAGAGATGTTAAGTTACAGTAGCATTTACTGAGGCTGTTATGACCATTCCAAGTGCATCCATTATTGTTTTAACCCTTTAGCATTCAGATTATTTTGTCAAATGCAATGCTTCTTTATTCAAGTTGTCTTGAATTAATCATACATTATCTTGAAGCTTAAAGATTTTGATAATGTGATTGTTCATTTTTAAAATAATTTTATAAGATGTGAGAGGCTGGATCTAGCTGCTTTGAACATTAAACAGGTAGAATATTTTGGTCACTTAAGGCCAGTTTAAATGCTAAAGGGTTGAAGAGAATGGTAGTGTGTGGTAGCAAGTTTCTGTTAGTGTGGCTTAGTTTTCTGCCTTGTTTTAGAGGAACTGAGCCATATAGTGCTACTGCAAAAATCCAACTGCTTTTAACATTACTGATGAAGTTTCAAGTATTAAGAACTTGCTACTGCAGGATACTATGGAATTTTGGGAATTCCATTGTTTACATGGAACACTACTTGTAAACAGGACTGAAATGAAATGCAAGAAAACGGACTGCACTGTGAGGAAAAAGAAATCTACCACCCTAACCACCCACTGCATATTAAAGGCAGGTGAGATACTGAGGCCAAAGAAATTTGCCATATTGAAGAGGAAGAACATCCAAATAACATAGTAGAGTTAGGAAACCAATGTATTGGGGCAGTATGGAAGACAGCTGAATAAAAAAAACATTATTATGGAACATGCTGTAATAAATGGAAGCAGCATGGTAACAATTCCTCCTGAAAGTATTGAATGAGATTTCAACCTTAGTCAGTCTTGGATAGTGGGGGATGAGTTGCCATAAGTGTGGAGAAGTCGTTGTTGTGCTGCACCAGTAATACTGCACTGTCATTGCAATGAGAATCAATACCAAATTGCACCTTCTTGTTTTCTAGAAGGAGGATTAGAGAGGGCAATGCAGGTACATAAACATAGGAAAGTCAGGCCCCAAAATTTTACACAGTGTTAATGATTGAAGGTATGGGTGAATTTCATGAAAGCATTCATATTTTCAGTGTGCATAGTAATCTCTCTGAAGCCCCTGGTATTTCTGCAACAGTGTTGACACAGGGTTCAATGCCAAGATGGTGAACAATATTACAGACAAGCTCTCACTCTGGAATATTCCCATTGATTACCCACATCTATTTACCTACATTCCAGTATCTCCATAATCTTTTCACACTCATCTTTTGTCATGCCAATGGTGATGGGACCTCCCCTTAGAACTAATTAAATAGCAAAGTGAGCAGAGAGGCTTTGTTATTGTCTGGAAAGTTTGATTAAAAACAACTTATACTTGTCATGGAGGCTATCTAACATTTACATGATTCCATGATCAGTTGTGTTTGCACAGTGTTAAGTAGGGCACATGTACAATTTCTAGCATTCAAGATAGGCCCCTACCAGGCAGTGGTTCTTGTGGCTTTTGATCTTGACTGATTGGATGTGCTAACATGTACATGTTTTGTCTTGGTGTAAATGGTGGGATACAGCAAATATTCTGCTCAATACCACAGACTTGCTTGTCATTTGCTTGACCTTAACCAGTTGAGCATGTCCCTTAGTGGCTGACAATATGTGCCATTTTGATCATGAGCAGGAGTAGTGGGGGAGCATCATAGCCATGTGTTGAGAGGAATTCTTTGGGATTTGAATGATCCACCATTGGAAACATGGGTGTTTCATTCATCCTAAAACAACCCTTATTAAGGAACCTTTTGAGTGGGATGGGCTATTCAACCTGAAGAAAATTCTAACTGGTTTCCACCTGCTAGGTCATGTGCTGTTTATCTCAATATGAGGTTACCATGTTACACAAATATGGTTGTGATGTATGTGCTTGTACCCTTATCAGATGAGTACCGTAAATCCTCGAGTATAGTCTGCCCTTGAGTATAACATGCAGGAGATTTTTAGGGAGCTGTACCCCTGAAAAACCTAAACCTTGTGTATAATACGCACCCCTTCTCTAACTTGAGTCTATATAACGTCCTTGGTTTGTAAAATACAGTAATGTCCTTTATTATTATTGTATATATAACTTAATGCAAACGTGCAGCTTTTTTGTGCATTTTGTTTACAGAAAATAAAGAAATAACAGTAATAACAGTAAAAATGTTTAATAAATGTTGCTTATTGCAAGTTATGGATGATTCTTTTATGACTTCATTGCTTTCAAGCTTAGCTTAAGGTATTTTCACGCCCGACATCACAAAATGCATCTGAATAAACATTGCCAGACAACAAATAGAGACTCGGACATTGCTTAAAAAATAATTTTCATTTTTAACCTCATATATAGTACACACTAGGGATTTTGACCTTTAAATTTTGGGGGAAAAAATGCGGATTATACACAAGGATTTACAGTAGTCACAATGGGTATATTGGGCTTCATATATTTGTATCCCAGTGTCACTTTGACGTGCTGCTTTCTCACTCAATAATAGAATTAATAATCATAATGGTTTCAAATTTTTGCACAAGACCAGCAACTTTTGGGGGAGGTGGTAAGTTGATTACATCGACCACAGTGCTTGACTGGCATTTATTTTATCAATCCCAAAACGATGAATGGCAAAGCTAACCTTGGTGGAATTTTAACTCACAGTGTGAAGACGGATGAAATGCTGTTAAGCATTTTGCCCAGTGTGCTAATGATTCTGCTCACCACCTTAATAAAAGTAGCAGTAATATCTTTGTCATGTATGTTTACATAATAAAAGAGAGTGTCAGTTTTCACCATGGTATAGAGGTAAAGTGTTATTGCCTCTTCATTCAAGATTATTTTTATGAACAAGAGTATGTTAATATTAATTTTCAGCAGAGAGTGAGAGAGAGTTTTAAACATAGACGACTTGTAAATAATTTATATAAAAATAGTGAATGGCTATTCTGCTCTATTTCTGTTCAGTAATTTTTGATAAATGAAATTAGATTTTATGATTTGTATTCAAAACAGTTTATGACGTAGCATCATTTTTTAAATAGCTGCTCAATTTGGGGAAAGCAAGAAAAGACAAGAGCTTCAACAAAAACAGCATATGAGTACATGCGAGTAAGAGTCTGTCATTAGGTTCTACATACATTCTACTGATATAATATTTAGACACATTGTCAACATAATTCTCAAAAGCATAATGGCCAAAATAAGAATGAGACTTTAAAAGCTGAAGGAACTGTTACTTCTGGTAACTAAGGGGATTCTCTCATGAAGTGAAGGCTAAATTATATGATATCTGTACACAAAAGTTTAATGCTGCTTAATAATGAGACATAGTCATTGAATACAAAAGCTGTGTGAATTCTGGAAAGAAATGAGGCTAGCATGGCCTGCTGGATATGTAATTTTGGTGTACATGAATGATAGAGCAAAAATGGCTATAAGAGGCAACTAACTATTATTAACACTCTATAAAATTTAGGTGGGGCCTACAATGGAGCATTTCTCTCATATCTGGGACAATGTTGCTACTACTGCTCACATAGATAGCCTTGACTTGCATCTTGAAAAGGGCCACCTAACTGATTAGTAATAAAGTCACTCACAAATGCACTCCAACCTCAGGCCTGCAGGTACCAAGTTTCCTCTCTTTGCCATTTTTACTGCTAACATAATGGTCTCTGCTCCTGTGTCCATGTCACCTGTGTTCTACTTGTCTCTCCTCCTTCCATCACCCTTGTGATGCCCTTCCTTCCCCCAGGTTCCACACTAATCCCTTAGCATGGTCTGGTCCTTCCTTCCCAGGGTGTCGGTTCTCTGGAATTTCCTCTCTGCTTGTCATATTTTTCCTGCAGCTGTTGACTTCCAATGGTTCAAGTGAAACAGTAATGGCATCAATTTCACTGGTCTGGGAGACTCTGGGAGTTGCGCCTTCCTCCAGAACCAGCAAATAAAAAAAATCCTAGTTTGGGTGTCTTTTGCGTGTGGGACAGTTAAATAAAAGAAGTACTGCCAAGTAATTTAAATGGAAGAAACCTCGAGAAGAAGATCAAAGACGACATGAGAAGAAGTGAAAAAAGCTCATCTCTGGTGATTGAGTCCCTCAAAAGTAATGACAAAACCCTCACAAGTGGCATAAATGTGTGTTGAGAAAACCCAACCAACCAACTCAATTTTTGAATAATAACAGACATAAGGATTATAGTAATGCTATATAACAATAAAATTTAGTATTGTTTACATTAATTAAATTAAAATATTAGTACAGATTTAAGTATATGATTTAAGTATATGTCTACGTCAGTGTGTCTCACATTTTTAACTAATACTCTTTACTCTTTTACTTGTTTCAGTCATTTGACTGCAGCCATGCTGGAGCACCGCCTTTTAGTCGAGCAAATCGACCCCAGGTCTTATTCTTTGTAAGCCTAGTACTTATTCTATCGGTCTCTTTTGCCGAACCGTTAAGTAACGGGGACGGTTGTCAAGCGATGTTGGGGGGAAAAACACAGACACACAAGCACACACACACACACATATATATACACGACAGGCTTCTTTCAGTTTCCGTCTACCAAATCCACTCACAAGGCTTTGGTCGGCCCGAGGCTATAGTAGAAGACACTTTCCCAAGGTGCCATGCAGTGGGACTGAACCTGGAACAGTGTGGCTGGTAAGCAGGCTACTTACCACACAGCCACTCCTGTGCCTTTTCTTCTATGAACACTTTTTAAATGCTGCTCATTGTTATGATTCAGTGCCCCCTCCCCTTCCTCTCATTTTTAGTGTACTTTCACATAATATCAGACCAGAGTAATTTAGTTCTGGGCACTACAAGTTTGGCATGGGTGACTCATTTCCACATCACCCCCACCCCTAGTATAAGTGAGTATCTGATGCACCACCACCACTTGACTTTTAATTATGTCCCCTATCAATCATTACCTTGTAGATCTGGTCAAGTTCTGATACATAGATTCCAGGTGCAAGTTATCTTTATTGTCTGTTTTAATGTATTTTCTATATTCTCAACACATACACACTCACACACGAGAATGTTTTTTTTTTGTTGCATGTATGGAATTACCCACGAATATTGACAATGTCTTTTAAATAATATTTCAGTTATTTATAGTTCACATGCAAAGGTTGTATATATTCAGTCTTGTTTATTTGCATAGTCTCTCAACAAAGTCTCTTTGTTGTCATTGTCATTGCTATTCTGATTGTTGCTAATAAGCAGTTTTTTTATTAGGTTGATATTTAATTAGGAGACAAAGACTAACCTCCTAGATGTATCTATTGCCCCTTTGTCCCCAATACCCTTATAAAATATTCAGATCTTTTTGGTTTGAACGGCAGTTTTTAACATAATTTCTAGGTAACTAAAAAAAATTTAAGCTTCATATACTGGTAGAATGTGTTTATAAAACATCTTTTTCTCTTGGTTTTATTGAGAAAATTCTATAGTTTGTAAGATATTTGTTGTTTTCTTCTTCAATTTCTGCAATTTCAACCAATCAATAACGTCCATTAGGTAAAAAAACATTCTGTGCCGTATGAATATGTCCCTCGTTTAAGAAACAGATTGGGTTTATTTACATTTGTGAAGAAAAAAAGATACCCTTCCCCACCCCTAACCCTAAAACAGATTGAAATGCAATAGATCAATACTAGGGTCATAATTATAGGTGATAATTTCATATGACACCGCTAGAAAAAACTGCAGTTCAAACCGAAAAGATCCAAATATTCCACTAAAGAGTCTACTTTGAGAAGAAATTGTCTATGCTATAAATAATTTGCTTCACAATAGTTGCACTTCTGGAACACAGGTGATTTTAAAAACATTAAGTAACACTAAATAAAGGTATGATGCAACCAGACAGCAGTCTAGTCAGAAGTATTTATTTCACCTTATCAACGTGTTACTTAACAGTTAAGGATTATCTATTGAGTTCGCATTCTAGATGTTCCAACTTAGAAAGGTGTTGTTGAATATATAGCCCTTTCCCTAACCTTTCCATGTGCTTAATTCTTCAAAAATGCACTGTGTATTTATTTTGATGGGAGTGATTTAGTAAAATAGCTGTTTCATTATTAAGCTGGTGTTTCAAAGTATAAAAGTTTCTTACATAAAATGGCTTTGAAAGTTGTTAGTTTAAGTCAGAAGACTTGAAAATTAGATTTATATGGTAAGAGTAAATTGGTATAAAAAAAAGTTAAGGTACTTTTGACATTTAAAAAACAATAAAAAATGGTGCAGGTGTGGCTGTGTAGTAAGAAGCTTGCTTACCAACCACATAGTTCCGGGTTCATTCCCACTGCGTGGCACCTTGGACAGGTGTCTTCTACTATATTCTCGGGCCAACCAAAGCCTTGTGAGTGGATTTGGTAGAAGGAAGCTCGAAGAAGCCCGTCGTATATATGTATATATATATATATATGTGTGTGTGTATGTTTGTGTGTCTGTGTTTGTCTCCCCAACTTCGCTTGACAACCGATGGTAGTGTGTTTACGTCCCCGTAACTTAGCGGTTCGGCAAAAGAAATCAATAGAACAAGTACTAGGCTTCTAAAGAATAAGTCCTGAGGTCGATTTTCTTTACTAAAGGCAGTGCTCCAGCATGTCCACAGTCACATGACTGAAACAAATAAAAGACAAAGAGAGAAAACAAGTAGCCTATGACTTTATGGAAGATTTTGGAAAAATCTGTCAAGAGGATCATATTTATTCATTTTAAACCATTTCAAATTATTTTCTTTTAATATTTCAAAGTCTTTAGGAAGCAAGCTGGCAGAATTTTTTGCGTTCTAGGCAAAATGCTTAACAGCATTTCATCTATTTTTACATTCTGTGTTTGAATGCTGAAGAGGTTAATTTTGCCTTTCATCCTTTTGGGATTGATAAAGTAAGTATTGGTTGAACATTGAAGTTGATGCAATCAACTCTGAAACTGCTAGTTTTGTACCAAAATTTGCGGCTAATATTTAAACATCTTTGGGCATCAAGCTGACAGAATCATGACTATGCTGGGCAAAGTACTTTGCAGAATTTTGTCCATAAAGGCGGCGTGCTGGCAGAATCATTAGCACGCTGGACAAAATGCTTACCGGTATTTTGTCTGCCGTTACGTTCTGAGTTCAAATTCTGCCGAGGTTGACTTTGCCGTTTATCCTTTCAGGGTCGATAAATTAAGTACCAGTTACACACTGGAGTTGATGTAATCGACTTAATCCCTTTGTCTATCCTTGTTTAGCCCCTTGTGGGCAATAAAGAAATAAGAATTTTGTCCATCTTTATGTTCTGAGTTCAAATTCTAATGAGATTGACTTTGCTTTTCATCCTTTTGGGGTCAATAAAATAAGTATCAGTTGAGCACTGGGGTCAATGTAATTGACTTACCCTCTGCCCCCAAATTGTTGGCCTTATATCAAAATTTGAAATCAATATTTCAAAGCTTCCCTGTATAATTCAAATGCCTCCCAGCTTTTGCAAATCTTAGTCCCTATTTAAATTACAGGTAAACTGGCTTAGTATTTAGTCTTTAATTTTTACTAGGTGTTCATCTCACATTCATATATCCTATTTGGTGTTATGGAACTTTAATATGACCATACTCCATCTGTGTATTTTAAAAGTAAGTGGTTTCATCAGCTTTCAGAATTATATATCTATCAGGAGTTTTAGTAATGTAACAATAGATTGGCTTCTGGTGAACCAAAAATTGCCATTTGGAAAAGACATACCTGTCACAAAATCTCATCATCTGTTCTTTGAAAACACAAGGCAGGGGTCTTAGTCCAAAGAACCCAGTATTCATTATAGAATCATAATTTAGGATTTTTTCTTTTTTGTCATTAAAAATAACATAGAATTAGCTTTTTATTTTCATCATCCTTATTTTTATTACATATTTTTAATGTATTATATATATTTTTATTTACCATTTATCTTTTTCAGATTGAAAGTGAGGAAGATCTACTTAAGAGACTTGGATGTAACGTAAACTGTCTTGTGAAAGTTATTTCTATATTTGGCAACACTGGTGATGGCAAATCTCATACACTCAACCACACTTTTTTCCATGGTAAAGAGGTGTTTCCAACTTCAACATCTCAGGACTCCTGCACCATAGGAGTTTGGGCAGCTTATGATCCAATAAACAAAGCAGTAATCATAGACACTGAAGGTATGTTGGGTGTGACAAAAAACCAAAACCAAAGAACACGCCTTCTACTCAAAGTCCTTGCTGTCTCTGACATTGTTATCTACAGAACACGTGCTGAGCGCCTGCACAATGATCTCTTTTACTTTCTCGGTGATGCTTCTAATGCGTATGGGAAACATTTTGCAGAAGAGCTGAAAGCAGCGAATAAACGGTGCAATTTGAACCTCTCCCTCTCTACTATGGGACCAAGTGTAATCATCTTTCATGAAACCATGCATACCAAAGTTTTACGGACAGGTAAACATAGTCTTTTCTACATTTGACTGGATTCTTAAAATAAAAATAATAATGATAAAAATAAACCTTTCTATTACAGACATAAGGCCTAAAAGGGGAGTAGTCAAGTACATTGATCCCAGTTTTTCATTGGTACTTAATTTATCGACCCTGAAAGGATGAAATGCTTTGAAAGCTACACTAATGCCAGAACAGGATGACACTGCATAGTGCCAAAGATCCCAGCAACACCATCGCACATCAGGACCAGCTACTGCAACAGCCTGGGTTTCAGGGGTCCACAGCTTTTTAATATTCTCCCAAAGAGCCTGAGGAACTTGCACAAAGCCGATGTAGGCATTTTTAAATCAAAGCTGGACCTCTTTCCGTAGAGAGTCCCAGATGAACCTACCTCACGGCAAGAGGTGCAAGTGAGGGTAGCTACATCAAACTCCATTCTTCACCAAGTGCCACATATTGGAGGAGTCTCTAAGTAATAACAGTGTAGCAAAGTGGTGGTGCATCACCATGGCCGCAGCTATGAGCTGAAACTACAGCGAAAAAAAATGTGTGTATATATATATATATATATATATATATATATATATATAAATATGTATGTATGTATGTATGTATGTATGTATGTATATGTATGTATGTATATATATATGTGTATATGTATGTATGTATATATATATATGTGTATATGTATTTATGTATGTATATATATATATGTGTATATGTATTTATGTATGTATATACATATGTATATGTATGTATATATATATATATATATATATATATATATGTAGGCGCGGGCATGACTGTGTGGTTAGGGAGCTTGCTTCCTAGCTACATGGTTTCGGGTTCAGTCCCACTGCGTGGCACTTTGGGTAGGTGTCTTCCGCTATAGCCCCGAGTCGACCGAAGCTTTGTGAGTGAATTCGGTAGGTGGAAGTTACTGCTGTGTGTGTATGTGTGCGTATAGCTGCTCAGTGCATCTCCGAAAGAGAGAGAGGGATATGTATATACATGTGTATATATATATATGTATATACATGTGTATATATATATGTATATACATATGTGTATATATATATGTATATACATATGTGTATATATATGTATATACATATGTGTATATATATGTATATACATATGTGTATATATATGTATATACATATGTGTATATATATGTATATACATATGTATATATATGTATATACATATGTATATATATGTATATAATTATGTATATATATGTATATACATATGTATATATATGTATATAATTATGTATATATATGTATATACATGTGTATATATATATATATATGTATGTATATACATATATATATATATGTATGTATATACATATGTATATATATTATGTATGTATATACATATGTATATATATATATGTGTATATACATATGTGTATGTGTAAACTTTCAAGATCCAAGGTCATATTTATCATCAGGTTGGCTCTCTACTACCTCTGTCAAATGAATCACCAAAATTGGCTTTGCATTGTTTATAATCCATACCCATTTTTTGGTTGTGAAATAAGCTACACGAAACGTGTTTTTGAATTACATGTATTTACTTTGTATACATATGTAAGTTGAAAACTTTCTTTTAACATTTCACTTAATGTTTATATTCCATGCTGGTATGGGTTGGAGAGTTATTAATGTAGCAAGTCGGTATCTCAGCTACTAGCAGTTGAGACGTGTGTAATCTAGACTGTGTTTTTAAATTTCATTAGTCTCTTTAACATGGGCAATGTCAGGTATTTCTGCTAGTGTGTATGTATGTATGTGTATATATATATACATATATATATATATATATATATATATAATCAAAATAAACAACGGGATATCAAGAGGTGATGCAGTACAACTGTTTCAAGCGGCTCCAAGGTTAAATAGAAAGAATATTAAATTAGCAAGAGGTAGTAATAATAATAATAATGTTAATGTCAACACTAACTTAAACCTCTACTATGTGAATAACAATATTAATGGTGACGTAGAAAATAGAAACAGTGGTACTAATGCTTCTAATATATATAATATAGACTGTAGCTCTGAGATCCATACTAGCACAGGGACTACGGATATGCCCAATGATGCTGGGATGAATGTGGATGATACCACAATTGAAGGATGGAGAAATAATGCCAGATATGAAAATAACACATACAATAGTAGTATTAGGAATTATTATTAATAGTAATATTAACAATAATAATGGTATGAATATCAATAATATTAAAAGTAGTAATTCTTCTAGTTGCAATTTTAGAGTTAAATCCCACTGTCCGTTATTAGGCTGATGTCTAACCCAAAACGTAACCTATAAGTGTACAATTACAACTGTAGCTGGTAACTTTGTATATATAGGATGTTCAATAAATATGAAAAGACATATTAATAACCATTTTTCATCTTTTAGGCTCAAACATAAGGCTAATTTTACGTCCTTATCTAACAAGATTTGGGAACTGAAGGAAAGTGGAATCGAATTTAGCCTTAAATGGGATATTATAAGGAAAGTGCAGTCTTATAGAAATAGTTGATATGGGTGTGAGCTGTGCTCTATGGAAATTTATGAAATTTTAAAGTATAAGGACAAGAGCAACCTGGTTAATGATAGATTAGACCTAAGGATATCATACGTACATAGGGTCACCCGTACATTTAAATATTGAACCTGGATAAGGGAAATTAATTTTAGTGTCGTATATGTGAACTTACCGCCTAGTATTATATATAATATGCTATATATATTTTCTTACTATTCTCTATAATTTCTTATTGTGTTTTCTTATTTTGATATCTTTACCTATTAACCTCTTATCTCTTATAAGTTATTAATGTTCTTAAAGAGAAATATAAACTTTCTAGTTACTTAAGTCTAGAAGAGATAATTATAACATACCTATAATAAAGTACAAATATTTGTGTATATTTGCATGTGTGCACATAGTTAAATATGTGTATGTATCTGTGCACAACTTATTTTTCTGCTTTTTTTTTCTGATTCTTAGCTTACAATTAATATAAAGATAGAATAATTTATCACCCCAGTATCCCATAAGTAAATACCCAGAGCAATCTTTATAGAAACCACCTTATAAGTATATAATTAAGTATAGGTATGAATATTAAACTAATTCTATGTAATCTTCCCTTTCTAATGTTGAAAATTGGTATATATACGCAGTTTATCTATTCTGGTTATAGTATCATTTTTAGTAATCTTAAATTTTATCTTCATACAACATAACAATGTTGTTTATATACAGTCATCCATTGTACTCCATGATAATTTCCTCTGTATTAACATCATAGGTTTTAATAGTGTCTTGCCCCTTTAACTGGTAATTAACATCTTGATTTAGGGTTTTCCCCTACCCAGCCTCCTTTATAGACAGTTACTTATACATTTCCTAAAATCCTGACAATATTTATGACCATACCCAACTATAAACTATCAACTCACTCTGTCTATCCATTCTAAACAGACACTGTCCTCTAGCTTTAGATTTGGTAGTTGATAAAAATAGACTAATAAATTAAAGATGAACCTCAATCCTTTACAAGCTCTGACCCTACCAAACTTCATACAGTTCTTAGAAGTGTAGTATACTCTGAGCTACATTAGTAGCAACATGGACTTTTCCCCTCTTCTTGCTCTATTAGAGAATTAAAGTAAAATTATATTAATGTGTCCAGCTGATTAAAAATGCCATTTATTTATGCAAGTGAGGATAGACCTGCATTTAAATTGATGTAATGATTGCATTGTTCAATTAAATGGAGCCATTTGAAACGGTCGTACTGCATCACCTCTTGTTATCCTGTTGTTTATTTTGATTTTATTCACCTTACTTTGAGTTGTACATACTGCACTGACTTGGTGCTTCAACTTAAGTACCCAATTCAACTGAATCTCAATTATTTCCATATATATATATACACATACATACATACATACACACACACACAATATGTAATGCAAATGTTTCAAATTTTAGGTTTGTGGAACATTTAAAAAAAAATTTCTTTTCATATCTTTCCTTCTTTTCTATTTCACTCTTATGTATAGATTTTGATGCCTACTTTTGCATCTCCTATTTAAATGACTTATTGATATTTTGTTAAGATAATCTTTGATGAAATTGTATTTTCCTATTTCGTAATTCTTATATATCTAGATGGCAATCCAATTGAAATGGCTTTGAGAGAACGATTCAAGAAGTTAGATTGCAGTTTTGAAAGCTTTAGTGATTTGAAATATGTTGGCATTCAAACACAAGTGCCACCTACAGATTTTGGGGTTTTACGCAGAGTTGTTCAGGAACAATTGAATAATCGATCGATCAGGTCACCAAGGAAACCAGAGATTATATTCAAAGTTCTTAAAGTAAGTTGATTTTACACACACACACACACACACACACTCACCCACCCACACACTCACCCACCCACACACACACACTCTCTCTCTCTCTCTCTCTCTCTCTCTTACATAGTCTGGATATAAAATATATATTGAAATATCCTTGCTATTTCTGTTCTTTGCATCCTCTATTTATGCCTTAAGAATGAGGTTAAGAATTATTAATGTAATCACACATTCCAACTTGTGACCACCCTTGGCAGGGTATCTATATTTGCTTACATTTGTTGTTTACTGTCAAGCTCATCAGCATCCTCTTTTAATGTCCATCTTCCATGCTGGCATAGGTTCTCCAAGACAACTACAGAACCATATATATATATATTAAAAAAATATACATGTATGGTGTTTTGTTTACCATGCCATTCTCTCTCTCTAGAGAATTACTTCATTTCATTTCATAGTGAAATCTCATCCCTGTCTTTTTTCATTTTCTAAGTCTGACTTAAATGTCTATTCATTCCATTCTCAGACTTTTTGATACTGTTGCGATAAACAAGAGATGGTTAGTTCTCCCCTTGACAAGGAGAAGAGAAACCATTTGATCTTTCTAATGCATATGGGCATTGCTCTCTACTTCAGGGCAACCCATTTTTACTGGTAGTGCCCCAGCATGGCCACAGCCTTTGGACTGAATTGCATAAAAGAATAAAAAACTTATCTCTAGATTGAGTACAGTAATTCCTCACCATATCATGGTTTATTATTTAAGCTTATGTTGAAATTGTAAAAATAATAAAAAAATATACAGTACAGTACTGTTTCTATTTTGCAGATAGTCGAGGGATTACTGTACTTCTTTAAATTATTTAGAGACTTCTTGAATCTTTTGCAGATTTTTTTTGCTTCAAATGAATACAGAGAATGATGGTTCTTATTTGAGCAAACACTTCATGTATATCTGTCCAGAGTCCTTTCTAAATATTGTATATTTATGTTCTTAAAAAGGTTCTGAATGGTAAATTTAGTGGAGAAATAGAAAAACCAGATGCCCTCACATTCCCAGACCAGTACTTCACTTGTACTTCAAAATGTCTTTCTTGTAGGTAAGAACCTTTTCATGTACATTCTTTTGTCCATTTATTACAACTGGTATCTTTTTTAAGTTGTATTTCATGACATTTCACTTAAGCTGCATTCAGCAGATTTGTCATATGAGAATATCAGAACTTTTTGAGGTGACTTCTTTTAGTACAAGTTTTACTATTCTCTTTTCAGCACCCGATGTATTCGAAGTATGAACCATGAGCTGGATCATTTACCTCATGAGACAGAGAAGGGAAGAAACTGTCAATACCAACATCAATATGAAAACAAGGTTTATTTATGTAAAGTAAGTACAGCGATATAGGAAATTGACAATCTTGTTAGTTGAAGAAATGGGGACAAAAGGGTATATAGAGCTTCAAATTTTTCTACACACACTTTAGCAAATATATGGAAAGACATGCAGAACCTCAAAGAACATCTATTATAAGATTGAGTCTTAATTCAAACACAAATTTATGGATTCTTGCACAAAATGATAAATACTACTTTCTGATATTTCATGTTATACTTTTGAAGATAAAAGTTTTACAGTTATTTTACTCTGTGTGTGTGTGTGTGCCATTTGTTTGTATGCATACTTGCATGTAACTATGTATGTGTTCATTATCATTAATTTATCATCAATACATGCCCACTTTCCTTGCTGGTATGGATTGGATAGTTTCCAACAATTTGAGTTAGTGTTCAGTTGGAGTTACTGCCTTCCTAGACATATTGGAGGGGGGGGGGGCATTTCTTTTTTTGATTTGGTTTCTGTTGTATGTTCATTCATTCATTGACCATCTTTCAGATTGTACTGGGTACATTTTATCTTGAAACTGGTGCTAGAGAGATTGTCATGTCTTCACTAAGATTAGACAGTTGTTAGTAGTTTATTCCTTGGTTTATATGCTTGTGGTGTATGTGTGTGTATATAAAGATATATGAATAGATAGATGTGTGCGAGCAAATGTCATTGAATATATATGTGCATATATATGTGTGTATGTATATATATGTGTGTGTATGTATATATATATATATATGTCAGGCATGTGGAAGAGAGTGTAATTCGGCAGGAGGACTTAAATGATATGCAAAGGTACATGAAGCCCAGTTACAACTACAGCCGGCTATTACCGGTAAAAGTTTTAGCTGCCAATTCTGTACAAGACATTGTAGATCTTTAATTAGGCTAAAAAGTTACATTCGATCACAGCACCAATAATAGTTAAGCTTCATGCAATGGCCATACTCGATAACGAGGGGCAGCCATCATATATATTTCAATATGTGACTGCGTGTGTATCATTGGCGATTTTCTTTCTCCGTCGTCCCTTCTTTGGACTTTTTCTATATTTCTGCTGAAGAGCTCCACTCGAACATGAAATCCCCTTTCTTTTCTTTCCTTTCCTGAGCGTCCAATAACACAGTACTTATTCCACGTCCTCACGTTGTTGTTTTTTCTTGCTTGTTCATGTTTGGATTGACTATATATATATATATATATATATATATTTGTTTTTTATTTATTTTCAGCAATGCTATTTTAAAAGTGGTAAAAATATTGTTGTTGTCCCTAAAACCTCTGCATCATCAGATAATGCTTGGCTTGGTTTTGCTAAGTATGTTTGGTCAGGGTAAGTTTTTTTCTCTAGAAATCAACTTCTTAATTATCTGAATTGTGCATTGTAAAGAAAGTTACCAATGTTTTATGAAGTGGACAGAAGAACCAGAAAAAGAATAAAAATACCTGTGTAATTAAAATGTTTAATCAGCAAATACTAGGTTTTTGGTTCAGACCTGCTGTTTACCATCTTTGTTAAGTCTCTTCTGTTAGAATTTTGGGTTGACCTATGCCTTGTGAGTGAAAATGTTTGATGTTAACTGTGCAGAATACTGGTGGAAGTATATGCATGCATATACATGCATGCATGAATAAATGTGTGTGTATGTGTATTACAACTCCAGCTAAACTTCATTTACAAAACATCAAGCCACATTTAGAAAATTGGCAATTTGTAAATGGCTGAGTTCCATAGACATGTGTTAGCACTTTTTCTGCCATGGGGGATCTGAAAGAAATGAAATCCTGTTTATTGGATTGGAGAGAATAATATACTGATAATTAAGTGTTCTGAATATATATATGTGTTTGCAATAAATTTGTCACTGTGTGTCTGTAACTGCTTTTAAACCTCATCTGCATCTGATTTTGTTTCAGGTATGTGTTGGAATGCCCAAACTGTGGTATTATTTATCGTAGCCATGAATATTGGTATGGCAATCAGGATATTGAACAAGTTGTACAAGTGATGGTCAGTCATATCTGGCCCGGTGTAAGTAGCTTTGTTAATGTAAATGTAATAAAATCTCTCCTCTCGGACCACTGAAGTGCTAGAACTAGCACATATTTTGTCGTATCACAGAAGGACCATTATGCCAATAATAAACATATATATACTGTGCATGTATTTATTATTTGCATAATGACCTTCCGAAGATACAACAAAATATATTTCAATACACAGGTTCACGCCAAGAGTCTTGGAAACCAAGTACATAAATGAAGCTACCAGATAATTCTTCTCACATCACTCCCTATAACACCATTGTATTAATACAAGAAAGACATTGGACTGTGTAGTTTTAGGTAGGCTAACACATAAAAGACAGGATGGCCATGACTGGAATGTATTTGGACATAGATTTACTTACAGCTCTCTTAGGGTTCAACCATTAAGCAAATTTGGTGATGAAAGTAATGGATATCTGGAAAATGTGATGTATGTATATTTTCTATTTATCATCATCATTTAACACCCATTTTCCATGCTGGCATGAGTTGGTCAGTTTGACCAGAGCTGGTAAGACTAGGGGCTGCACTAGGCTCCACTGTCTGTTCTGGCATGGTTTCTATGGCTGGATGCCCATGTTCTGGCATGTTTCTATGGCTAGATGCCCTTCCTAATGCCAACCACTCCACAAAGTGCACAGGGTGCTTCTTATGTGGCACCAGCACCAATATCAATATCAAGGCTTTCGCAAGCAAAGTTCATTGTCTAATGAATGAGGGGTACTCATAAGTGGGCCGGTTACACCCCATGTTCGGATGTGCTTTTAACATTCCACTGGCATGAGTGCCAATCAGGCAGTACTGTCATCAGCCATGTCAGCAATTTTGTTTTTGATATATATATATATATATATATATATCTTTGCATATAATGTGGGAAACTGGCTGAGTTATTAGAGCAGCAGATAGATCCTATTACATTGGACAAATGAAACCCCGAGAACCAGACTCACTTGTGATAAGTAACAAATACGAGCTTCTCCTAATACCAGACAGATTCCATTAAGTGAACATTTAGACTTATGTACAACAAACAAATCATCAAAATTGTTAGTCTTCCCATTTTATCTGTTTTCTTATAAAACCTTATAACTATCAAACTACAAAGAAAATATATTTACTAAAAAGTATAAACCATGACTGAATAAACAATAACAACATACTGAACTGATTTGTAGTAGGTTTCTGGCTAGAATTTGAAACCAGACCAGGGCTTATTGTTTCCATTTGGAAAATCTTTAAAAATGTCCAATCAGTCCTTCTAAATTGAGTAATAATGGTGTCTTCAAAGCAATAACTTTCTTTGGACAAAACATCAAATTGACTGAGTGGCATGAGCAAAAACTTAACCAGTGAAATTCCATGAATACATTTGATGGTGCTATGAGGGAATTAGCAACCGAAATTGTTTAGCCCTGACTGTTAAAACAGAATTAAATTAATTATTTTTGAAATTTAAGCTTTTCTACTTTTCTTAATGTGTGTGTATTCCTAATGTATCCAGATTGTTTACCCCAGGTAGAATACAAATACACAAATATACTGTGATGATAATTCAGTGAGTACCTTGTTTCAATTTTGAAAGCTGAAAAGTGACAGTTTTGAGTTGTTTGGTGAGAAATGTTGGAGAAAGCAAAAAATTGCTTCTCTGTCTCAAGATGATTATTAAAACGCTTCTTTACAAGTGTATAACCAAACCATGATGTATGTAGTTTTTGATGGAATGAAATGTTGAATAATACCTGTAAAATAACACTGACTCCAAGACTCAGAGACCACTGTGGGTTATCCTCAACCATTAATGATAGTCTTAAAATGGGATGGTCTCTACAGATATAATTGTGTTATGATTGTAAAACAATTCTATTGAAAATTAACATTTACCTTTCATTAGGACCAACGCAACATGCAAGGGGCCCACAACGCTGCTCGAAAATTGCTTGATGGACTTCATTATGTTGCTGACACTGTGACTAGTGTTGGTGCTAAACCTACCAAAGTGCTAGCTGACTGGATGACAGACCAAATTGCACCAAGCTATTGGATTCCTAATGCACTTATTGCTGTGAGTTCTCTGCCTTTATTTGTTTTTTTGATTTGTTTTTAAGTAGAATATTTCTAATTAGTTAATATTCTCTCGTCAGAAGTGTCTTCAGCTATAGATTCATGTTGGTGAATATCTTGGCAATTGAATTAAGTAGCTGGAAATTTATGTAGAATCGTGTTTTAATTGTGTGTATGTATGTAGCTTTCTCCAATGTATATTAGTACAAGATACAAATATTAGCCAGAGACCAAAACTTAAAGTGACACTCACTTGTCACTCTTGTCAGAAATATTGTGACCCACTGACTGGGCCGCTTGAAACTACTGTGGCCAAAATTGATCACTAATTGTAGTATATAATAATTGTACGTCATACTGTTTCTTCATGACCAGAAAATTCGTCAGAAGAAATTTCACTGTACAGAAAAAAAAAAAAAAAGCAAAAGTTTTTATAAGAAGCATTAAATAGCCAAGTCTTTATTCAATGTCTGACATAAAAAAATGTGATGAAATCATTTAAAACAAAATTTCTTATGGTAAAATTGTTTACAGCAAAATTTCCTATAACCAGTCATATACAAATTCAATTTATCTACGTTTCCTTATTAATTGGTTACCTTATTCCAATACAAGGAATCAATATTCCATTCTGTATCAAATGCTGCGGAACATGACTTGGCTTCTATTTATGGTTCAAGCTTTTTCCCTCTTTGCTTACACCACTGATGTTTATTAGGGAAGCATGATTGTCACAGCATCTCATTTCTCTTCCTCTAAAAGTAGGTCTTTTAAGGAATTTTAATGCTGATTTAAAATATGCTTAGTTTTCCAAATAACCAACTTTTTTGTGTTGTTTTTACTAAATGCCATGGTGATGATGAATAATTGTCTTTTGACTCTTCAGCTTTTCTATATTGTCTGCTGTGTGCTAATATAAATTGCTTTGTGTTTCAGCACTGTACAAATTGTGAGAAATTATTTGAAGGGAATGAGCAGAAGCATCATTGCCGAGCTTGTGGGAAAGGCTTTTGTGATAGCTGCTCAAGTCACAAGGACCCTGTACCTGAACGAGGCTGGGGAGATACATTAGTGAGAACCTGTGATAAATGTCATCTAGAAAGAAATAATGGTAAATATTCTCTGATAATTTCTATAAAAGTGATTTAGATATTGAATTACTTTTAATGTCTTTTGACTGTTTGTCATAGAAACAAAATGGCTAGTTAGATACCTTAATGATGATGATCTTCTTGGTTTTTTGTTTAACATCTCTTGCATTTGTTTTCCCACTGCAAGTGTCTTCTACTATAGTCTCGGGCTGACCAAAGCCTTGTGAGTGGATTTGGTAGATGGAAACTGAAAGAAGCCCGTCGTATATATGTAAATGTGTTTGTGTGTCTGTGTTTGGCCACCCCCAACATCGCTTGACAACCGATGCTGTTGTGTTTATGTCCCTGTAACTTAGCGGTTTGGCAAAAGAGACCGATAGAATAAGTACTAGGCTTACAAAGAATAAGTCCTGGGGTCGATTTGCTCAACTAAATGCGGTGCTCCAGCATGGCCGCAGTCAAATGACTGAAACATGTAAAAGAGGGTAAAAAAAAAGAAAGAGATTGACTATGTTCAGGATCTTTAATTTTACATATCTCAGTTTACTTGTAAGAAATGGGCACCATATCTTCTGAGAAAGGGACTCAAGATAGATCAATATTCAGTTGGAGATTTATCTTCTGCTTAATAAGATCTGCTGTAGACACTAGCAGATCTCATCTATTAAAGAAACTAGCATCTTGTGTTTACACTGTGGAATTGTGATTTAAGAAACATGATGCAGTACCATGGTTGTTTCACAGTTTTTCACAATGGTGTTTTGATTCATACAAATGCATTACTTAATCTAAAACACAACATGCCTTTGATCCTCTCATTGTAAAACATTGGCAAACACCTTAAATTTATTTTATTACATTCATCTGATAAATTATTTCACTTTCAGCCATGTGATTGATCTCTATTTCCCATTTTCAGCAATATTTCCTGACCTATCTTTTAGCTTTTATAGCTTTATCTGCTCTCCCTTTCCACTTATATGTCACCTTGCTCCAACTGTATATCAGATCTTTGGCTCACAAACCAACATTCTTTTCATTGTATTCCAATTTGCTGAGGCTTTGATTGTCATGTCTCATATGGAAATCAATATCTTGAAGATTGTCAGTTGGCAAAGATATGCATTCAGTTTTGGTGTTTTGTAGCCTACATTTGTTGATAGCTGAGCTTTCTGTTTTTGTATAGAAGGCACTTGGTGGAGCTTTCTTGCTCCTAGATTGCATGAAAGTAACTGTCAAGGTCTGATGTTTTAAGGTTATCAGTACTCAGGTGTGGTTTATTCCCTCTATTTCTTATGTTTTTCATTTCACTACCTAAACACAACCTTCTCAGTGAACTGGTATATATTTTTTTTAAATTGTGTTTGGCAATATTTTTCAATACTTCATGGAAGGAGTTCAGCATCAGTTTCTATTTGAAGTTCCTTAATTTTCCTTATGTGTGTCCTGGTTGCAATCTCTTCAATATTCAATTTATTGAATCTCAGTTTCAAGTTACTGCTTATTTTCTTTTCAGTTACCAATCACAAACCATCAACAAGTCCATCTCACTCAACACCAGTGACCGCACGTAAAGTTGGTGAAGTTTTGGGAAGTACTATTGGAGCAGTAGCTTCCATTGTTGATTATCCGTTAGGTAAGAGTAATCTGCATATTTTGGTCATCCAATGTTTTTTTAGTTAGCAAAAATGTTTTGTAGAATTATTGTAGCAACTTCATTCTCTTTTAATTGTAGAGTCTTTAGCAGTACCAAACTTTTATTTATTTAATTCTTTCAAAAACACTAATCTCTTATTCTATAAATGTTTAACATTTAGCATTTAAACTGGCCACATCTGGCCCAAAATATTCTACCTGTTTTATATTCAAAATAAGCAGATGTACCCTCTCACACCTATCCTACAATGTCATTCTAAAAATAAACAATCACATTGTCAAAACCTCAAACCTACAAACTAATGCATGATTAATTCAAAGCAATGTGAATACATATGAATTACATTTGACAGAGTAATCTAAATGCTAAAGGGTTAAATCAATTTTTTAAAAATCTATTTTAAATTGAAATGTGTTGTAGAATGAGAATTATGTTTAAGAAAAGATCAGCTGCCACGTATAAACTGTTTTTGATTACAGATGGAAATGTATCTCCTTCACTTACATTGCTGATATTCTCCAGAAAAACATGAATATCACTTAATGATATGCCTATACTTTATAAAGTGCTTATTCGCAAGAATTAAAATAATAATCAAAAATTATTTTGCAAAACAGAAATTGTGCATAAAATTCTATTTCAAATAAAACTTTACTTCATGTTAAATTTACAAAGCTATCTGCCACAGGCCATGGCTGTTTCACTTTTTTCGTACAACACCCCTAAAAAACTTATCAGCCTGTGACTATGTAACATATCGTTATTATACAGTGTAATCCCTGAATGTATATACATATATAATGTAGATTGTTTGAAGTGGTGTACAGATTTTATATATTAAGAAAATTAAGGTAATCAGGATTTGGATAAAAACTATTTATTTAGTACTTGTGTCCCTTTCAAGGACTCAGCATAAATGATTTCTTATGTAAAAGGTATGCATTTTCTTTTATAAGAAATCATTCATGACAAACCCCTGAAAGGGATTAAAGCACTAATTAAATAGTTTTTATCCAAATCTTGACTACCTTCTTTTCCTTTATATATATATATATATATATATATATATATAATGTGAAGGCACGTGGCTTTGTGGTTAAAGCTGTTGCACTCATGATTGCTAGATTGTGTGTTTGATTCCCAGACTAGGCAGTGTGTTGTGTCCCTGAGAAAAGCACTTCAATTCATGTTTCTCCAGTACCCTTTTTGATCAGGGCAAATGTTGGCCTGCTTGCCTAGCCTACAGGTTGATGTCATTTGACGGCTAGAATGATGCAAAGTGCATTGTGACTGACGTGTGACAACATCTGATAGTCTTGTCGGCCACATGGTCACATGATATACATATATACAGAAGTTGGACAAAATAATGGAAACACCTTAAAATTTCAAGCAAATTTATTTTAATATTGGGTAGGACTGTCTTTGGCAGTAATTACAGCTTGAATCCTATGAGGTATGGACTTGTACAAAGTTTGAATTGTTTCCAAAGGAATTTTTGTCCATTCTTCAGCTAAAACAGTCTCCAGTTCTTGTAGTGATGATGGTGGAGGATATCGACTCCTTATTTGTTTTTCTAAGATACACCATAAATGTTAAATAATATTGAGATCTGGGGACTGTGGTGGCCAGATAAGATGTCTAACTTCACTAGAATGTTCCTTGTGCCATTCAGTAACAACTTTAGCTGTGTGAATTGGTCCTGAAAGATTGTTTCCCTCTGGAAACAGTTCCACAACCATAGGATGAATTTGATCATATAAAATGCTTAGTCTTGACTATTAATTCTGCCATGAAGGGAAACCATTGGGCCAGCAGATTTCCAAGATATAGCCCCCCCCCCCACCCAGATCATCACAGATCTTTCACCATGTTTAACAGTTGGAAGAAGGCAGTCTGGGTCAAATGCTTCTTTTGGCTGTCTCGACAGGTATACTCGGCCAATGGTTAGAAATAAAGTAAAGGATGACTTGTCCGAGAAAATAACATTCTACTGCTCTAGGGACCAATTCCGTAGGTTTTTATTCCACTCTAAATGCTTTGCAACATTTGTTTTTAAAAGTAGTGGTTTTCTGATTGCAGCCCTCTCGTGAAATCCAGTTTTGTTCAGCTCCTGGCGAACAGTTTTTGTGAAAACTGGGTTCTCGAGGTGGTCATTAAGTTCTGCAGTAATTTTGAGAGCTGTAATTTCGTGATCTTTTTAACAATTCACATGACTCTGACGGTCCCTATCTGAAAGTTTTGGTTTTCTTCTGGAGGTTTGTTTTAATGAAGAGGTTTTTCTCTCTTTCATCATGGTGTCATTACTTTCAAGACAGTACTTCTTCATACACCAAACATTTCGGCTGTTTCCGTTACGCTAGCACCTGCCATACAAGCACCAACAATTTGACATCTTTAGAAGTCCGATGGATCTGTCATTTTAATGAATTTTAATTACTTTTTTCTGATGATATCTGAAAAGAAACAGCAATTTTAGCAAAACATTAAGCAACAGTAATAATAAATCAAAAACATAAAAATAAACAAGTGTTTGACAGTTTAATAGATATTTCAAAATTATGATGCTATGATGCTGGGTGTTTCCATTATTTTGTCCAACCCCTGTGTGTATAGGGAGATATAGATATGTATGTATATATGTGTAAGTTTTGTGAATTAAATATATTGATCCTATTTATTTATTTTTAGAGATGTACTTGCATAGCAAGTGATTTGATCTGAGATCGTGTGCTGGAACGAAAACAATTGCAGCGTGGAAGGTATTTGTAAGCCATTTAAGAAACACACAAAAGCCGTTCGATTCACTTCAACATATAAGTTTAATTTGTCAAAATATTTTCGTCGCTATAAGACCGCGACCTGTTCACTGACAAAAATCCGTATGCAGCACAGATTTTTGTCAGTGAACAGGTCGCAGATTTTAGCGACGAAAATGTTTTGACAAATTAAACTTAAATGTTGAAGTGAATCGAACGGCTTTTGTGTGTTTCTTAAATGACTTACAAACACCTTCCACGCTGCAATTGTTATTTATTTTATTCATTTATTTATTTACTTTTATTGTAGGAATTATCAAAGACAGTGTACGTCCAGCATATTGGATTCCTGATGAAACAGTAACACAATGTGCAGTGTGTAATACAGAATTTGGTCCTAAAGTATCTAAACACCATTGCCGTGACTGTGGTAAGGTGGTTTGCCACAAATGCTCTCCAAACAAGTACTCTGTACCACATCGAGGTTGGGACTATCCTGTTAGAGTGTGTCAAAGCTGCGAGGGAAACAGCTCTGCTAATCTATGTTAACAGAACTACATAACCAGAAGAATTCAATCAAGACATTCATTTAGAAACGACATGACACTAACTGTGGCCTTTTCTTCATAAACGACTCTTTCAAGTTGAAATCATCCCTGATTGTCTTATACTGACCACTGCTGTATCACGACACAGACATTGACGCATTCTTCAACTCAGTCGAACATTGCATTAACAACAAAGAACTCTGAAAGCTTTCTGGGACAAATTTTGAAATATTTCTCAAATATTCTAATTTTTCTCAAATCTTAGGTGGCCATTTCAACAATATTTTGAATAATAATAATAAGAATAATCCTAATAATAATTATTATAATGATAATAATGTTTTGTCTTGGTATAAAAGATGGGCTACAGCAAATATTCTGCTCAATACCACAGATCTGCTTGTGAGTTTTTTGACCTTAACTAGTGGCTGACTATATGTGCATCTCTGATCACGAGCAGAAGTAGTGTGGGAGCATCATAGTCATGTGTTGAGAGAAATTCTTTGGGGTTTGAATAATTTACCTCTGGAAACGTGGGTGTTTCGTTCATCATCCTTAAACAACCTTTATTCAGTGACCTTTTTTAGTGGGATGGTCTACTTGACCTGAAGAAAATTCTAAGTGGACCTCCACCTGCAAGATCACACACTGTTTATCTTGATACGAGATCACCATGTTGTGCACATATGGTTGTGATGCATGTGCTTGTTGCACCCTTATCAGAACGGTAGTCATGATCGGTATATTGGGCTTCATATATTTGTACCCCAGTGTCACTTTGATGGCATGCACTGCTCTCTCACTCAGCGATAATAATAATAACAACAATAATAATAAGAATAATAATAATAATAATAATAAGTGAAAAGGGAAATGAAGAAAGCTTCTAACAGTGCATTGTTAGAAACTTTATTCATTTCCATTTTTATTTATTATTCTACTTCTGTACTACAATGTTTCAAGCAAACTACAACACTTTTATTATTATTATTATTATTATTTCTAAGGTGAGGTGGCAGAATCGTTAACATGCTGGATGAAATGCTTAGCTGTATTTCGTCCGTCTTCATGTTCTAAGTTCAAATTCCATCAAGGTCACTTTTGCCTGTCATCCTTTCGGGGTCAATAAAATAAGTACCATTTGAGTGCTGGTGTCGATGTAATCCACTTGCCCTACCCCCAAAGTTGCTGGCCTTGTGCCAAAATTTGAAATCATTATTATTGATATTAGGTGGCAAGCTGGCAGAATTGTTAGCATGTCAGGCAAAATGCTTAGTGGCATTTTGTCTGCTTTGACATTCTGAGTTCAAATTCCGCCAAGGTTGATTTCGCCTTTCATCTTTTGTGGGATCAATAAATTAAGTATCAGTTGAGCACAGGGGTTGATGTAATTGACTAGTCCCTTCCCCACCAAATTTCAGGCTTTGTGCCTATAGTAGAAAGGATTATTATTATCATTAAGTTCCATCCCTATTTTTAGTTGATAAAATAAAGTACCAGAGTGGTACTAGGATCAACGTAATCAACTAACCCCTCTCTTCTAACCTTCTGACTTTTTGCCTAAATCAGAAACCATCATTATTATTTTATTATTATTTTAATAAGAATTGTTAAAGCTTTGGGCCCTCTGCCTTGCAGTATTTGTTCTGACTCTTTATGTTCTGAATTAAAATTCCAACAGGGTCAGCTTAATTTTCATCCTTTTGGGAGACCGATGAAATAAAGTAACAGTCTAATACTTGGGCTGATGAGATATCGCCTGATTCCCTCCCTACAAAATTGCTGGCCTTGTACCTAAATCAGAAATTTATTATTATTATTAAAGCACTGGACAAGAAGCCTAGTGGTACGCATTCTGAATTTAAATCACACTGCAGTCAACCTTTTGACCTTTCCATGTCAGCGAAATACCAACGAAGTTCGGTAGAGTGGGGTCAAGCTAATCAACTCCCCCTCCCCAAAGAAATTTCTGGCCATCTACCTGTGTGCGAACCAATTATTATTAAATTGATGTCGTAGCAGAAGTAATGAAGTGCTGGATTGAATGAAGCATTGATTTAGTTCTCCCTATCCAAATCTTGTGGAACAAAACTAAAATTACTACGAGGCCAGGCTTGTATTGGGGTCAGTTTAACTAAGTGTATATGTCCTCTTAAAATTTGTGGCCTTGTACTCATGTAAGAATGATTATTATTATTATTATTAGTGGCATTTCTTCCAACTCTACATTCTGAGTTCAGAATCCTGTGTGGTTGACTTTCATCTTTCATAGTTGATAAACTAAGTACCAGTTGTGCACTGGGATCTATGTAATCAACTTTCTCTTCCCCTCATATTTGCTAGCCTTGTGCCAAAATTTGAAAGAATAATAATAATAATCATTATTATTGTTGGCAGTGAGGTGGTAGAATCGTTAGCACCCCAGACAAAGATGCTTTGTGACATTTCATCTGTCTTCGTGTTCTGAGTTCAAATTCCGTTGAGGTTGACTTTGCCTTTCATCCTTTTGGGGTTGGTAAAATAAGTACCAGTTGAGTACTGGGGTTGAGGTGATTGACTTACCCTCCTGCACCCAAATTTGCTGGCCTTGTGCCAAAATTTGAAAGAATAATAATAATATTATTATTGTTGTTGGCAGTTAAGGCAGTGAGGTGGTAGAATCGTTAGCACCCCAGACAAAGATGCTTTGTGACATTTCATCTGTCTACGTGTTCTGAGTTCAAATTCCGCTGAGGTTGACTTTGCCTTTCATCCTTTTGGGGTTGGTAAAATAAGTACCAGTTGAGTACTGGGGTTGAGGTGATTGACTTACCCTCCCGCACCCAAATTTGCTGGCTTTTTGCCAAAATTTGAAACCATTATTATTGTGGGCAGTGAACTGTGTTTGGATACCAAGTTAAGTGCTTAACAATATTTAGTTATATCCCTTTATATTCTTAAAATGAAATCCTGACAGGTCAATTTGGTTTCTTTCCATTTGGAGATGATAAAATAAAAGCTAGAAACGTAATTTTCATCACACATTTTTTGGGGGTTCTATAGCAAAGTTAAAAAAAAAAGGAAAAAACCTTATTATTGCCAACCTATTTCTGTTATCCTTTCTGTAAATGTTATAGATTTATTTAGTAAGAGACTTCACAATTGAAGTCATGTTGGAGCTGGTTTTAACCTTTCTCTAGAGTTAAAATTTGTACAACTATTGTACTGAGTCCCCTGAATAAGTTGGTTTAACAGATTAACAAGAAATTGTTATTGTTGTTTGTTTATTTCTGTATGTATCAGTATGAATTCTAAATTATTTAGAATTTCATGTCATTGCACATCCAGTCTTTCTAAATATTCTAATAAATATTTCCTGGAACTAAAACTTAAATCACTATCAATAATAATAGTAATAATAATAATGATAATAATATTTAGTATATAAAGTAAGTTAGCCTTTGACCCTTGGCAGTTCTAAAATTACACACATCTATATAGTTTACAAGTTCACTAAACTGCCCTAATTTTCTGAATGATTTTGTATAATTTTACATTGGATTTTTGTTTTAAGGTTCCCTTCTGGTGTAAAATACAATATATTGAAGAAAAAATGGTAACTAAGTTGTGTCGTCATTGTTGTGTAGATCCAGTCAGCTTTGTATGACTAGACCCCTATGTTTCAAAAGTACCCTGCTGAATGCATTGCTATTAAGCTAAAAGTCCTTCATCTGAGATATGCAGCTACCAGCTGTCTGTGTTGGTTGGGGTTGATCTCCAACAATGAATTTGGCATTCTAATTGTGGCCATTCCATAATTATTAAGGGTCATGCCTGTAAGGATTAAAGAAGTAAAACAAATCTGGTCCCTGTTCTAGGGTATTTATTGAAGTAGATTGGGTTGCTGTTTGAGCATTTCAAGGGACAGGCTCCCATCTACTGGCTGGACTAAACTATTTTGTTATTGAAAACAAAACAAAATGCTGTTTTCAAACAAGGCACGGTCTTGAGATAAGTACAACCTAGTTTTGTTTTCCACTTGTGACATTTCACTTCCACATGTCCCTGACAAAGACCTGGACATCATCCTACAATGTTTTGCTCCTGTATTCTAAACCTGATGTTGTGCCTACATTAGAAAAACAAATCTATGTGACATCTATCTGCCACTGTTTTGAATTCAAATCCTGTTATGGTTGACTTTACATTTCATCAAATTGAAATTGATAAATTAACTACCAGTGATATTCTGGGTTTATTTAAATGGCAATATCCTTTCCCTATCAATGTAGGCATTGTTCCTCGTTAAATGAAATCGATATTAAATAACCCCATCCCTCATTTTTGTTGTTGTCTTTAGTCACAACTATAATCAGTCCTTCCTGCTAATAAAATCTCATTGCTCATAATTATGTTTTATTTTTTTTTATATAATTAAGGTTCTTTTTTTATTTTTCCAATATTGCTTCTTTCAGTTTTTTGGCTTTTAAAATAATTTTGTGTGGAGTATTGGTTCAGTACAGGTTGTGATGTAGCTAGGTAAATTAGATATTTGGTTACTAACCCATGGGTCATGAGTTCATATATTCTTGAAGTACTTTGAGTTAAGTTAACGGCAAGACATTCTAAATATGTTTTATGTTTGTTGTTATATGTAAGAGACACAACATCAGTTTTAGTAATGATGGAAATGTTAAAGAAATGACACAAAGAAGTTAAATTGTAGTTTGTGATATTTTTCCTTACAGATTTAGTGATTCCTGATTTGATAGATTTGATGGGGTTGTAAGAAAATACTCAAGTTCTATCTGTTGTGATTCAAAGACCAGTAAGGAATCTGTTAATCCATGCTGTTAGGGTTCTACTGTCAGATTTAGATATTGAACTCAATTGAAAGTGTTGTTAATTCTGAGATAAGTTACTCTACTTTCAATAAAATTCTGGGGTGAGGGACCATTCTTATAAATATAGATTCCATGGGACGGTCATCATATAAATGTATTGTAGCACATTTAATATTGTTCAAAGAGAAATCAGTTAGCCATAAATGAGTTGTACTAATGAGATTACTTTAATTTTAAGAATTGGCAACAGAATTGCAGGCTTCCAGACTTCCAGTTACTTTTGGATCATGAGAAATTAAAGAAGTAAGATAGTGAGGTTTTGCAGCTGAGTATTTGAGAATAAAGGCTCTCTGCTAGTCATTTTATGTTTAATAGGTGAAGGGTTTGTCCTATTTGGATTCTGTAAGCACGAATAGATCTATGATTGCAGGCAATCCAACTATGACCATTACAGCTTTGCAGACTGTACTTTGGACTTCTCTATCCAAGGTGTCCTTTCTTTTATGATTGACAGTTGTAATTAGAGAGGAAAATTTGGTTGCTATTTTTAGGAGCTTAAGGAACTGCATAATAGTACCCTCATTATATCATAAGAGACAATTTGAAGCTTTTGTTGGTGGTCACAGCAGAAGCAGTCAATGTGAACTTGACCAGAGTATAACAGTTCCTTCATACTTCTCGTTGGAGGTGAGCACCCCAGTTTAGAGGGATGATGGTGGCAGTGGTGGGTATTAATGATTTTGCTGCTGGTTTTGTGTGTCTGGAAGTGTTTATATTTGTCTCAAAGGAATGGGAGAGATAGTGTTTTTATGATGTTGATGTTGTCAACTCTAATCCACCAGACCTACATGTTGAAATACTCTAGCCTTGACCATACTGTTTTTGGTGGGGTTTGTAGAACTATCTAAAGCAGGGGTTCCCACTGTGGGGTGCAAGATAACATTTCAAGGGATACCACAAAGAGGGTAAGTATAGACTCTGTTAAAATCATTTTTCAGAATAAAATAAACTGGCTCTTAAAAATAACCTTATTCTGTTTAAACACAATCAAAACTAAATGATTCTAATTCTGTGTAGATTTATTGACCTTCATGAGTTTATATCTAAGAACTGTGTCTTCATTCTGTTTACTATGATATATTAGTGTAAATCCGGTTCCAGTTCTCTTTTGTCAATCAAGATAAAACCTAGGAATTGCTTGAATCCACAGACAAAGCTGTGGGCCAGCTGAAAAGTTCCATATTTTGGTAAAACCTTCAATGAGAAGCAGGACCAAAGAAGTCATTGAATTTATATTCAGAAATGTGATTTCAATGTTCATGGTTTTTCTTTAATTACTCAATTTTACATTTATATTTTATTCACATTCTCAAGTTCATTTTGTTCCCTCACATTATTAATGTTTGTGGTTCAATTAAAGAAAAAATAAAACTAGTTGTTAGACAATTGGCTTTTTCATCTTCAAATGTGCTATTATTTTTGTAGAGGTGTGAAAATTAATCAAATATTTCTTGGTAGTGTGAGTCATTGAAAAGGCTGAAAAACACTTCTGATTTCTATAAAATGAGAGGTCGCTCTTTGGTTATTATTTTTAGTAGAAGCACCTTGATTGGCACGATGTAGGTTTGACAGGTTATCATAAGAGTCAACTGATATTAGGGAGTACTGCTTACCTTGACAGGTCCTTGTCTTAATTGTATTTCATTTTGGGCATAGTTTCTATGCCTATGTGCCCTTCCTAACACTAACCACTTCACTAGATAACTTGTGGGGGGCCACCAGCACTAGAGAGGTAGCAGTTCCTCAACAATACTATATGACCCTCTCAACCTCACATGTTTCACACTGTACTGAGTGCATTTCTCACAACACCAGTATTATAGAGGTAGCCATGTCCCATCTTGACTAAAAAGATCTAACAGCCCTTTGTTTCTGCCTGCTTGCCAGTATTTTTACAGAGTGAGAAGTATAAATGATAATTATAAGAGGGTTGAGTGATAGGAGCATTAAGTAATCTGAGATATATTGAAGGTAATGTGGCTGGGATGGCAAGTCAATGACAAAGTGCTATG
The DNA here is from genome assembly GCF_006345805.1 of Octopus sinensis. NCBI lineage: Eukaryota > Metazoa > Mollusca > Cephalopoda > Octopoda > Octopodidae > Octopus > Octopus sinensis. The sequence continues at coordinate 71,849,460 of NC_043007.1, read as the reverse complement.
TGGCTTAGGACATAGTGATGACAGATCCAAGATATGTGGTGGGGGTCAGGGTCAAGAGTATGATGACAGAGTGCAGTGGGGTTAGTGACAGGCAGTATAAGAAGAGGGGAGGATGAAAGATGTGTGTACAGGGTAGAAGTGGTCCAATATAACTCCCTATATATAGCCTTTGAGATGATGAGGATGGTGACTAAGGAAATGGAGGGAAGGTAGGTGAATCCTGTACCAGTGAGTGGCTCAGACCAGCTGTAATGGTATCATTAATTGCAGCAGGTGTAATGGAGGGCGAAGAGAAGCGAGATCCATTGTCATCTTTAATCTTAGAAATATTGTACAGTGAAATTGAGGAGGGAATGAGGGATGATCAATTGGTATGGGTGAAGCAAGGCAATGAATAGTGAACAGAAGAGAGAGATCCAGTGGGATCCTTCGTTACACTGACAGCATTGTACTGTGAAACTGAGATATGAAATGAGGGAAGCAAGAGAAATGAATGAGAGAAAGAGACTTTGGTGACAGTGATATAAATGATAGGATGCATGTTTATATGATGTAGAGGATTAGAAAAGGTATGAGATTTACAGGCTGGAGGAAAGAAATGGATTGAGTCAAGATGATTTTTAGCTTCTGTTTGCGATTATTTTTTTTGCTATTGGCCTTCTGTTTTATATTTCTGGTTGTATATAATGGGAAAAGAGATTTGAGGAAGAGTTGGAACATTTAACAAATAGATGGAAGCACTCCGTCGGTTACGACGATGAGGGTTCCGGTTGATCCGAATCAACGGAACAGCCTGCTCGTAAAATTAACGTGTAAGTGGCTGAGCACTCCACAGACACGTGCACCCTTAACGTAGTTCTCGGGGATATTCAGCATGACACAGAGAGTGACAAAGCCGGCGCCTTGAAATACAGGTACAACAGAAACAGGAAGTAAGAGTGAGAGAAAGTTGTGGCGAAAGAGTACAGCAAGGATCACCACCATCCCCTGCCGGAGCCTTGTGGAGCTTTTAGGTGTTTTCGCTCAGGGAATTGAAATCTGTCAGCACTGAAGAATGTGGAATCACTTCTTTGTACAGGATAAAAGACAACCACTGGGCCATTGCACCTCCACATTTAACAAATAACCAAAGTTACAGTCATATAATGTAAATCATATCATTGATTATATATCACAGGTTATTACAGTATGGTTGAGTATGTATTACAGTAATTGAATGTTATTAGTTTCCAGTTCTGTTCTATATTTCTATTCCTACCAGAACTCATTATGCTCTGCAGACATTGGTTATTATCTTTAGATCTATTTCTGACATTCCTCAATATCAGAAACTTTGTTCCAAGTCAGATGCCTGAGTGACACTTTGAAAATATTGTCTAACTTATAAACTAGATTCTGAATTTCTTTATTGCTCAAAAGATAATCATATCTTTTATCTGTTTTAGTCATTAGACTATGGCCATACTGGGGCACCACCTTGCATTTTTAGTCAAATGAATTGATCCCAGTATTTTTTTTTAACCTGGTACTTATTATATCGGTTTCTTTTGCTGAACTACTAAGCTATGGGGATGTAAACACACTGACATTGGTTGTCATGTGGTGGTAGACAAACACACACACACACTGCCAAATCCACTCACAAGGTTTTGATTGGCTCGAGGTTATGGTACAAAACACTTGCCCAAAGTGCCACACAGTGGGACTGAACCTGGAACCATGAGGTTGGGAAGCAATTTTCTTACCACACAGCCAGACCTACACCTATTAATGATAATAGTTTAAGTAAAACTCACTTTTTCAGTTAGCACATCAGGTATCATCTATCTTCTGTATAATTAAATAGCTGCTTCATAAACTGCAGAATAACTCACTTAGTTTTTTTTTTTACTTTATTTCCAGTCATGACAGCAACTGCTGTCATTTTGGAACCAGTATGGAAAATTACATAAATTGCGATTTCAGTTTCTTTTTTTTGTCTTGGCAAATTGAAAGCCTGAAATAAACAATATAGATTTGCTAAAAAACACAGTACATTCCTATGAATTCAAACCAAAATATTCATTGTCAATCACAGCTAAAACTTAGCTTGGGTTTTTGTAGCCATTTTCAAACTAAACTTGCAATAGGATCGGTTCTATCTTTAATATCTTTGACAAGTTTTTAATAATTTTTAACTGAACCTTTCATTGTAAAACAACTTTTATTTATTTATGTGCCCTTTTCAAGCCTAGCCAGGCTCATGGACCCGGTTTCCCGGCTTCTGTGACACATGTGTTCCCCCCAGCTGGATGGGATGCCAGTCCATCGCAGCATTACTCAAGAAACAGGGAGAAAGAGTGAGAGAAAGTTGGGGCGAAAGAGTACAACAGGAGTCACCACCACACCCTGCCAGAGCCTCATGGAACTTTAGGTGTTTTCGCTCAATAAACACACACAACGCCCGATCTGGGAATCAAAACCGCGATCCTCCGACCGTGAGTCCGCTGTCCTAACCACTGGGTCATTGCGCCTCCACAAGACAACTTTATGTGTGCCTAACTTCGTTTAATGGTTCATGCGAGGAGATTCCATCGTATTGAACAAATTTGGATGTCTTTACTGAAGATTTATTCAATATCTTTTATCCTGTACAAAGAAGTGATTCCACATTCTTCAGTGCTGACAGATTTTACTATAGATTATTGATCTCTTTACATAGATGCAAAATGCTAATCTGTCAGATATGAAATTTCCTTCATCAGTAATGCTGTGTTTTCCTGTTGAGGTATGCATTACTATTTTTTTTTTTTTTTTGCAAATCCATTTTGTTATGAAGTCAACTTTCACAGCAGTTACTATCACATGTTGGCAGCTGCATCCTTCTATCAAATAGAGGAACAATAAAAAAATAAATGCGCCCTTTTAAAGCCTAGCCAGGCTCATGGGCCCTTTTCCCGGTTTCTATGGCATATGTGTTTCCTAGCTGGATGGGATGCCAGTTCATTGCAGCATTACTCATTTTTGCCAGCTGAGTGGACTGGAGCAACGTGAAATGAAGTGTTTTGCTCAAGAACACAACGCGTCTCCCGGTCCAGGAATCGAAACCACAATCTTACGATCATGATGCTGACACCCTAACCACTAAGCCACGCACCTCCACAGAGAAACAATACTTCATGTATAAAATCAACATTTTACTCAGTAAAATTTCATGTACAATGTATTTAGAGGCATTGTAAACAACTTACTCAAAACACTTGACAAATTCAAATGGTTAATTTATGCTGTACATATTTTGTGAAATTCTAACATATCTTCAACAAATTCATTGAGTAGGAGACTGAGTTACATGTATTGGTGTGATGATTGCCTCAGTTCATTTGAAGGGAACTACTGTTACAATGTTCCATTTAGATTTCCTGCTTAGTGAGATCAATAAACCCTGGCCTGTGCATTGAACATTGATCATCAATTCAATCAACATTATTTATTCAATCAACATTATTAATTCATTGAGCATCTCCCAACAATAAGCTATTCATTGTTTCTGTTATCTTCATAAATGAAGTTCCTATTTTTGAAGCTCCAGCAAAGCTATAAGAGGTGATACATTTTCTATTATTAATTTCACTTTCAGTTTCTTCCTCCATAGAGATCCTGGGATAGATTTTAAAATATAAATAATGTTCCACCCTCAAGTTAGAGAAAACACATGACCTGGTGGTCAGAGTGTTGCACTCACTATAGCAAGATTGTGGTTTCAAATTCCTGATCAGGCAGTGTATTGTGTTACTCTTTTACTCTTTTACTTGTTTCAGTCATGTAACTGTGGCCATGCTGGAGCACTGCCTTTAGTCGAGCAAATCAACCCCAGGACTTATTCTTTGTAAGCCTAGTACTTATTCTATCAGTCTCTTTTGCCAAACCACTAAGTTACGGGGATGTAAACACACCAGCATCGGTTGTCAAGCAATATTGGGGATACAAACACAGACACACAAACATATGCACACACATACATACATACATATATATATATATATATATATATATATATATATATATATATATATATATATATACGATAGGCTTCTTTCAGTTTCCATCTACCAAATCCACTCACAAGGCTTTGGCTGGTCTGAGGCTATAGTAGAAGACACTTGCCCAAGGTGCCATGCAGTGGGACTGAACCTGGAACCATGTAGTTCGTAAGTAAGCTACTTACCACACAGCCACACCTAAACCTCCATTTCACGTTGCTCTATTCCACTCAGCTGTAAATGCAATGGACTGGCATACTGTTTAGGATGAATGTGGTGATCTCAGCCACTTGTACACCATGGAAAGTGGGTGACTGGCTCTATCTAATGTAATGCTTATTTATTCATGTTGTTTTGAATTTATGCATTTATCTCATAGCTTTGAAATTTCACTGATTTGATTGTTTATTGAAGGGTAGGTGCAAGAAGCTAGATCTGGCCAATTTGAACACAAAATAGATAGGATATTTGGGCCATATATAACCAGTTTAAATGCTGAAGGGTTGAACTCAACTGCATAATTCTAGTAAATCCACAAAGCAGAAAAACTCCAAGAGAGAACAATTATATTTTTGTTGGATTGAACTATGGTACCATTTTTATTCTGTTTGAGAAGACATTTATTTATCAGGCGTGTACTGTCTTTCAACAGCATTTAATAAAACTTTGACAATCAAACATAGGGGACAAAAGCTATCAGATCTCAATAAGTGTTTCAAGTTTGTTGGGTCCAAAGAAGCTGCAAAACCTCAGGATTTGATGTCCATAAAAATGATAGAAATTTCATGCAATGTCACTACATCTCAAGAAGCCGGACAGTTATCTGTATGATAAAAGAACCAAGCATATGGCTATTTATTGCAGATAGATGTAGACTCAAAATAGCTTAAGGATATTAAGAATGATTTATGCTTTATATAAATTTCAGTCAAGTTTTGAATCTTGGTGAGGCTGATCATTAGATCTGTCATCATATCATTGTCATTACTGTTGTTGCCGCCGCCGCCGCCGCCGCCACCACCACCACCATCATCATCATCATCATCATAATTTAATGTTTGAATTCCATGCCAGCATGGATTCAACTTTCTAGTAAAGATTGTTTGCCAACATAACATGGCAGTCCTGGTTTAGGATTAATGTTGCTGTAATTTAGCCCCAGGAGACATCGTTTCCAGCTGGCTATATGACACAATCTGCATCCTTACATTTTCGAACAAGGGAATCTAGCACCCCCACTCAGCTCAAAACAATATCTGTGTATCATGATTTCTGGGTTATTTCTCTTCATCCTGGGACTAAATTACAACAACATTAGTCCTAAACCAAGACTGCCATGTCATGTTGGCAAACAATCTTTACTACAAGGTACTGTTGCTGAATATCTCACATTGTGAGATTTAAAAATAGTAATTTTCTAATGGATTGAACTGTTTAACAGAAGTTGACTAGCCAAAGGACTGCACCAAGCTCCACTGTTTTGGCATGGTTTTTGCAGCTGGATGACCTTCCTAATGACAAACACTTTACAGTGTGTACTGCCTTTTACATGGCACCCACACCCATGCTCTTTACATGGCACCAACGCTGGCAAGGTCTGCTTTGGCATGTGTAAAATTTAATTTCTACCAGCAGTGGATGTAAAATGGTGGTGGTGGTAGTGATGATATTTAGTTTGAAATAAAAAGAGTATGAACCAAAATGCTAGTTTCCTTTGAACCTAATCATATCTGTTTCTAATCCAGCTATGGGTACCTAACAATTCTTTTCTCAATAGCTAACTTCCATGTCTTTCATAGACTCTGTATCATAATGACACAAAGATATCTTTGTATCTTTGGAAAAGGCATGAATGCCTTTAAATTCCATACTGTTTCTTTCTGTATCAATTAGTAGAGTTGTAATTATGTAAGAAGTCATTGTTTGTCATCAAATCTAATTTTTGTGACATATCCTCTGCTAAAGAATTCTTGGTTTTCCTACACAAAATCTTTAGCAAATAAATGTTTGAAGAAAACTGTGTTAGAGTAAAACCAAGAAGGAATTTTAACCAAATCAGATAGATCTGACTGTGGCTGCAGGAAAGCAATAAATATTTGTTTATTCAACAACATCTTATTTATAATTTATTTATTTTAGATATTTTGCTAAATTAGATATTTGATTTAGAGAAGAAGAAAAAAAAAAGAGCAACTCTACTGTTAGCTTCATTCCCATCTCATCATTTTCTCTTTCGACTTGTCTTTGAAAAAAATAATAATTCTGAGTAGCAGCAGCAGAGCAGCAGCAGTAGTATATTTCAGTGTATTTTAAGGAATACTTTATTAGATTTACTCACTTGAAAGATCTCCTCTTACAGATTTATTACCAAACCTTTTCAACGTTCAAATTATCATTTTCTGTTAGTTTCTTCTCTCTCTCTCTCTCCCTCTCCACCATTAAAATAATTTTTTTAATTTTTTATTATGTATCAGTTATTAGCTCTGAGACCTAATAATCTTTGTGGCGTTATCCCACCAAACTGAATCTAATAAATCTGCAATGAATCAGAAGATTCATTTTGCTCCAAGATTTTCCATTAGAATTTGTTCTAATGAGGTTTTGATGATTTATTTAAATCTTAGGCTAAATACAAAAATATTTCTTCAAGTATTTTGACCTTTGTCTCAGATTACATTTTTATGGTCTGTGTATTTTACCGACTAATGAAAAACAGAAATCCTCCTTGCTAGTTCTTAGCTTTTGAAATCTAAATTCAGATCCTTGTGTGTGTGTGTGTGTGTGTTTTTGTGTGTGGTGAATGGTTTTAAATATATTCCAAAAGATTTGCCAACAGAAGCTTATCATTGTAACCTAGTCATTGTTTATGAATACATCTGTAAGTGTTCAATAATTTTCATAAAATAGGTTTTAGTCGTTATTATATATCAAAATTTTGTGTGGTATCTCTTGAAAATTGGCAATGACCATATTGAAAGGATTCAGTAGCACCACTGAGAAATCAATAATTTGTATATTAGAGTGGTATTATGTCTGCAGATTCAGGAAATCATGGAGATCTTGTATTTTCCTCAAATTTTCCCGGGGGATAATTTTCAGTTATATACATTCAGCTCTTTAAAATGTTTTCATTTCATTATACTTTAGTTTTTCATGAGAAAAATGACAGATGACTTTCTTTAACCCTTTCGTTACCAACCCAGCTGAAGCTGGCTCTAGCTCTGAGTACAAATGTCTTGTTTTCATAAGTTTGGAATTAAAATCTTCCACCAAACCTCAGTCACAATTTATGTTCCTAACACTAGCTGAATGATAACCAAGTTATTTTACTAAATTTTTTGTTATATTTAAAGTAATTGAAAGAAACACAGAGCATCTCAAAATAAATACAGTAACGAAAGGGTTAATTGATACCTCTTAAGCTTGTGGTACAGGGCTTACCCTGCTTGGAAGTAGTTGAGGGTTGGCAACAGAAGGGCATCTGACTGTAGAAAATGTACCTCAACAAATTCTAACCCATGCAAGCATAGGAAATTGGATGTTATATGATGAAGATAGCAATAGTGAAAATTTTCGTCTCCTATGTAATTTTTATGTGACTACTCCTTTATCTCATAATATTTTCTGATTAATACTAAAGCTATTCTAGAAATATTCATTTGTAGAATATGATTGTATTCTGTCAAATGCAGAATTTATAACATACAAAATAATGAGAAAATATCAATTGATTCTAAATAAACCACAAATTAGAAAATAGAATTTCTTTTTCATGCTATGTATATATTTAACAAGCTGCAATGGCAAAAGCAATACTGCAGCTGATAAACAAACTGCTCATCCAATACGAAGACATGTTAGTTCAGTTAAAAGAGAAATGGTATGAATGTACCAGGAATACAGAAATGAGCACCGTGTTCTTGCATATAATCATCATTATTTAACATACATTTTCCATGTTGGCATGAGTTGGATAGTTTAAGAGGATCTGATGGGTTCAAGGGCTGCATTGTGCTCCAGTGTCTGCTTTGGTATGGTTCCTATTGTTGGATGCCCTTCCTAATGCCAATGACTGTACAGAGTACACTGGGTGCTTTTTTTATGGTACCAGCACTGGTAAGGTCACCATGCAATTTGCAAGACTAAGATTCCCTTTGATTGAGTAAAGTTGTGGCTTTATGCTATGGGATGAGGGGTTAAAGTGAGGGAAGAACCAGAACAAAGTGTGCAGGAAGAGGAGCTGTGTGGTGGTGGAGGAGAGAGAATTTGTTGGCTCAGGCGGGTGATCAATGTAAAATGTGGGTAGATATGACAGCATTAAGAAAGGATGAAAAATGGTTCCCGGTAAAATGGGTAAATGGTATTAGCAAAAGCAGGCAAAATATGCAGTTCTGTTCATGTTTAATTACAACAGCAGAATAGTACAGTTAGAGAGGTGATGGTAGGAATTTCTCGAGGAGGAAATAGTGGTGGGTGGGGAACAATTGTGCATACACACACACACACACACACTCACATGCACACACAGTGTGCTTTCAGAATGTTACTTTATTCAGATCTTCTCAAGAATTACATATGATCCATCATCCTGATAAAGGGAGGGAAAGCCCCTAGTCCATCAAGAATTACTGCTGAGATGCTTAAAATATCTGATGGAGTGGGACACGGCTTAGTCACCCATTTAATTACTCAGTTTGTGCAGGAAGGCATCATACTCAATGACTGGTGTAGCATTTACAATGTTACCTGTTACAATTGTATAGCGGACGCTTTAGAGAGGAGTAATTACATGGTATTCCAACTTGCTGGACCAGGTCATGAAAGTTACAGGAAGAGTTATAGCTCAACTAGTTAGGAAGATGGTTAACCTAGATGAGATGCGGTTTAGTTCAGAGGCTCAGGATGTTAAGAATTGTGAGACAAAGTGTGTGAGAGAACCGGAATATCATTGGTGAGCAGTGTATTTGGAATGATAATGTCATTCTTGTCGATATGGAAAAAAAAAAATTAACTGGTATGGAAGTGTTATTATGGGAGGCTGGTGACAATGGAAAAACGAATGGAATAAACAAAGATTTCTTCCATGCTGACCTAATACAGGGACCAACAATTCAAGTTCACATCAATGTGGTAGATAAAATAATCAAAGATATGAAGAGAGGGAAAGCTATGTGTTGATTATGGATAGTTGCAGAGATGCTTAAAGCATCTAGGGATGGAAGATTCAAAATTACCATCCGGATAGTGATTCAAGTCCTACAGGAAGGTGTTATATCCATTGACTGACGTAGCAGTAGCCTCGTAAACGAAGCAGCAATAAAGGAGTTAATCTACTAGACAAGATTATGAAGGTCACAGAAAAATTCATAGAAGGATTGATCCGTGATAAAGTAGACCTGGATGAGATGGAGTATCACTGATGCAATCTTATTAGGGAGGCAGCTACAGGAAAATACTTGGCTAAGAGTTAACCACTATTCCTAGCATTCGTTGACTTGTAGCTATGTCTGACGACTAGAAATTACCCATCCACACTTGGAAGGATCATTAATATGAAACCGATTGGTAACTTAAATTGTTTGTTGTGATATTAAAGTTGCAATACTCTAAACACACACACACACACACACGCAGTGTTATTGTAAGAACCACAAGTCTAGTGAGAGAACACAAATGGGGTTTAAAATTTACTATAGCTGTTTCAGTAGAATTCTATTGAGGTATTCATAGATTACATCATAACATACAGTCCATCGTCTTTAGATAAAATTTTAAACTGGTAAGACATCAAACAGGTGCGATAATACATCGATCTTGATGAAACCAACATTTTGGACAGGTGGTATTTTGAAATATAGCATGCAAATTTATAGAATTAGTAGGAGTGGTTTTAATGAGCATGCGAGAAACAAAGAGATCCAACTACTCTATTATATCAAATCACTTATCTAAATTAGTTTATAGCAAATATTGGCTTTGAGAACATACAAAAATCAATCATAGACATGCTGTTGCCATGAATTGACCGTAAGGTCATTGAAGCCAAGCAGATATCTTGTCAGTTAAGCTACATAAAAGTAAACAAACCTCAGAGCAAGAGAAAGCCATAAAACGGTCACCACGCTTTTTGCCTCGTTCCATCCAACCTCAGTACCATAGGTATACAACGTATTCACACTCACATTTCAAAACACACACAGCCACACACCTTTTATCTTTTACTTGTTTCAGTCATCAGACTACGGCCATGGAGGTGCACTGCATTAAAGAATTTTTAGTCGAAGGAATCGACTCTACTTATTTTTTAAAACCTGGCACTTGTTCTATCGGTCTATTTTGCCGAACCGCTATGATACAGGGACTTAAACACCAACACTGTTTGTCAAGCGTATATGTATACACACGTATACATATACACACATTTATATATATTTACATAAAATATATCAAA
>NC_043007.1:71798987-71828987 GCF_006345805.1 Octopus sinensis | reverse complement strand
GGTTACCAATTCTGACCTTGAAGGTGGTGCTGTACGAGTCGATATATACATACTTAGAACCTTCCGTCAATACTGTATATTTACATGCAATATTTTTTGTGAGGCATCTATTTTGTAAGGGACAGGAGGTGGGTCATCTACAGCTGCATAGGATTGGGGTTGTGAGAGAACTGTCCGAAGATGTAGCTTATAGTAGCTCTCGTATCGAGTGATGTTATTCCTCTAATTGCCTATTATTGGTGGTGGGTATAACCGGATCGCTTTTGACTCTATAGCTTCTGGAGGAGATACTTCAATCCTTTATATATTATTATTATTATTATTATTATTATTATTATTATTATTATATTATTATTATTATTAATAATAATAATAATAATATAATAATAATAATAATAATAATAATAATTTTGTTTTGGTATAAAAGATGGGCTACACCAAACATTCTGCTCAATACCACAGATTTGCTTGTCATTTGTTTCACCTTAACCAGTTGAGCATGTCCCTTAGTGGCTGACAATATGTGCATCTTTGATCACGAGCAGAAGTAGTGGGAGAGCATCATAGCCATGTGTTGAGAGGAATTCTTTGGGGTTTGAATAATTCACCTCTGGAAACAAGGGTGTTTTGTTCATCAACCTTAAAACAAACATTATTCAGGGACCTTTTGAACAGGATGGGCTACTTGACCTGAAGAAAATTCTAACTGGGCCCCACTTGCGAGGGCATGTGCTGTTTATCTTGATATGAGATCACCATGCCGCGCACATATGGTTGTGATGCATGTGCCTGATGTACCCTTATCAGATGGGTAGTCGTGATGGGTATATTAGGCTTCGTATATATGTACCCCAGTGTCACTTTGATGGTATGCACTGCTCTCTCATACAATGATAATAATATATGAACCAGAGGAACATTGAATGACATATAGGTGTGTACAATCATATTTAGCATTTTCCTGCACATTCGGACATGAAAAGACATACGCTGGGGAAATACGTTGTAAAAAAAATTTTCGTTGTAGGCATTTCGTGTGAAAATACATACTACTTGGCTACGCCAGCTCAAAGTTTACTCGTCCTGTCGAAAGACGCCTGTTTGTGACGTTCTGTTTTTGTTATTATTAATATCATTATTGTTTTTACGTATTTTTGTATTCATATTCGTGTAACATCGTCCGTTTTTCCGTCTTTGTTTTGTATACATTCGAGGCTTTCTTCGAAGGAATCTAATGCGCTTTGCATAGATTTTCCTTGGCGCTGGCCAGATTGGAGCAATCTCATGATTAATCAGCCGAAATTGCGAGGATGATCCGGTTCTTGACTGAAGATTGAAGGCTTCGAATGTCCCGTCCCTGTTTTTTGTATCGTCTTCTAAATGTTTTGCGTTCTTGTCCCAGTTTGTATTTTTTACACACACACGCACACACGCACACACACACACACACACACACACACACACACACACACACACACATATATATATATATACATACACACATACATACATACACACACATACATAAATATATATATTTTTGCATACATATACACATACATATATTTACATACATTTACACATACAAACACACATACACATGTATACATACATATATACGCGCATACTTATATACATTTATTACTACTTTTCTCTCTCCGTCTAATTCTTTCCTGTCTCGCCCTGTTATTCTCTCTCATCCTCTTTGACTCTCTCTCTCTCTTCTCTTCTCTCTCTCTCTCTCTCTCTCTCTCTCTCTCTCTCTCTCTCTCTCTCTCTGCATGTAGCGGATATACTACGAAGACTCACTGGCATATTTTCACCTATGTCATGCGGATCTACTTTAAAACATTGAGTACGCGTACATAGTATTTTTCTTCTGACGGTTGACTTGCCATCTTTATCTCTCACTTATGTTGGTGATTTCGCACTTATTGCTTTATTTTGATTTTTATAGAAGATTTTCTCCCCAGCAATCTAGGAGGAGGCTAATATAGCGAACTCGTAGTTTCACCATAGTCACGTGTTATTTTGGCCAATCAAAAGTTTTGGCTCACAGTCTTCTTGTTTGTGAGAATTCTTGGGGTGCGTTTTAGTTATATTAAGCAGGTAAAATATAATCTCGTTTCATTCTGGATATTAGCTCAATACCAGCCAAACCTGTCTTTCTTGACCCGGTAGCTCTTTCTTTCTTTCTTTCTTTCTTTCTTTCTTTCTTTCTTTCTTTCTTTCTTTCTTTCTTTTTTTCTTTCTTTCTTTCCTTCTTTCTTTCTTTCTTTCTTTCTTTCCTTCTTCCTTCTTTCTTTCTTTCTTTCTTTCTTTCTTTCCTTCCTTCCTTCTTTCTTTCTTTCTTTCTTTCCTTCCTTCCTTCTTTTTTCTTCTTTCTTTCTTTCCTTCTTTCTTTCTCTTCTTTCTTTCTTTCTTTCTTTCTTTCTTTCTTTCTTTCTTTCTTTCCTTCTTTCTCGCTCTCATTTAGCTAACAATCAGCTTTTCAATTTACCTACGACAGAATAATATTGTCAGCCACTAAGATAAAAACAAGAAAAAAAAAAGCGCGGTACATATTTTATATATTTCTCTTTACAGCTGGTTTGTTATCTAATCGCGTAGATATGACTAAACTATACAAATTCCAAATTCCATTTAAATGAAAGTATTGTTGAACATTTCCATCGCACAGTTCTGCAATTTAAATTATGAAGCAGTCGTACCAATGTACACATTCATAGACACATTAACTGTGTTTTGCGAATACAGGTGTGATGTATGCCTGCATGTATGCAAGTATGCATGCTTGATTAACACATACACCAATTATCAAGGATAAATATTTGGCATAGTTAAAAAACGTTCTGTGCCGCATGAATATGTCCCTCGTTTAAGAAACAGATTGGGTTTATTTACATTTGTGAAGAAAAAAGATACCCCCCACCCCTAACCTAACCTCAACCAACTCTAACCCTAAAATAGATTGAAATGCAATAGATCGATACTAGGGTCATAATTATGGGTGACAATTTCATATGACACCGCTAGAAAAAACTGCCGTTCAAACCGAAAAAATCCCAGTTCTGCAATGTAAATTATCAAGCAGACGTACCAATGTACATATTCATAGACACATTAACTGTGTTTTGCGAATGCAGGTGTGCTATATACCTGCATGTATGCAAGTATGCATGCTTGATTAACACATATTCCAATTATCAAGGATAAATATTTGGCAGAGCTATGCAGGTAATAGAATAAAATTTTGAATTTGTGATTAAAACGGTTTTTAGATCTTTAATGTCTTATGTTTATAATATAGAAATTGAGAAGAAATGCAAAATTAATAAACAAATAAAATTTTTTAGATAATTACAGGTGGGATACTTTATTATGTATGTGACTCTGCCAGTGTTATTCTTTATCTAAATTGAATTTTGAATTTGAAAAAGAGGCGATCATTTATAAAATGCTTCTGATCATACGGTTTTTCAATCAAAGCTGAGCTGCAAAAAATGTCTTAACCAAATCTCACAAGCGTCAGATTGGGATCTTTTCTGTTTGAACGGCAGTTTTTTCTAGCGGTGTCATATGAAATTGTCACCCATAATTATGACTCTAGTATCGATCTATTGCATTTCAATCTGTTTTAGGATTAGGGTTAGTTAGGGTTAGGGGTGAGGGGAAGGGTATCTTTTTTTTCTTCACAAATGTAAATAAACCCAGTCTATTTCTTAAACGAGGGACATATTCATACGACACAGAATGTTGTTTACCTCAATAGACGTCAGTGATTGGTTGAAATTGCAGAAATTGAAGAAAAAAAAAACAGCAAATATCTTACAAACTATAGAATTTTCTCAATAAAGCCAAGAGAAAAAGATGTTTTATAAACATATTCTACCAGTATACGAAGTTTAAAATTTTTTAGTTACCTAGAAATTATGTTAAAAACTGCCGTTCATACCGAAAAGATTCTCAGATTGAGTTTATTTTGAATCGTATAACGTTAAAACAATATGTTCTATAAATTATACTGTTCTCTTATTTTGGCGATTCTTAATTATTCTAACAAACATTATTCTCATAATAATTTATAGGTGCATGCAGGGTCTCTAAACAATAACATACTTATTAATTTTTAATATGTTCAGACGGATTCGGTCGTGCAGCCCGTTGTTACTCGTTATCTATTGACAAACAACTGATATTAATGTTACAAAATTAATATGGTTGTGTACGAGGTAGTTTTCCTATAAATTCCAAAGAAAATGTAGCGTAGCTCCTGCTGAGTTTTGAACCATGGCTCTTAGGTTTCCCTAGCTCAAAACCACGACCTACTGTATTGCTGTAAATAGAAAAGTGTCATCAGATGAAGTAGTAAGGGCTACGGGAATATGGGTCGACCAATCAGTACTGGCTGATGCAGCAAGCTTCAAACACAATGAGCGAGTTTTCCCGCCAAAAGGTTCTGGAAATGTGGCTCACTGTTGTACAAAGTTGGCAAATTAAACTCAGACCTGAATCATGCAGCCGTTTAGACGAATCTATATCACTTGGCTCAGTAAATTGGTCTCTATCCAATTTCCACTTTTTTTAATTGTCGTATTCAACAAAAGACACCAACCTTAAATTTTAGTATCGAATAACAATTATAAGCAGTCATTTCATTTCCTTAATTATGCACAATAATTATACGCAGTCATCTCAGTGACTTCTTCCTATTTCGCCTTCAATAATTTTGTCCTACTTTCACTCCTTTTTGGGGGGACTTTATATATTTCTTTTTTATACACCACATAACCCAAAGATCCCTATTGATCGAACTTTTTCTTTGTGTGTCCCACCCATCCCGCCTCGAAAAGAAAAACTCTACATTGTATTTCGTCTATTTTCTGTGTTTAGCTCTGTGTGGCCATAATAAAAACATAATATTATCTAGCATGTTGTATGACAGAAGATACCCAATTGTTATTCCATGAATATTGCACCTTCAATATATTTGTATGTACACAAGTAAACATAAAGGATGTGACTTAGTACAATGTTGGGAAAAAAACCCACAATTATATATTAATGTGATCACTCTTATCTTTACATGCAACCTTCATAAACATTGTAAACAATCAACGATAGGCTTTGTATTTTCACCAACTTAAATTGCTTTTGCAATTTATATAGAGTGACTTTTTTTTTTATTTAAAGGTACATGTTTAAAACCTTTTTTGATGTAGAATTCATTCTGTTATAATTAACTTTGACATAACTAAGTTGAAAAAATTGAAACATACTTTTACAGAGTTTATTATATTTATTTGATTATGTTTTTTTTTCTTTAAAAAAGAACCCTACCTACGAATAACCAATGAATTATATGATTTAATGAATTAAATTTAAAATGCCATAGCTTTAATAACAGCTGCTGTCCTTATTGTGAAGTTATACCTGATCTTATTAGCAGTCTCTCAAAATAGGAAAGTGGAATACTGAAGATGGCAGAGAGTATATTTTTCTTTACTACCCACTAGGGGCTAAACACAGAGGGGACAAACAAGGACAGACAAACAGATTAAGTCGATTACATCGACCCCAGTGCGTAACTGGTACTTAATTTATCGACCTCGAAAGGATGAAAGGCAAAGTCGACCTCAGCGGAATTTGAACTCAGAACGTAACGGCAGACGAAATGCGGCTATTCATTTCGCCCGGCGTGCTAACGTTTCTGCCAGCTCGCCGCCTCAGATGGCAGAGAGTATAACAATGATTTGGAAAGTCAGTTAAAATGGATATGAGAAAGAATGCAGTATGCATGTGTTGTAACAGTAATATCAAACATGCGTGAGTCCGCTCTAACTGATCATGGACATTCTGTAAAGTACTGAAAGAATGATAATACTGGTTAACTAAGGCTAGTGTCCAATATACAGAAATGAACAATTTCAAATTAAGTAGAGCATCTGTTACTCTGTGATCGATCGTACATCGATCTAATAACGAATAAAGGGTATGTACTTGAAAAAAATTAAGTTATATTGAACAATATGTATGAGTATAATCAAGATATTATTGCTCTGGACTTGCACGAGGCGTTAATTGACAGTTAAGAAACATAAGAATATGTACACACACACGCACACACACACACACACACATACACACACACACACACACACAAATTAAGGGAATGAAGCAGGTAAATTAATCAACGACGTGCAACATTTTTGTAAATAATCGAAATGGACTTGGGATACTTAAAAGGAAAACTGTTTGTGGACAATATCATTCAGAGCTACGGAATTTAAAAAATACTAATCAAAATACTGGTGGAGGCACGTGGCCAAGTGGTTAGAGCAGCAGACTCGCGGTCGAGGGATCGCGGATTCGAATCTCAGACCGGGTGATGTGTGTGCTTATGAACGAAACACCTAAGCTCCACGCGGCTCCGGCAGAAAGTAATGGCGAACTTCTGCTGACTCTTTCTCCACAAGTTTCTCTCACTCTTTCCTCCTGCATCTTGCAGGATCAGCGTCCTGTCCAGGTGGGGAACCTATACGCCAAGGAAACCGGGAAACCGGCCCTTATGAGCCATGCATGGCTCGAGAAGGAACAAACAATCAAAATACTGTGGAGGTGCATGGCTTAGTGGTTAGGGCGTTGGACGCATGATTATGGTTTCGATTCCTTGGCCGGGCGATACGTTATGCTTTTGAGCAAAACACTTCATTTCACGTTGCTCCAGTCTAGTCACCTGGTAAAAATAAGTAATCAAGCGATGGACCGGCGTCCCATCCAGGGAGGCAATATATATGCCTGGGAAACCGGCAAACCGGCCCTGTGCTCTTTACGGAGTAATGTGGTTAGGATGAAAGCCTCGGCATGCTCTCTCCTCCTACCATGGTCTGACGTGAAGGTTGTGAATTTGCGTTTGAGATCATACTGGCTTGATGAGGTTACTCTGCCATATTGGCTCGACATGGCTTGGTAGAGGGGTGTAGTTTTTATACTTTTTACCCAAGAGTAGTAATAATCTGAATGTGGTATACCAGGGGAATATTATGGGTGCTGTAGAACTTCCCAACCGAGATCTTGAATAGCATTTCTGGACAAATTAGCGATGCAGAGGCTTGAGTTTGTTTCTTTCGTTCTGAGCTAGCGGCACCCATGCATTGAGTTTTTGAACCTAACTCATCAAGTGAAGGTGACGGGCAACGGTATCATGAGAGTATCCCATATATTGGGACAATTTGCCAGTGGATTGGCGCGGATCCTCGTGGATGAGATCGTTCAATCGGTCCATTGAACTAAACAGATCGGCTGCAACGCGGAGAGTCAGTGAGGTCGGATTTTCTCCACTTTGAAGAGTGAAGGTCATTTCTGTGCAGCTCTTTCAGTAAAAGCGTCTTCTTCATACGCAATACAAATGTCTCGAGCGGCTTTGGCAGCTTTGAAACTTTGAAAGTGAAGAGAAATATGTGTCGAAAATGCTCTTTTTTTTTCAACTTATCGTCACATGTCTGACTTCCGGTAAAATTTTGTCAAATTTCAAAACCAATAAGCAAGAGTTAAAACTATTGAAAAGGTTGCAAGACGCAACGAAAATTTTAGGAAAATAAAAATAAAAAATAAGTGGAAATTTTACCGGAAGGCACAAAAAGTAAATGACTCTCCCCAGACACAACAGAATATGCTTCAAAAGACGAACTCATATAAAGAATCTTGCAAATCAAATCCCCAAACGAAATAAACAAGAGTTGCAGAGGAAAAATAGAGTTATAAAAACCCATAAAACACTATGATAAAGATATTTCTCGTCTTGATTCAAATAACATTGGAAAGGAACGGAGTTTATCTGACAACCCAATACAAGCTATACAAATTTCTCAATCTAAACACAGTTCGTCGGTTAGTCAAAGAGAAATCTATTCAGTTAATCGTATAGTCATGGGAGATATCTCGAAATGTACTTTGTCAGTTATTCACAAAAGCAAGGAATCGCGTTTCGCATACTGTAAAGACGAAACCAGTAAGCTTTTGTTTTGCGTATCATACTGGTTTCAAATTTTTGCACAAGGCCAGTAATTTCGTGGGAGGAGCTAAGTCGATTAAATTGACCCCAGTGCTCGACTGGTATTTATTTTATCAGTCCCGAAAGGATGAAAGGCAAAGTCGACCTCAATTTGAACCCAGAACGTAAAGACGGAAGAAATACCGCTAAGCATTTTGCCCGGCGTGCTTAGGATTCTTATTTCTTTATTTCCCTCAAGAGGCCAAACATAGAGGGGACAAACAAGGCATAGGGATTAAGTCGATTACATCGACCCAGTGCGTAACTTGTACTTAATTTATCGACCCCGAAAGGATGAAAGGCAAAGTCAACCTCGGCGGAATTTGAACTCAGAACGTAACGGCAGACGAAATACGGCGTGCTAACGTTTCTGCCAGCTCGCCGACTTATTTTGCATATCCTATTATCTGAAAGTTCGTGCTTGCAAATTCAGTATCACATGTTTCAAATATCAACATTAGCAAATAAAAAGGGTAGAGAGATTTTTGTCAAAAATCCACAAGACATTCTCCGTAATATTAAACTCGGAAGTCCTGGAGCGCAGCGACTTAAGCATAGAAAAAGAGAGCGATAAAAAAAAAGCTGACTTAAATTGTAAAGTAGGTTGATCAAAGGATTAACAATAAAAGTGGATCTGAGAAAAAGAAATGTGGAAAACACTTTGATCCAAATATTAAGAAACAACTAGAGAAGTATCTGAAATGAAGCCTCAGATTTTGAGATGGACATTAATTTCCCCCACGGCTGTGGAGATGTTAGTGAAAGAGGAGGGTGCAATGTGATACAGCATCTGATGTGAATTTGATGGAAATGACTAGAAGAAATCTACTTCAAAAATGTCTGTTTTATTCTTTGATTAATGTTAAATGTACGTTTTAGAGCAGGTAAACGTTGGATAAAAATTTTAAGCTCTTACGAAAATATCGCAAAATGGTGTATAATACATATCTACTATATAAATGTGTGTTTAGTCCCGAAAGGATCTGAAATGAACGGTGCACACTCGAGAAATCTGCATCCCAAAGAGAAGGTTGTCCGTAAATAATAATGATAATAATAATAATAATAATAATAATAATAATAATAATAATAATAAACATACAGAAAATTGCACTACTAGGCACTGCACACATCCTACGCAGAACACTTTCCATACAATAACCATCAGAGCATCACAACAAATCACAGCACATACCCAAGGCACACAGAGCTGCGCTCGGTAGTGAAGTGAAAGCACGCTATAAAAATAAAACTACTAAATAATAATAATAATAATAAAATAATAATAATAAAAATAAAATGCCCTGATGCAGTACCAGGTAGTGGCTCTCATGGCTTCTGATCTTAACTGATTGGAAGTGTTATCATGTACATTGTTTTGTCTTGGTATAAAAGATGGGCTCCAGCAAATATTCTGCTCAATACCACAGATTTGCTTGTCAGTTGTTTGACTTTAACCAGTTGAGCATGTTCCTTAGTGGCTGACGGTATGTGCATCTCTGATCACGAGCAGAAGTAGTGGGGAAGCATCATAGCCATGTGTTGAGAGGGATTCTTTGGGGTTTGAATAATTCACCTCTGGAAACATTGGTGGTTCTTTCAACATCCTTAAACAACCCTTATTCAGGGACCTTTTGAGCGGGATGGGCTACTCAACCTGAAGAAAATTCTAACTGGGCCCCACCTGCAAGGTCATGTGCTGTTTATCTTGATATGAGATCACCATGTCGCGCACATATGGTTGTGATGCATGTGCCTGGTGTACCCTTATCAGACGGGTAGTCATGATGGGTATATTGGGCTTCGTATATTTTACCCCAGTGTCACTTTGATGGCATGAACTGCTCTCTCACTCAATAATAATAATAATAATAATAATAATAATAATAATAATAATAATAATAATAATAATAAGTAGAAGAAGAAGAAGAAGAAGGAGGAGAAGGAAGAAGAAGAAGAAGAGAAGAAGAAGAAGAAGAAGAAGAAGAAGAAAAAGAAGAAGAAGAAGAAGAAGAAGAAGAAGAAGAAGAAGAAGAAGAACAACAACAACAACAACATTGCTTTTATTTCGTTTAAAATTTCTTGTAAAGTTTTCTTTCATTTTATGATACGCTACTATCACGCATAAAATGTTTAGCTTCCAAATCCTGTTTTCTGATTGGGTAAAAATAATCAAACTTTAAACCTCTGTAAATTTTTTCGAAAAGTTTTCTGGAGTAAATGAACCACAAAATTGGGTTCAGCATCAAAAAAACTATAACAATATATCAAATTTGAAAATTTTCATTTAATTTTGAAATATCAAAATCTGCGACAGCAACATAAAAGATCTCCCTTTCTTTATTTGTCGATCTCTTCCAGTTTTTGGTTTTCTTATTGTAAACTTACCCCCTCACTCTCTATATATTTATCACACACTCTCTCTTAGTCTCTGTAAATGTATATCGCTTACGCCGTATGTATGTATGTATGTATGTATGTATGTATGTATGTATGTATGTATGTATGTATGTTTGTGTGTGTGTGTGTATGTGAGTGTGTGTATGCATGTGTGTAAGGAATTTCATTAGGGCGACAGAATGATATAAAAAGGTTATGTGTAGATAATTTATTTTAATAACACTTTTCTATTAGTTGATGTTTTTTCTTACACACACACACACGCACACACACACACACACACACACACACACACACACGGACTCGTTTGGTACGGAGTGAGGACTTAAAAATCCAAATTACGAAATGCTTTAGTTGTTGTTGCTTCAACCCCAGCAATAGGCCACTACATCATTATTCCACAAAATGTGTTTATGGAGAGAAAACATTGAAAAACATCAATACATGTGTAGCGTACGCTTAGTGAAATTCTCCCCCCCTCTCTCTCTCTCTCTGTTATGTATAACATAAATACGGACGTAGCAGATAACAGCTAGCCTTCGGCCGTTTGGTCAATGTTGTGCCCACTACTCTGATTTGTTGGTATTCGCGCAATTTGTCTCTTGCTCTATTACGCGCCAATGTGCAACCCAACCAATCGCAGCCTTCTGATAAGGTCCCGTGACACAGTCTTCTAAATTCTCTTTTGGAGCCTCCTAGTCTCTATACAAGCTAGATCGACAAACCGTATTTCGTCTTTGTTTTTAGACCTTCTAAGGCCTAACCACTGACCACAGAGCGCACAGCCAGTTCCAGCGATAGACAACACCAGCAGCATTCCGGACGTCCGCCTCCGTCGCTTTCATCTTAATGTCGCTTCCATCTCCGTCGCCTTCATCTTAACGACGCCAACAACATCTCTACATACACAGCACTATTCGCTTTGGTTTAACTTCTCGCTATTTGTGAATTACTTCACCGTGGTTAACAGCAAGCTCAACCTGTATCAAGTAACCGACACAGCATAGTATCCACAACAGCTTACACGACATGTGATTCAACCGGTTCTGCATTGTAGCCACAACTTCTTGTTACGGCACTTCAACTATTGTGTACCTGACTACGAACTGGTATCTATCTTCATTGTGTCTGAACTTCTAGCGTCCTGTTATAGACTCTTTCTATACTCTGTATTTTATTTCACACGCATACACCCTTGTTTGTACACACATACACATTATGTATGCATGACGGCTTGTCTATTGGCTATTATTATTATTATTATTATTATTATTATTGTTACATATGTATTTATGTCGCGCACACAGACATACACTCTGCTAACACATAAATAAAACCTTTCTCCCAACACTCCACGGTTGTGTCGTCTTCCTTTTTCCTTCTGGCACTCATACTCATTTATCCATTTTTGCTTTTATTGTAAGCGACCGTGCGGTGTATTAAAGGAATCATTCATTCGTCACCTCTCCTTTCGGACGGTCGTTCTACACATGTAAGTGACAAAGAAAGGAGGAAGGTACCAGGTGGTCGTGGAATGTGCTAGAAACAACGAAATCTCTCTTAAATCACACACCCTTTTCGCCTGGAAAATATTTTGAAATTATAAACAGAAACAAATTGCAGATTCGGACTGTGTAAGTTTTACAACTATGATTAAAAAATTCGGAAAAAAGCCAAAGTTTTAAGATTTATGGGTGGGTCTAAGGCAAAAATTTAAAAAATAATTTATCGCAGTTTTAAAATTATCTTTCATTTTCTGTTTGAAAATAAATGAAGTGGGGATTGTAATGGTGTTCGCCGATTTCCAAATCCTTTTGATTTTACCTCCAAGGTTTCTTACATTTTTTAAAGTGCGTAATACAAAAAGGAAAAAGAGTCCAAAATCGTACTAAGTGGGGCAAGAAATTTTAAAGAATTCATAAATTTTTAATTTTTTTCTTTTACTGAAAAGGCGTCTCTTAATGTTAAGAGCGTAGTGCAAAAAAAAAAAAAAAGGGACAGAATCGGGCCGGAAGGAGAGAGGGGAGAGGGGAAATCATAAATTAAAAAGGAGGTTTTCATAAAAATAAAAAAAAACTTCCCTACATCATTTGCAACAGTGTGGTGAAAGAAATTGGAAAAATCCCCATCAAAACGGAGGAAACCCAATTTATGTAGGTGTGCTATTCCGGAAAGTACGCCAACGTATTTTATTGTAAAAATTGCCCGGCAACGGCGAGATACTCAGCTAGTATTGTATATAATAAACCTTTACATATATAAATAACGTGAAATACACGAAGGGACGAACATAAGAGACAGACGGGTCATTCAAAGCCTTCGTTCTTCAGTCAGAAACCGATTCCTCATCGCAGATTTCGGCTGTTTAATTCTGAGATCCGCTCTGAATCAGCCAGCCACAGAAGGAAAGAATGCAACGCAACAGAGACGAACATGAAACGAAAAAAACTTTTTTGAAGACAGTAACGGTTAAAAACAAGGATGACACAGGCGCCCTACGGCTTTGAGACAAAAGGAGACACAAAAACAATTTATCAGCAAGCGTGGAAAAATAATTACCTTTTCGGTGAGGAGACACATGTTGAACAAGCGGCCAGGCAACGGACGTCGTATATTGTATAATGCGTAAATTGTTACCCGGTCATTTTCGTGTACAGGGAATAAAATATGTCACAGTCAGATAAGCCGAGACTAACTGTCATCATCAATAATGTCTTTATGATCATTGACCAAACGATATCTTCGTTCATATTTTATCACAAACGTATTTTCATTCAAAGCAGGTAAAACTACAACTTTAACATTTCATACTATATTACTGTGTTTATTGACAAGAATTATTTAAGGATTTAAGGAATATTTTGTTATAAATAAACACACACACACACACACACACACACACACACACACACACACACACACACAGAGTTAATCAGAAGTAATGAAGGCATACCTGGGGGTGCACTGGATGGCACTGCCCCTCACTATTCAATGGTGCACCCCTAGATTTAGAAAATACAGTTTACAAGAATCTTTCTGCAATACAAATTAGTGCTTACCCACCATATTCTGAAACACATCCAGGTATCAAAGTGGTAGTGACAAGCCTGAATGAAGATATTGTTTTTTTTTTCTTTTTCAGTTTATTTATATATAAGTAAAAAAAGATCCAATTTTCCTTAGGAAACGAAATACAGCTTAAAGTCATTTACCTATGTCTTTGGTTTCGTTGTCTAACTTTTGAGAGTCAATCGCTGTGTCTCTACTTCAAGAGGGCGACCAAACCAAATGTCAGTTGTCACTAACCAGTCAATAAGTCGAGGAAGTCATATGAGAAATGAAAAGTTTAAGGTTAAAATTAACGATAGTAGGTCCACTTAAATATTTTCATGCATGACTGCGTGGGTACGTGAGTACGCATGTGTGAACGTTGACCAGTGATATATATGTATCACACATACACACACAACACACTAATAAAGTTGAAACATATCTGGTTCCTTTGCTCTTTAATCAAGTTGTCTATTAGTTTCGAGGGATATTTTTGTAACTTTAAAAAGCCTCTCAGTCTATTATGCTGAATTCATCGTAGTTTTGGGTTGATCCCTTTTGCACAATTACATTTTGCGATGCAGTATGTAATATTTGATGCGTGATGGATAATACAGTAGAAATTCAAATATTGGTTTGTATCCAAATTTTTTAAAACTGAATATGTCTGTAGTGTTCCCGGCATAGCATAATTATTAGATAATGTTTTTTACTCTTTTTTTTAAAATTAAAAATTTTTTTAATTTGTTTTAGTCGTTTGACTGTGGCCATGCTGGAGCACCGCCTTTAGTCGAGCAAATCGACCCCGAGGACTTATTCTTTGTAAGCCTAGTACTTATTCTATCGGTCTTTCTTGCCGAACTGCTAAGTTACGGGGACGTAAACACACCAGCATCGGTTGTTCAGTTTCCGTCTACCAAATCCACTCACACTTGCCCAAGGTGCCACGCACTGGGACTGAACCCGGAACCATGTAGTTGGTAAGCAAGCTACTTACCACACAGCCACTTCAAGTTGAATCCTATCTATAGCAGGACTTAGGAAATAGCTTAAAAAAAACATCTCTCACATTTCACCAACCAAATTCAGGATTAAGTCTAGAAAGACTATATAGCTTGTGCTTTCTTTTTCCTTTAATGTTCAAATTAACGTTGGAAAAATTCACGAGCCTCCAAGAGAAGCATTTCCCAGATCATCATAGATACAGGAAAATTTTCAACAGAAGTCCCGTGAAAATTAGTTATACTTCTGGTTCTAACATCAAGGTGCTCATCTCAAACGAACCTTTTAAGTAAGACAGTTTAGATTACTCATACAGAAATGCAGACGGCTGCTCATTACATCAGCTATGTAACAAAGTTGAGAGTTACGAAGCTGAAGTCACTTCAACCAGGCTAAATTAGTCAGTCAACAACGGCAGTTACATAGGCAAGGTTGAAGGGAAATTCAATAAAAGATGTTATAATCACTGATATTCTTCAGACACGTCGACAAAAGGAATTTCACGACACTGGTCAACCAAATTCAGAAAGTAAGAGACTGGAAGTGCTTACTACAGCATCAAATAAGAGGGTTGCCGAAAGAGCGAAACGTTTCATAAGCAGGTTGAGAAAATTCAGTCTTTGCACAATGAAAAAAATATATATCTTACACAGATAGAAAAATACAGAAACTTTCTAAATTCCAAGAAAGTGATTTTTACCAGGTGTTACAATCAGATGTTCATCATCACCACCCGGGTACACTTTTCACGTTTTGATTTCTTCTTTCGCCATATCAACCATTTTACACTTCACCACACAGATAACATTTAATACAGATATAACATAGCAACATCAAACCATAACAACCTCTAAGCTCTTTGTTGAGACAGTTTACAAATAGTTGTACATTTTGATAAGGGCATCGATCTGCGTTTGGATGTCTGGGAGTGTGTGCACGAGCGTGTGCTCATGTGCATGTGTGTGTGAGTGTGTGTGTGTGTGTGTGTGTGTGTGTGTGCATGTGTGTGCTGTGTAAGAGTGAATGTCTGTGTGAGATCGCATATAAATTTAATTCATATGATGTGCGTATGTGCACATGCATGGAGATATGTATGTAGATATACAAGTGTGCTCGTGTAAAATTGTGTGTATGTGTGTGTGTGTATGTGTGTGTGTGTATGTGTGTGTGTGTATGTGTGTGTGTGTATGTGTGTGTGTGTATGTGTGTGTGTGTATGCGTTTGAGGTTATAATTCTTACTTCATCCACTAACTTCCTTTAACTATCACCAATTTATATAGACATCCAACAAAAATTGTTAACAATCCATATCATAATCTAGCTTTTTGCACAAAAAAAAAGTACGTTTACGTACCAAGGACAGTAATTGACAGTCCAGGGGACTTAATCTAGATTTCTGAATACCTGAGTTATTACCCCTACACACACACACACACACACACACACACACATACACACACACACACACACACACACACACACACACACACAACACACACAACACACATGCACGCACACCCACCCACGCGCATGCACGCACACATGTATGATATATGATATATAACGGTTCTCTCTCTCTCTCTCTCTCTTTTTCTCTCTCTCTCTCTCTCTTTCTATATATATATTATAATATATATATATATATATATATATATATATATATATATATATATATATATATATATATATATATATATTATATATATATACTGTTGAGTCTGGGGAGAGTCATTTTTTTTGTGTGCCTTGTAATTTAACACAGCAGTAAAATTTTACCGGTGAGTGTATTAAATTATAAGGAACAAAAAAAAAATGACTCTCCCCAGACCCAAGAGAATATGCTTCAACACACGAACTCACATAAAGAATCTTGCAAACCAAATCCCAAAACGAAGTGCGCACACACAATGTTAAATCGCCTGAAGAAATGAATCCAAAAATATAACCAGCCCGATGCCCACGGATACTACAGACTACACTGTAATCATCCCAGGAATACGGACTGTGGTCTTAAGAGATATGTGACTTAAGGAAACGCGCGTTACAATGCATTAATCGTGTATAAATTCCACCCAAGGGTTATTCTTATTACTATATATATATATATATATATATATATATATACATATATGCATGTTTGTATATATTTATATACACATATATATATATACACACATGCATGTATGTTTATATATATATATAATACATACATGTACATGTATGTATGTATGTACGCGTGTATGTATGTATTATATATATATATATATATATATATATATATTATATATATATATATATATATATATATATATAGCACAACGCAGAGGGAACTGGAGACTCCTACCAAAATGACACTTGGACACAGGTAGGGGTACCTGGCTAATGGCATGTAATAAGCATAAATAATGTATTTACAAGTTAAGTATATAACATACATATTATGATATATTTATTACATATATATACACACGCAGACATAGTACATATAAATTACATATAATAAATATCACACACACATACATACACACACACTCACAGACACGCACACATTCGTGCGCACATGCACATATGTATGTATGTATGTATGTATGTATGTATGTATGTATGTATGTATGTATGTGTGCATAAATATGTAATATGTACATGTATATATATATATATATATATATACATACATAATCTCTCTCTCTCCTCTCTCTCTCTCTCTCTCTCTCTCTGTATACTCAGTTCATTAGATTTAAATGGATTTTAATTCAGTAGATTTTAGTAAAACTGATTTTAGAACCCTATCAATAAGATGCAAAAAAAAAAATGCTTTGAAGTTCAAGAAAAGCTAAAGAGAAATCAATCTAGAAGTGGTAGCTGACGTGACGAGAGTAAATCGTTAGCGACTGAGTCTGGTGAGAGACTGCCTGGTGGATTGATATAATGGTCTTTCTGGATGAGGATTCCATGAAACGAAAGGAGAATGTAGTAGCATTCTGCCGAGAAGAGCAGTCATGAAATTAAATTCTAGGTTGAGAAAATTTGGTTGAGGTTTTAAATTACTGAATAAAGAAGAATAATCAATAAAATATTAAGTTAATGTGTAAAAGTTCTTAAACATTTATTATTAAACATTTAAATCAAGAACATTTTCTTAACAGGTGGCATATCAGCAATGAGTTCTAATTAAAATTTAAAATTTCAGAAATGCTGACTAAATTGAAAGAATTGAAGACTGCAAACTGACAATCGTTAGCGGTATTTCTACGTTCTGAGTTCAAATGCTACCAAAGTAAGTTTTGCCTTCTATCCTTTTGGAGTCGATAGAAGAAGTCTTGTAGTCGATGTAACCGACTTCTCCCTCCCCTCAAAATGGCTAGGTTTGTGCCAAATCTAGTTAGAAGGAATTATTAAAGGAATAAAGTAATTTGTATGTATGTATGTATGTATGTATGTATGTATGTATGTATGTATGTATGTATGTGTGTGTGTGTGTGAGCGCGTCCGTGTGTGTGTAGATATAGGGAAGCATACCTTTGGGTTGCGAGACAATGAATCTGCACCTGTGAAGTCTTATTTCAGGCCATGTTGACAGACAGTGTCTGATTTAGCAATAAACAATGATTTGACAGTCCACGATAAGATGACGGTCCTGGTTGCAGTGATTGCTTTTGAGACACTGTTTGCCAGTGCTTTCCTGGTGCCCTTTTTTTTCACCGGATACATTTTTCTTCGACAGCAAATATCAGCCTCCGCCCCGCTCTTTTTAAGTCCTTTTCTAGTTTCAGATTTCAATAGGCACGTTTACTAACAATATATTTCCACTTTTCAACGTTTCTTTAAAGGCAGATTCGACCAAGTCTTCTCTTGCCGTATACCAACTCCCTATTCAGCAGGTCTTTTGGGATCCTCTCCTCTGGCATGCGGTGTACATAGTGCAATCAGCCGAGGTGTCGTTGTTTAGTTGTCTCGTTGTCGGAATAACATAGAGAGGTTGGGTATATTGGTGCGGGTTCTACCTTCCTTGCCAGTGAATCGATTAATCGATTAGGTATCCAGAATCCCTTCTCAGGTTTCGTTGGAAGACGGTTTTGAGACATCGCACTTGTTTTTTAGCTTAACGCTCTTTCAGATTCTCGTTGGTAGTGTGATTAGTGTTGAGTATATTTTTCCAATATTTTTGTTGATCTCTATCTGTGGTACTGCTATTTCTTCCCGAGCAACTTTTCATAAGAAACGAAAGCAGCTTTTGATCACCCACTTCATCTTCAATTACTCTCCTTCCCCTTTGGCCACCAGTATGGTTTCCGTAGAATAAGATCGACTGGAGACCTGCCTCTATCTCATGTATGAGTGGTCTCTCCCCGTCAGAATTTCGATGATTGCACTTAACATCAGTAAAGCCTTTGACTATGGCTGGTATGAGAATCTCCTGGCTAAGCTGTCCACCGACATTGCTCATCTCTTGGATTGGAAATGTTTTGTCAGATCACATTATTGCAGTGTACGTTGACATAAATCTTTCTGACTTATACACAATCGACTCCGCTGTCTCTCAAAGTTTGGTTATGTCCACCACACTCTTCCTTCTGTGCCTTAACGATCTTCCTTGTTATCGCTTCTAACAACATCGACTCTTGTGCAAATGATATCACTCTCTACTTCACCATAACCAAACTCTATGCAGATATCCATACAACAATATCTATAGCATCTTACTCGAATACTTCACTAGCTCTACGAATAAAAACCTCGATAACACCCTTCAATGGTAATATGATAATCATGTTTCTTTCGAAAGTACAAGGATATTATTACAATTCTTGCGTTGAGAATACTTATTCCAGTTCAAACCCAATCGAAGTTATCTGTCTTGGTTCTCACACACGTCCCGAATTCAAGACTGTCAGGCAGAAACTGAGTATTTAGCAATTGCCAATTCTTTGCATTAAATAGTTTCATCCTCTAAATGAATCTCTGACCAACACACAGACATTTCTAACACCTTCGATCTCTTTTTCACGTTTTAAAACCTAATATCTATCAGACCATAGCCATCTCTACTCCAATCGGATTTTCTGGTTGCTACCTTTTTTTTTTGTGACCACCAACATCCATTCCCAGACCACACAACGCCGCTGGTTCTATGCTAAACAATGTCTTATAGGTCAATGTTTCACGCCTCGCTATCAGAACAAGCGGGAACACAGAGGGACAGAAGAGATATCAGAGGAATCAGCTATATTGTATCACACAGAAAACTGTATTTGCACAGACGGATATATGATGTGTAACAATGAAGACTGAGTCAAGAGATTTAAATGGAAAGACCTTACTGGAGGAAAATATAATGAAGGGGCTGGTGAGATATGATTTTTGTTAGATCCCACGAAGGCGATGACTGCAATAAGTTGGGAGACGATATGCTGAGGCAACTCATACGATCTATGCCAGCATGGAGAATCAGATATATGTTGATTATATGATGAAGATGATGGTGAATACGACGATGATGACCACGACCACAGTTCATATCTATCTATCTATCTATCTATCTATCTATCTATCTATCTATCTATCTATCTAACTATCTATCTATCTATCTATCTATCTATCTGTCTGTCTGTCTGTCTGTCTATCTGTCCGTCTCTCTCTCTCTCTCTCTCTCTCTCTCTCTCTCTCTCTCTATGTCTATCTATATCTATCTATCTATCTATCTATCTATCTATCTATCTATCTATCTATCTATCTATCTATCTATCTATCAGTGTGTGTGTGTGTGTTGATAGCTAGCTAGTTATCTGGCTACACATACACACACACGTACACGCATATACTTACATATTGTTTCATACGTTTGGTTTATTTTAAATATTCTATTTGTTTATGCCGTTAAATATACTATTTCATATATTGACTTCGCAATTTGTTTATAACTATTTCGTTAATGACTAAGTGACTATGGTTCGCTGAGGAGGCCAGAATAAAACCTAAACGAGTCTCCTGTTCTCCTCACTCACAAATTTAATATAAATATTAGTTATTGACCATTTTGTTCTTCCTTGTTGCTTATTCAAAATGTTTATTCACACCAACGTTATAAAAGATTATCGATACGGGCGCGGATTGTAGCGTAATCTTACATACAACGTTCTGTATTAGAGTTCTCTCTTTAAGCTATACCACTACTCAGTCAAATGCAATTAGGAATGCCTGAATATCATAGGATCCTTCTCCTTCTCAACCGCCAACCATATACATATTCAGCCAATGATTCTGTGCGCGTGTTTGCGTGTTTTCAAAGGCGGTAGAGTAGTTGTTTGTTCTTGTAGATTCAAGTCAGTGGACACAAGTTCGTTTCTTGGTTGAGCTAATTTGCTTGACTTACTCTATGTATCTACAAGCTTCTAGCGCTTTGAAACAAAGAGAGAGGGGGCGAGAGATGGGGGTAGCAGTGAGAGAGAGATTGCTAAGGAAGACGAAGAGTTCTAATGGGTTACTGCTAAACAAAAAATAAATAAATGCGCCCTTTTAAAGCCTAGCCAGGCTCATGGGCCCGGTTTCTCGGTTTCTATGGCGTATGTGTTCCCCAGCTGGACGGGACACCAGTCCATCGCAGCGTTACTCATTTTTGCCAGCTGAGTGAACTGGAGCAACGTGAAATGAAGTGTTTTGCTCAAGAACACAACGCGTCGCCCGGTCCAGGAATCGAAACCACAATCTTACGATCATGGTACTGACACCCTAACCACTAAGCTACGTGCCTCTATGTAATGGGTTACAAGAGATTTTATTTCGTTTATATGGTTAATATGAAGGAAATTGAGCTAGTTCTGAAAATTAAACAAGTGTTGGCTACAACTACTATTTCCTTTGTGTATCCGAAAATGAATGGTAGAATGCTGATGTAAGCTACTGTAGGTGTGACCATTATTTCTACTGCTAGTTATAGAATCTATCAATATTTTAACATCTTAAGGCGGCGAGCTGGCAGAATCGTTAGCACGCAGGACAAAATGCTTGGCGGCATTTCGTCCGTCTCTGCGTTCTCAGTTCAAATTCCACCGGGGTTAATTTTGCCTTTCAGGGTCGATAAAATAAGTACTAGTTGAGTACTGAGATCGATTTAATTGACTTAGCTGGCCTTGTGTCAAAATTTGAAATCAATATTTCATCATTTTTTTTCTTATTGTTTATCCGCCACCAAGCTGAAACTTTCAGAACTGGTTGAAACTACTTTTCTTTACGTAAGTCGTTAATTCTTTAGAGAAATCAATGACACTTGTATATTTTCCTTCCATTCACCATAATTTCTTCATTTATTTTTTATTCCTTCAACATGAAAATATTTCAATTTCCTGTTGAGCCCTTTCTCTTTCTATCTCACCCATTTATCAAATTATGGGGAGCATTCCAATTTGACCCTCCACTAGAATATCAAGCTCACTACTTATTAACCTACCAACTTATTTTCCCTCGTTTATATTGCTTCAAGCCAGTTTATTGATAGACATCAGTCCTATCACAAAGTATACTACTTTATAAAATATATAAACAGTTATGGTTTCACATTTGACACAGACCCAGCTGGTTTTGAAGGAAAGGGGAAGTCGATTACATCGACCCCATTGCTCAACTGGTACTTATTTTATTGACCCGGAAAAGAAAAAAGGCAAAATCGACCTCAGCGGAATTTGAACTCAAAACATAAAGACGGACGAAATACCTATTTCTTTACTACCCACAAGGGGCTAAACATGGAGGGGACAAACAAGGACAGACATAGGTATTAAGTCGATTACATCGACCCCAGTACGTAACTGGTACTTATTTATTCGACCCCGGAAGGAAGAAAGGCAAAGTCGACCTCGGCGAAATTTGAACTCAGAACACAGCGGCGGACGAAATACCACTTAGCATTTTGTCCGGCGTGTTGACAGTCCTGCCAGCAAGCTCACTGCTTTTTTTTCTTTTTTTTGCTTCATAAGTTATTATAAAAGGAAGTTATTACAGATCTCTGATGTCCATTGGGTTTTCCACAGTTTGAAGAATTTGTTAGATAAATCTCCGAGTAAAGTAAGTTTTCCAGAAAGTATTGCTATTGTTGTTGCTTAACCCAGTCAATTTTAATCAAGGAGACCAACAATCGAAGTCATTCCAGTCATGGTCACTACATAGTATGTAGTACTGTATGTACATAAATGTTTCCCCCTTATTTGAAAGGCACAATATCTGATTTGTAATCCCGAGCCCAGAAACAACGAAATACACACAAGGAATTAGACCTCGTGGCATATGGTTGTAGGATCTACATTAAAAAGAACACCGTATTGTCGTTGTTTGATCTACCTGCATTTTCGAAATGCTAAATATTGCATTAATAAGAATTATGTGAATGATAAAACAACTTGGTCGCATTGCGAAGTTTCAAAAAGTAATTATTTTGTAGGATGTAGAAGATACTGAAACGCCACTTTGAGAATATCCGTCACTTGTCCGGATACTTGATCTAAAGAAGATGATAGAATGGTAGTAACTTCACAAACGAAACTGACCATATGGACAAGTAGTCATGTGACACTTGTCAACCACCCTTGGTGTAGAAGTAACAGTAACGACTCATCACCTTGTCTTTATTCTCCATCCTTGTCTACATCCAGCCGATTAAAACAAGTATCGGTGGTCAACCCACCTTACAGAGGTGCAGGTGATGCTCGTGAGAGTGCTTAGCTGTTTCATGCAAGCGGGTCGGCTTGCTTCAGTAGGTTCCGTTGAGCCTTGTGGTGTGCGACCAATTGATGCACTTAGTGTGAATTGATGTTTTCTTTATTCCTCTTTTCCCTCTATTTCTACTCTTTTCTTTCTTCGCTTATGCTTGCGTTTTCTTTGGTTTTGGATTTGTATTTTAATGTAGTTTTGTTTTAAATATGCCTCATATACATACGTGTTGCATACTTGTAATAAACTAAAAGAAATACTCGAATTTATGAAGGGTAACAAGTACAACCAATTCTTCCATAATTATAGATATTTATGATTTGTTGATTATTTTGTTGTAAAATTATTTATTTCTTTTTATTGATTTCTCATTCATATTTATGTTAAATAATACTGGTCCACAGAATTATAAGACACCTATCTATTCCCTCTTTATAATATTTTTGTGTCAGTAATATACCAGAACAAATTAAAAGAACAATTAAATAAATATATAAAAGACACTTGAAAGTCAGCTAAACAGAATATCATGCAATGTGAAACATATACATACATACAAACATGCATACATACATGCATACATACATACATACATACATACATACATACATACATACATACATACATACATACACACACACACACACATATACATACACCCCCCCACACACACAACAATACATGATATGTATATGTGTGTGCGTGTAAATGCATATATATATATGGATACGTGTAACTATATATGTACATATATACATACACACATATACATATGTGTGTGTGTATATACACACACATACACACACACACACATATATATATATATAAACATATGTGTATGTGTGTGTGTGTATATATATATATATATATATATACACACATGCATATATACGTATGAATATATATATATATGCATACTATATATGCATATGTATTTATGTGAATATATGCATATATATATAGATACACACATACATATATATATGTACATATACATATATATGTATATACATGTATATATATAATATACATACATACACACACACATACATACATACATACATACATACATACATACATACATACATACATACATACATACATACATACATACATGTGTGTATGTATGTATGTATGTATGTATGTATGTATGTATGTATCTATGTATGTATGGGAAATCAATAAACTTTAAGTATAGAAGCCCATTTAGGTGTCGGGTAGACGTCTATCTACTTCTCAGATTCATCCGTAGAAATATCAGATCTAAAGAATGGTTTCGAAACGAATTATTCTTAACAAGATTAAAAGAAACAAAATCAATGATTTGCGTTTAGAAGCGGCAACGGCATCAGAACGGTTCGTATGATTGCCAACATATGGTCAGTTAAGGTGGGAGCCTCCCACACAAAGTTCGTCGACGACGTTTCTGGGACGTTGTGCTGTCGTTGGCCAATAGTTTTGAACGCTGAGAGTAGTGTCCCCTAGACGACGCCCACCTCTGAAGCCAGCAGTTGGTCGAACCCTCGTCTTGCCATTGGCTTGCCGATTAAACCATCCGCGCACATCAAACAAACATACGAATTATTTCGCGCTAACTTACGATATTACAACAGCATCTCTCATCTTTAAGCGGGCCTTGTCGCTGCTCGACAGAAATGTAAGGTGTATTCGCTTACCTGGAGTCATGGCAGGCAGTCTGCTTTCCGTGGATTTTGAGGTTTACGGCCAAGTTCAAGGTAGGTACCTGTTACCGATTCTAACAAGTTGTATATATCTACACACAAGCATCAGTTTGTTTGCTTGTATCACCGTAAACACATCTGTTTTCGCTAAGTACTGCAACGAAAACATGGAAAAGGCTTCCCATTTGTTTGCGAATTGAAAATCAATCGGCATCTTTCATTGTCATTTTATCTGTCATTCCTGGGAGAATAAAAACCCACATAATAATAATAATAATAATAATAATAATAATAATAATAATAATAATAATAATAGAACAATCAACAGATTTTTTTTTTTATTTCTGTATATTAAGTATGTGCGAGTGGGGGTGTTAAGTGAGGAATTCAATAAATCGATTATTATTCATTCAAGTTTAAATAAAAATTGTAAACAGCTCTAAGTATTTTCTATGTTGAGAAGAACTGACAGAAGTGAGCAGTCAATGAAATGAAGAGCGAAAGTTTCGCTGTCCATGTTGTATCTCGATAAACCATCATCTTGCCGTCTGGTTTGCGTGGACGCCTTAAGCAACACGCAGTTTTTCTCTCTCGCAGATTTTAAAATTTTAATTATTTTCAGAACGATTCCTAGTTGTGACACTCATTGTATCTCAATTCAATGAAACAAATTCAAAATATAAGCTTTCTCTGCCTGTTTCAGCGAAACATATGGTACCGTGTAGTTTGGTGATATCTGATCCTGCACACTTCATCACCTCCATCATCTCCTCGTTCCGTTCTGTTCTGCTCTGTTCTGTTCTTATAATCTATCTCCCTCTCTATCTATCTGTCTCTGCTGCTGTCGCCGTCACCTTGATGTGACACATTCTCGCAGATGTAGTTTTTCTTTCTCCGTGTGTCATTGTTTCTTTTTCATCTCTTACTCTATCCGATTGCTATCCTTCTCGTCTCTTCTTACCTGCTCTTTCTATTTTGCGAGTAGCGAACACATATTGGTAGTAGCGAGTTGTTTTGTACGAAGATGGAAAGAAAAAAGTAGTATCGATGAGGAAACAAACAAAAGAAAAGAATGGATGAAGGGAAGAAAGAAAGAAAGTAAGAAAGAAAGGTAAAAATCTCCAGAGATAAGAAGCGGCGTTGGGGAAAATGGAAAAGACAGAACGGCTGATGAGAATGAGAGAAGAGAAAGGGAATTTTACTGCTTGGTGGAGAAGATCAGGATGATAAAACTGTTGTCGATCATTGATAGTGGAGAGAGAATTCATAAATAAATATCTATATATAGACAGAGAAACTATAGAAGGAGATTTCCCACTACCAAATAATCAAACAATATTACAGAGAGATCCTTAGAACAGTAGAATAAGTTGGCTAAACTAGACGCATTCATTGATTGCTAAAGTAATGATGTCATCTTTCTTTATAACTTGCCTTTTGCCCCGAAACCAACTCTCTTTATTCCATAGAATACAACAAGCAAACTACGAAAAACCAAAAATAATAATAATATTGATTATTATTATTACTATTATTACTATTATTATTATTATATTATTATTATTATTATTATTATTATTATTATTATTATTATTATTATGAGAGAATAATAAGATATTCAGTATTAGAAAAAATTATCCACATACACACACACGAGAACACGCACGCGTACACTCACATATACATACATACATACATACATACATACATACATACATACATACATATATACATGTAAATACACCCACGCATACACTTATATATTTCCATGTATATATATATATATATATATATATGTGTGTGTGTGTCTGTGTATGTATGTATGTATGTATGTATGTATGTATGTATGTATGTATGTATGCATGTATATATGCCTGTACGTATATATGTATATATGTATGTATACACACATATGTATGCATTTCTGTATGTGCATTGTGCATATATATATATGTATATAGATTATAGGTATACATATAATATATATAGATGCATACACACACGCATGTATTTATATGTGCATATATATGCGTGAGTATGAGTGAGTGTGCATGCATAAATATGTATGTGTGTATGTATTATGTGTGTGCATGAATATATATACATATATATATATATATCTATATCTGTGTGTGTGTGTACATATATATATGAGTATGTACATATGTGTGTTTGTGTATATGTATGTTTGTATTTACATGTATGTATATATGTATGTATTTATTTCATTCTTCTAAACTGGCCATGCTGGGTTACTGCCGTTATTATTGCTATTATTTCTTTAAATCTCCTTCTGTGGTGTTCACACCGCTACTTTCTCTTAGATTTCTGGCCCTGTACTTTCCGTCCGTTTGGCATCAGAGATGGTATCATGTCCAGCGATTATCATTTAAATCCAGTCGCATCTAATCCATTTGTATCTCTCAGATATTTAGACATGATTTTGAAAAGCTGTGGGCCTTTCCGCCCGAAGTTGTTTTAGCAGCATCGAGTTAGTGGTAGCTCGGGATGGGAAGGACTGTTGGTACCATACAGTGGAGTCCAGTTTGGGGATTGCAAAGTTTGGTGGCGATAGACATTCGACGACCTATGCATGCACGACCTACGAACGCACGCACATGCACACACGCATGCACACATACACAGACAGGCACATGCACACACACGAGTGTGCATGCATCTCATACGTACAAATGCATATAAAGACATACATATACATATATATAGATACAGTCCATAAATATATATATATATATATATATAGATATATATATATATATAATATATATATACATACATATGCGCATATATGTATACACACGCGAGCACATGCGCGCACACACACATACGCACACACACGTACGCAGGACGAAGCTTAGCAGGCCGGAATCCCGAAGTCTCTTGTCACCATCTAACAAATATGTAGAATAGAAAACTTACCGATGAATTCTTCAGTTTAATGTGAAATTGTTTTTATTATAACTTGGCATACACACAAACACTAATACATACATACATACATACATACATACATACATACATACATACATACATACATACATACATACATACATACATGTATACACACATACATTATATATATATATAGGCCTTTTCTCCACTAAATTCTTTGAGTCTATGTAATCAGAGTAAGTTTACTATATATATATATATCTATATAGCTAGCTAGCTAGATAGATAGATAGATAGATAGATAGATAGATAGATAGATAGATAGATAGATACAAACATCCATCCATACATACATACACATACATACATACATACATACATACATACATACATACATACATACATACACACACACATACATACATACATACATACATACATACACACACACACACACACACACATATACATGGTAAAGCTTATCTCATCTGTCTTCGCTCCAAATTTTAGTTCTTTCAGCCTCTTCCAGTCGTTTGCATTGAAGCTATTTTCTCGGTGCTTCAGCGCTGGATTGTAACACTGTGGATATAACACTGTGTTGCCACCATAGTTGAGAACAATAGTCCAGACAATTGAGAACAAAGGTCTTTTTACAGGTCCAGCATAATCTTTTGTCCTGAATGATCCTGGCAGTTGTTTTCACATTGTTGCCGTCTTCGAAATTGACTCGTGAAGCGATGCATCATTACTTGTATTGATCTGCAGATCATTGACTAATTGTGAGTCTGGGATGCAATCATTCTTGCTTCTGTGCATTCTGATTGTGATGTATTCGCTGTTGATAGCGAAGTGCTTGAAACTTTCCAGCATTGACTTGCATGCTAGGTTTTTTCCAGCCTTCTTGTATATTGCCTTTGATCCAGTAGTATCCATACGGCTTCTTACCATACGGCTTCTTGCCTCAGTTTCCTGGTTCTGGCAAGGCAACCAGCCTCCTCCTTTTGCAATCGGGTTTAGTACCATCATTGGCGGAGTTTGGGACCGTCTTTGGTGGAATAACATCACCAGGGACCGTCATCCAGTGACACCCACAGCAGCATATTGGTTGAGAGGACAGCTTCCCACTCCGGTCGCCAGCTTGGGATTGAAGAAGAAATTACCTTTAGGTCTTGCTGTAAGTTTGTGATATGAACTGGGTTTTTGATTACATTCGTATTATCAGCAGTTCTGTGAGTTAGGGTTATGGTTAAGGCAGCCGCTGTCTGAGGTTATATCTCAGAAAGCTATAAGGAACAGCAATGGTTCCAGGGTAGAACCGTGAGAAGTTCTGCTCAAAATTAGAGTTTCCTATGAGAGTACAATATGTGCGTGAATGTGTGTGTGAGCATATGTGTGTGTGTGTGTTTGTGTGAGTGTGTGCGTGCATGTATTTGTGAATCGTCAAAGCTTCGGACTATACACTTTGCAGCAAAATATTTGAAGCCTTTTTCCCTCCTGTAATCAAGTCCCGCCGAGTTCCAATTTGTCTTTCATCTTTCCAAGCGAGATGAGGAATGAACCAGTCTAGTGTTGAAGGTCAATGTAACCGACTACACCCTTTCGATCAATATGGTTGGTTGCTTGCTTGCTTGGTTATCCATTGATGGATTGCAGAAAGGTCAACCAATTGATTCTACTTACCTCCTCAAGTTCGTAGATAATAATAATAATAATAATAATAATAATAATAATAATAATAATAATAATAATAATAATAATAATAATAATAATAATTAATAATAATCATAATAATAATAATAGTAATCTTTTCTGCTATAGGCACAAGGCCTGAAATTTTTTCGGGAAGGGGACAGTCGATTACATCGACCCCAGTGCTTGACTGTTACTCTTTTCATGGACCCCGAAACGATAAAAAAGCAAAGTCGACCCAAGGAAATTTCAACTCGGAACGTAAAGACGCTAAGCGTTTTTCTCGACGTGCTGACAGTTCTGCCAGTTCAGCGTCTTCATTGATTTCGAATTTTGGCATAAGGCCAACCATTTAGCGGGAGGGATAAGCCAATTTACATCGACTCCAATGCTCAACTGGTACTTATTTTATTAAGTCCGAAAGGATGAACGGCAAAGTCGACCACGGTGGCATTTGAAGTCAGAACGTTAAGATGGACTAACTGCCGCAAAGCATTGGCCCGGCG
>NC_043007.1:71779147-71789147 GCF_006345805.1 Octopus sinensis | reverse complement strand
ATCATTTAACATACTTTGTATTTATAACTTTTTAGTTAATCCTTAACGAACAGCGTAAAATAATGACAAATATTGGAAGCAACAGAGTACTCTTTTACTCTTTTACTTGTTTCAGTCATTTGACTGCGGCCATGCTGGAGCACCGCCTTTAGTCGAGCAAATCGACCACGGGACTTATTCTTTGTAAGCTCAGTACTTATTCTATCGGTCTCTTTTGCCGAACCGCTAAGTGACGGAGACGTAAACACACCAGCATCGGTTGTCAAGC
The DNA here is from genome assembly GCF_006345805.1 of Octopus sinensis. Taxonomy (NCBI): domain Eukaryota; kingdom Metazoa; phylum Mollusca; class Cephalopoda; order Octopoda; family Octopodidae; genus Octopus; species Octopus sinensis. Next base: position 71,788,879 of record NC_043007.1, on the reverse strand, counting down.
AATGCTAGAGGGACAAACACAGACACACAAACATATACATACACATATAGATACATATATACGACAGGCCTCTTTCAGTTTCCGTCTACCAAATCCACTCACAAGGCAGTGGTCGGCCTTGCCCAAGATTGAACCCGGAACCATGTGGTCGGTTAGCAAGCTACTTACCACACAGCCACTCCTGCGCCTTGTCAAATCTATTGTCAAATCTATTATAAAACTGTCGGTTTAGGCGCGGGCAAGGCTTGTGTTTTATTCGTTACGCAGCAATGATGTTTCTTGGTTTCATCCCGTTGTGCGCCATTTGGGCAAGTGTAGCCACTATAGCCTCCTGTTGATCATTGCATTGTAAATGAAATATGGTGGAAACAGCAGAAGCCTGTCGTCTGTGTTTGTTTGTGACGGAGAGAGAGAGAGAGAGAGAACAATCATATAAGCATAAATAAGTAAAAGAAAGAAAAAAATTCAAGACAACTTTGAAGCAAAAATTTTGATTTTTTTTGTTGTAAATAATCTTTAATAAAAGATGTGGGCCGTTTGTTGATATTTGTGGCTTGGAGGCAAGTTTCTACTTGATATATTAAAGATGATTTTAGGCAGGAGTGGCTGTGTGGTAAGTAGCTTGCTTAAGAACCACATGGTTCCGGGTTCAGTCCCACTGCGTGGAACCTTGGGCAAGTGTCTTCTACTATAGCCTCGAGCCGACCAAAGCCTTGTGAGTGGATTTGGTAGACGGAAACTGAAAAGAAGCCCGTCGTATATATATATATATATATATATATATATATATATGTGTGTGTGTGTGTGTGTGTGTGTGTGTGTGTGTGTGTGTGTGTGTGTGTGTGTGTGTGTGTGTGTGTGTGTATGTTTGTGTGCCTATGTTTGTTCCCCCAACACCGCTTGACAACCTATGCTGGTTTGTTTACATCCCCGTAATTTAGCGGTTCGGCAAAAAGGACCGATAGAATAAGTACTAGGCTTACAAAGAATAAGTCCTGGGGTCGATTTGTTCGACCAAAGGCGGTGCTCCAGCATGGCCACAGTGAAATGACTGAAACAAGTAAAAGAATAAAAGAGATATATTCGTCCTAACATTTTTTGGCTTAAGACACGTTAACGACTTTACGTTCCATTTTATTATTTTAATATATCTTTCTTTTTTTTTTTTTGCGGATAGTAGAAATTTCTAAGTATACCTTGTGATTATCCTTTGTGGGTTTTCCTGAAAATTCGAGGTTTGAGAATTCCATTTACGAAACGTCAGAATGGATTATGTTATTTCGTATCCTACCGTTTAAGTTAGATTTAGAATCTATATTAGGTGTGCAGCGAAGGTTCGTTTAATCTTTATTTCTACTATTTAGTATAAGTGTATTATAGTTTTACCACTATCCTTGGTTAGCGGTTCCTTCTCAATATTAAACTGGCTATTGTTGTTTGTTAGTTTCCTTATTTTCTTGGCGTCAACTCAAGTTTGAATTGCAGTATACACATTCCTTTCCACAAATCTAATGAAAAACTTAGCTACATTCACAACAGCTCTAATCACCAAAAATCAACTGTAGATCGATTATTAGTTTGGCTATTTTCGTCAGTTAGTTTCATTATTTTCATGGCGTTGTTAACTTTGCCTATCCAACTTTCGGGGTCGATGTAGTCGATTGGTCTGCTCCCGCCAATTTTCAGATCTTATGTCTATAATAGAAAGGTTATATTAAGTTATTCCCACTATTTGTAGTTTTATCAGTTATGTCTCAAGGCATATGCAGGCTTTTATTGTTTTTATAGTTATAACAACCGCTCGTTATATTGTCACTACTGATGTTAGCCTTATCTGCAATTATAGTATAATTTTCACGTATATTTACTATAACCCTGAGTTTAATTGGTTGAGTTAAAGAGTTATGTGGTTCATTAATGTTTTGTATGTTCATGTGCAGAAGTTATTTTAAAATCAGAGTTGGGATCTTTTCACTTTGACCGGCAGATTTTAAAAATAATTTCTTTGTAACACACTTTTAAACTTCGTATACTGGTAGTGTGTTACATAAACATCTTTTTCTCTTGGCTTTCCAGAAAATGTTGTTGACAAAATACGCAGATATTGTATTCACCTCAATAGACGTCATTGATTAGTTGAAATTGCCGAAATGCAAGAAATTAAACAACAAATAGCTTACAAACTACAGAATTTTCTCAAGAAAGCCAAGAGAAAAAGTTGTTTTATGTAACACACTACCAGTATACGAAGTTTAAAAGTGTTTAGTTACAAAGAAATTATTTTAAAAATCTGCCGGTTAAAGTGAAAAGATCCCAGAGTTGTTTGTCAGCGGATCACCATTATAATATTCGAAGTTACTTCTAAATACTTCCACGTTAGAGGAAAGCTTGAGTATTCAATAGGAAATGTTTCTTACAAGATAACATAGTAATGACAGAGGGGAGAGTAAAATGTAAAAAAAAAAAATTAATGTCATTTAAGATTAGATCTAAAAGCAAGGCATATTGTGAAAATTTTGATTAGCATTTTTATATGAACATGATTATAACTTCTCTCTTCTGTAGGAAGCGCATTTATTTATTTTATTTTATTTTTGCATTTATTTTGTACTTCATGTTTTGGTATCTATTCGCCATTATCTTTTATCTTTTATCTTTATCTTCTTTTATCTTTTACTTGTTTCAGTCATTTGACTGCGGCCATGCTGGAGCACCGCCTTTTAGTCGAGCAAATCGACTCCGGGACTTATTCTTTGTAAGCCCAGTACTTATTCTATCGGTCTCTCTTGCCGAACCGCTAAGTTACGGGGACGTAAACACACCAGCATCGGTTGTCAAGCAATGCTAGGGAGACAAACACACACACTTCTTTCAGTTTCCGTCTACCAAATCCACTCACAAGGCATTGGTCGGCCCGAGGCTATAGCAGAAGACACTTGCCCAAGATGCCACGCAGTGGTACTGAACCCAGAACCATGTGGTTGGTTAGCAAGCTACTTACCACACAGCCACTCCTGCGCCATTGTGTTAATTTTTTATAAAATTTTATCATTTACACTATTTTCTATCACTTCCAACTTTTAAAAGGGGCTTTATCAGTCAAAAACCTGTTTCAACGAATATAAACGATATATATTATTCAAGTTTTAATTCAGTTTCTACCCACTTTAAATGTTTATGCTTTTTCCGACACAGCTTATTGTTTTTCATGCAACAAATTCTCGTTATGTTGAATAATAATAATGCCCTCTCTAATCAATTTTAATTGTTTATTCGATGAATTGGTAAATATCAATTACTTCACCACTTACAGATATTTATAAATTCTTTTGAACCAAGGTATTGTTTTAAATACTTACGACTGTCTGATGATCGGTTATGTGAAACTGTTTAATAATTTATTGAGTTTTTCAGGAACTCATTGCAGACACACATATATGAATATCTGTCTGTCTTTCAGTCTGTCTGTCTGTTTGTCTGTCTGTCTGTCTCTCTGTCTGTCTCTCTCTCTCTGTCTCTGTCTCTCTCTCTCTCTCTCTCTCTCCTCTCTCTCTCTCTCTCTATCTATATATATATATATATAATATATATATATATATATATATATATATATATATATAATATACATTCAACAATAATATTAAGGAATGGCCTTGATAGGCCATTCAACTCACTAAAACGAGCAGCCAAACTCAAACCGCTAAATAGTAGTAATTCAGAAATCAAAGGAAAATTAAAAACATTTACCCTTATCATCTTTGGACTATGCATAGTTTCGACGTACTTTATGGCAAACCAGCTTAATTAAATTAAATTTAATTTAATTAAATCAATTTACCACTGGCCCGTCTTATCGGCAAAGAAGCCAGGAGGAATATATATTCCACGAGGCAACAATATATATAGGGTATTCAAAAGGTCTCTCTGCAGTAAGTGTTTAATGTTTTTTGGGCGATTCTTGTACACTGATCTTTTACTTGCTATCCAGAAAAAAAGTCTGGTGCTGTTAAATCAAGTAATCTTGGTGGCCAAATCCCCTTCGAAATAATCCGTTCACCGAAAAACTCTTGAAGTAGCGCCATGGTGATGCGCAGGATGGAAAAAATTCACTGCGGAGAGACTTTTTGAATACCTTGTATATATATATATATATAGTCAATCCAAACATGAACAAGCAAGAACAAATAACAACGCGATGACGTGGAATAAGTACAGTGTTATTGGACGCTCAGGAAAAGAAAGAAAAGAAAGAGGATTTAACGTTTCGAGCGACGCTCTTCATCAGAAATATAGAAAAAGTTCAAAGAAGGAAAGACAGGGAAAGAAAATCGCCAACGATACACACGCGGTCACATATTGAATATATATATAGCAATGTTGTTGGGGCATTTTGGAAACTATATATGATATTGAGGGATTTTACAGACAATATATATTTAGATGTTGCGAGATTTTCGACGCAATATATTCAGGCATTGATGTTACGGATTTTACAGACCATATATATTTAGTTAGTGATATTCGATATTTTAGAGGCCACATATATTCGGATAATAATGTTGATTTATTTTAGGTGCCCTATCAGTTCAGCTACTGATGATGCGGGATTTTGATGTCTAAGGACTTTTTTTGACACCATATGTATTAAGGCAAGAATGTTGGGGTAAGTTTGAAAACGTATATACTGGTAACGATGTTGAGGAATTTTAGAAACAATATGTTTCTGCTAATGACATGGGTGGGGGTTGCGCACCAAATTCGGCTAATGTCGTTGGAGTAATTTGGAGAATTTATATTTGCTAATTTTGTTAGGGGATTTTAGACATATATATGCAGGAAATTATATTATGGTGTTTTAGACACCAGAATTATACAGCGAATGATGGGGTATTTTAGAGATGATACGTATTCAGTTTATGATTTACGGAGCTTTAGATTCAGGTGCTATGTATTTAGTAAATATTGTTTGGGATAAGTTAGCGAACATACATATTGAAGAGATAATATTAAAATAATTTTAGAGACTATATATTCAGGTATTGATATTGAGGGATATTAGAATTGAATTATATTCAGTCAATGATGCTGGTAATATTCATTATGTTAGTTATATTATGTTAGTTTTATTATAACTATATTATGTTAGTTATATTCAGATTATAATATTAAGAATGATGGCGTTATCTTGTAGACACCATATACGTATTTAGATAATGTTTTGATAGTGGTGGTAATGATGGAGTAATTCAAAGACCATAAAATAGATATTGATTGGGTGGGGGTTATATATTACCTAAGTTTAGTATTTGACGTTAAGTCATTTAAGTGGCCATATATTTTCAATTTACACCTTAGGTTATTTAGAGCCTATTCAAATTTAGCTAATGGTATTTGTATATTGCAGCGACCACATATATTTAGCTAATTACGTTCGTTAACTTAGACACAATATATAATCAGCTAGTGCTATAATGAGTAGGCTTGAGAACATTAAGAAAATAACGTTAGAGACCATATATTTTCAGGTTATGATGTCGGGGTAATTTAAAGTACATATATTCAACTAATGAAGTAGGTGAATTTTAGTGACCATATGTATTCAGCTAATGATGTCATGCTAGTTTAGATACCATAGATATTTAGCAAATGTTGGTGGAGTTGTTTAGATAATATATATCAGGTAATGTTAATGGGCGATTTTGAAGATTATATATATTTATAATCTGACCTTAAAATATTTTATACACCATATAATTCAGCTAAGCTGAATTTTAGAGCCAATTTAATTTCAGCAAATAATATCGGGATATTTTAGACACCATATATATTGAGCTAATGACGTTGGTTGTAAGAGGACATATATTAGGTTAAGATGTCTGGAGATATTAAAGTCCCTGTATATTCAGGTAATGAAGTTGGGTTTTGAGGCACCACATATATTCTGCTTATGATGTTTGGGTATTTAGAGAACGCATATCCAGGTAATGATGTTGGGATATTTCAGACACCATATATATTTAGAGACTGATGTTGGGAGGGGGACTTCAGAAACTTTATATGTTGAGTTAGAGAGGTTACAGTATTTCAAACACCATATGTATTGAACTAATGTTATTGAGATTAAGTTAAAGAACTTAAGTATTCACGAAAGAATCTTGTGGGCTTTTGAAGACCATATACATTCAGCTAATGGTGGTGGGGAATTTGAGAGACCTCATATCTTCAGCTAAATTTTGGGGGGTAATATACAAAGCATATATTCGCTAATGTTGTTGGAGAATTTTAAAGATCATATATATAATATGTATATATACATATATATGTAGAAATACACACACACACATACACAAATATATATAGGAAATGATGTTCCAGTATCCAGTATTTTAGACAAAATATATACGCAGTTAAAAATGTTGGTAAGACGATATATTCAGCTAATGAAGTTGGAGCGTTTTAGATCCTAAATGTATTCTGCTAAACATGTTTGCAAGTTTACGCATTTATATTTAGTTAATTATGTTGGGTGTAATTAGACAACATATATATTCAGTAAATAATGTTGGTGTATTTCGAACTATACATAATCAGCTAATGAAAATAGGAAATTTTTAGGGAGCAATGTATTCTGTTAATGATGTTGTGGGACTTCAGTGACTAGAGATCTAGGCGAGGCTATGTGGCTATCTATTTTGCTAACGATTTTCAGTGGCTTTACAGCCAATATATGCTTAGTTAATTATACGTGGTCTGAGCAATACCCGAGGTGTCTAAGCAACACCCGGGTGTCTGAGCAACACCCGGCAACCACCGACAACACCAAATATCTCTGTAGTTCATTATAAAAAAGTTGTGTTGTGTGGTATTATATATATTATATATATATATATTATATATATATATATATATATACATATATATATACGCGGACGGCTGCCATAGTAACGAAGCTAAAGCACGCAGAGTCAACCCGCTTGGCACAGATTGACATTCAATTCTGCTGTGCATGTGCACTAAGTTTTAACGTTCTAGCTCGCTTCCGCTCTTTTGAGCAGTGCTTGGAAGAAACGTGTGTAGCGTGTGATCGTTGCATTGACCATGTCAGAGAAAGTTTAGCAGAGGATCTGCATCAAATTTTGCCAAAAGCGATACCTGCTCAGATGCCTACGCAAAGTTTTCAAAAGGTTTTCATCGTTCTCGACACAATCAAGGAGATCTTGTGCAACTGAAACCCGAGTGTTTTTAGGTCAGCTGAAAGCAATTTTGGTACAAACTTGGTAGACACGCGTCTCATACCCAAATCTTCAGTATTAATGGACTGAACTCTAACTAATCTGCACATCCTCTGATAACTTACAGATGGTGATTCGACGTTTTCTCCTCACAGCTACACCTACATCTTCAGGTAATGATGTTGCTCTATTTTAGGTACCATATATTTTCAGATACGGATGATGGGCGTTCGTTGTATAATCAGAAAATAATGTTGAAATACTTTAGACACAATAAAAATTCAGTTACTGATATTGAGGTATGATTGAAGCCACATACATTCAGGTAATGACCTTCGTGGGTCACATACAAACATTTAATGATATTCGGATATTTTGGAAGTCATATATATTCAACTGATGATGTTCGGGTAATTTACTGAATATATATTCAGGTAATAATATTGGGGTATATAGAGCCATATATATTCAAAGAATGATGTTGCTATCTTTTTGACACAATATATATTAGTTAATGATGTTGGTGTAATTTATAGAACATATATCCTCGTGATGATTTTGGAGATTTCAGAAAATGTATATTCTCGTAAGCATTTACAGTATTTTAAACACCATATATATATTCAGATAAATTAATTAAATATGTATTATATCTCAAATACCCCAACATCATTCCCTGAATATGTATGAATTCTAATATACCCAGTATCATTCCTCGTATATATAGACTCAAATATACTCCACAGCATTGCCAGAATACACGTTCGCTAAATTATCCAAACATCATCAGTTGAACATATGGTGTCTGCGCATACACTTACTGGTATAGGGCGTAAAGTAGAGAAAATATACAATCATAAAATAAAGTTGAAGTATTTTATCCCCCAATAATTTTAGGGTAGTTCAGAGACGATATATATTCAAGCTATGGCGTTAGAAATATTAAGTACCGTATATATTCAGATAATGATGTAGGTGTAATTTAAAGAACATATATTCAACTAATGATATCGAAGAATTTCAGAAAACCAGATACTCATGTAATGGAGTTAGGGTGCCTCAGATATCCTCTTTACTTCTCTTGTGATGTTGGAGGATTTTAGAGACCGTTTGTATTCAGATAAAAGTTATATTGTATTTTAGATACCATCAATATTCAGCTAATGTTGTTGAGGGTTATTTAGTACATATATATCAGGGATTGTTATTGGATGATTTTCGATACAGTATATCTTCAAGTAAAGATGTTGAGGTATTTCAAACACCCACATATATTCAGGAAAATATGTTACGCTATTTGAGACACCATCTGTATATATAAAAGGCAAGATGTGTGTGTGTGTGTGTACGCGAATGTAATTTATGCACGTTCGCAAATTAGCACGCATGTCACTCGAATTTTAGGAGGACATTCGTCATGATCCTAGCTGTATTTTCGTCAACTTATTTTCCCCAGAGGCACCAGCGAATAACAGTAAAAATAAATTTTCAACCAAAACTTTTAACAAATTTCAAGTCGGAGAAATCACCATTGTTTGCAAACAGGAATTAAGTCCCCTTCTAGCGACGAATAAGTTTTGTTAAGACTTTTTAATTTTTTTTTCCATCGATGAAAAAAGTGTTTTGTTGATATACGGGCAACACACACACGAACATGTATGCATACAAAAAAGATGTATGCGATAGGTGTACGTACGTGTGTGGTGTGTGTTGCCCATATATATATATATATATATATAAACCAATTTCAACGGATTTCCCCCAAATTTGACGTCGATGTTACTTAGGTTTGAAATAAAGAACTTGATTAGCTTAATATCCTAACTTAATCCCGGGCAAAGCCGAGTTATACTGCTAGTAATATAATATATATATATATATATATATATACACACAATTTTTTTTTCCTCTGTCCTCCCGTCTCAGGATCTTTCTTTCTCCTATGTTTCCGACGAAGAGCTCCGCTCGAAACGTCAACCTTCCTTCTTCCCTTTTTTCCTGAGCGTCCAATAATACTTTATTTGTTCCACATCATTGCGTTTTTGTCTTTTTGTTTTCATGTTTGGATTAACTTTATATAAATATATATATATATATAATATATATATATATATATATCTACACTGCTAATGATGTAATGAGATATATAAATAATATATATTCAGCTAATTTTATTAGTATATTTTGAGGATCGTATGTATTCAGTAAAGATATTGGAGCATTCTAGGCACAATATATATTCAGCTAGTGATGTTGGGTGTTATTGAGACAACATATCTATTCAGGAAATAATTCTGGAGTATTTTGGTGTAATATAAAGGACGGAAAAACATACGATGTTACACAAATATAAATACAAAATACAATAATAATAACAATAATAATAACAGGACATAATAACAGGTGTCTTTCGACTGGGGACAAATTGAATTCAGCTGGCGTGTGTGGAAATGAAGCCTTACGGCAGAGATACAAAACTTTCACAAACACAGGGAAGAAT
>NC_043007.1:71769147-71771647 GCF_006345805.1 Octopus sinensis | reverse complement strand
ACACACGCGCGCGCACACATATAGAAAGGGAAAGACAGAGATATAGAGGTAGATATATTTAACAACATACTCATGCTGACACAGACATATATACATACAAACACAAATCCACATACATATATATATATAGAGAGAGAGACCGAAGTATAGACGGACAGACATACAGAAAAAGACAGAGAACTGCAGAGAGACATAGAGAAAGCAAGTGTGTGAGAAAGATATATATATATATATATATAATGGAAGAAGGGGGGAGGAGAGAGAGAGAGAGAGAGAGAGTGAAAGAGAGAGAGAGAGAGTAAATTTGGATAGCACTATTTTTTAAGGATATGATTACTAAAGCATGGAAAAGAAACGAACAGAATGCTTAGCTCCAATTTTCTTTTTTTTTGCGATTTTCATTGAAACGAATTCTGAAATTTCCATCGCAGAAAATTACTTTTTATATTGCAGTTGATTCACTCTAATTATAACCGTCCTTCTCCTTATTTTCCATGGAGCCTTTCCATTTTTGATTGAAAGGTCAAGATGTAAACAATCTTCCATTAAAAATAGTTGAGAAATGTTAGAACTAATAAAGCAAAGAACGATAGCTTTGAAGGTCAAGAAATTCCAATTATTTCCAATGATTTCAACCAGGTATTGCATGCTTTCTTTCAAAATGGCTACGTAGTTTCTTATATAACATTGCTGCTCTATATGAAAAACGAATGGAGCGACATTATCATCACTGCTGTAGATTTCTATGAGATTTTTTTTTATATTCATTATTGCAAATATCTCACTCAGTTTTCATATTGCCATAGCCTGAAAAATACAGGTATAGTTGCTGAGTTGTTAAAGTGTTGGACTGAAAAAAAAAAAAAACTATAATTACCATTCCATTGTGCTTCTAGCCATGCATTGAATATAACCGCTGTTCTCAGTTCTCCTTTTCAGTTAAATAGACATCTTGTACAATGACAATGTATATCTCTCTTGCAACTTAACAACGACAGCTGCATCAAGCAATCTGCAAACATTAAAGTAACTGATTAAACTGAAAATCTACTACTACAGCTGCTGCTACTACTGCTACTGCTACTACTACTACTACTATACTACTACTACTACTACTACTACTACTACTACTTTGTAATGTAGACACAAGGCCTGACATTTAGTGGGTGGGGGTCATGTTGATGACATCGACCCCCATTACCTGAATGGTACTTTATTTTATCGACCTTGAATTGTTGAAACGCAAAGTTCACTTCGGTGAGATTTGAATAATAATAATAAGAAGAAGAATAATGATAATGATAATGATGATGATGATGATGATGATGATGATGATGAGGATGATGATGATGATGATGATGATGATGATAATAATAATAATAATAATAATAATAATAATAATAATAAGAAGAAGAAGAAGAAGAAGAAGAAGAAGAAGAAGAAGAAGAAGAAGAAGAAGAAGAAGAAGAAGAAGAAGAAGAAGAAGATCACTCAGAGAGCGCAAACTTCCGCCAAGGCAAGACCAACGTCCTCTCAACGATTAGACAGAAATGATTTTTAAAATGAAAATATCTGAAATAAACACGATTGCTCTCACAAATGAGAATACTAAAAATGAACCCGACCACTCTAAAAAGTTAAGTAAAAAAAAAAAAAACAGGAAAAATAATCCAGAATTCTTGTCCGGTACCAAATCGATCCCAAAATCTAATCAGTTCGAGCTAGTCACAAGGCCAAACATCCCTGAAAGTTTCATCCGAATCTCTCCAGCGGTTCTTGAGATACCTTGTCCACGGACAAACAAACAAACACGACTGAAACAATACCTCAGCCTTTGCTCAGGCGGAGGTAATAATAGTCTTGGTGTAAAAGATGAGCTACAGCAAATATTCTGCTCAATACCACAGATTTGCTTGTCAGTTGTTTGACCTTAACCAGTTGAGTATGTCCTTTAGTGGCTGACGATATTTGCATCTCTGATCACGGGCAGAAGTAGTGAAAGAGCTTCATAGCCATGTTGAGAGGATTTCTTTGGAGTGTGAATAATTCACTTTTGGAAACATGGATGTTTCGTTCAACATTCTTAAATAACTCATATTCAGAGACCATTTGAGCGGGATGGGCTACTCGACTTGAAGAAAATAAACGAAAGGAAGATAGAAATTAATTATACACTAAAAAAGAAGGAACATATGCATAGCATACAAAGGTTAAAAAAGAAAAAAAGTGGAGGATGATAAGAGTTGTGGCCCTCCTGATACGGGAAGGCCCCGAGGGATTATCGAGGAACCCCCACTGTTCGAGATTTCCCTGAAACTCCAAGAGCAAGTGCCCTCCAGTTCCTTCTCTCCGACTCACAGTTCTACACTTAGAGAGGTATCATCCACTCCTGCCTTTTTCGCAACTTTCACCCACCTTTCAGTAATCTCACTCGAGGACAGCACTTCCCTCACCACTCTCAGTTTCCTTTTCAAGTGAAACTTGAAGAAGTCAATGAGAG
>NC_043007.1:71756647-71764147 GCF_006345805.1 Octopus sinensis | reverse complement strand
GAACAATTTTACCTGAGGATGGTAGATTTATAAATTTGTAGTGGTTTCATGCAACCATGGCGTGGATTCGATCCTCGATCGCCAAATTTCACTTAGCAGTTCAACAGCACTTTTCTCACGGTAAAACAATAATCTTTCTGTGAGTGACAGCAGTTACATTTGCCAGATGCCTTCGCTAAGCAGAATAATGTCTTAGCCACTTGACCTTTCTAACCTCTTCTAGGCCACCAAAAGTTAGAATTGAGATAACAGGTACCACCAACGAAATTTATTGTTCTTAACAATGTGTCTCTCCTAACTAGTTTTGGATAATTATAAATACTAGAATTTGGTAAGGCAAAATTAGTTAGTGAACAGAGATCAACTAGAGTCATGGTCACAAGCAGGCAGCCACTTGAGACCAAACAGCCAAAAGGAGAAAGGAGGTTACAATCAGCGAACTATGAAGCACAACGTCCCTCGACAGTATAACTTTCAGTAGCTCACTTTCTTTTCTCTAGAACTTTATTCTATCTCTATCTGTGGAATACCACAACGAGAACGTGCACACACATACAAGCTGAAATTAACTTTCTTAACTTCGCATACCCTTTCAATTATATCACACCAGTCCGTCGAGGCATGATATTATATTAAGTAACGGTAAATAAATATTTCTTTACAACTTCGATCACTGTTCTTCTTTCATCATACAAACCAACACCTATTACATTTACCATTACAATTGGTGACCCCGTCTAAAAATAATAATAACAATAATAATAATAATAATAATAATAATAATAATAATAATAATAATAATAATAACATCGAAAAATACCTTACGAATGAGAACCCAGGTTCGACATTTCTCCAAGACACCTGATGAAGACTGGAGGACAATTTCTGTAACAGAGAAGCATAATATACCCCCTTAATTGTGGTGCCCTTTTCCAGAAAATCCATCATCGCTTCGCGCTTGTCCCAAAAGACTGAATATCACCTTCACCTTGCCCGCTGAGTGTTGGACACGAGCCTTCTTTGGAGGTGGTGAGTTATCATGCTTCCATTGCTTCGACTGGACTTTAGTCTCAGGATTATAGTGATGGTCTCATGTTTCATCCTGTGTGATAAGTCTGTCGAAAAAGTCTCCCTCGTTTTCTTGGTACGTTGCCAAAAGAGCTTGGTAGTGTTATATAATCATCACAACAAACATGAACAATCAACGTCGCCCATTGTCTCCCTTGATAAAAGGACTTTCACTTTGTTTCCCGCCAAAAACAATTAACTTGTACAACAACGGCAGTCGTATAAAGTATCTTGTATCGTTAACACGTTGTTTTAGTCTCTCTCATTTTCTTAATCTTTCATACTAAGTACTCACTACTTCCTTTAATACTCAATACATTATATATATATAACAACAACATGGTGTCAGAATACTAAAAGAACCCAAAATACAGAAACCAAAGGAAAAAAGAAGTTGAAATCATACTTCAAAGACGAAATGGAAAATTTACCGCATCCAAAAGACCTAGACTTTAATCAGGAAAATCTAGCCGCAGCATGGAAAAAGTGGAAAAAAGAATTCAATCTCTTTTTGATAGCAACAGAAAGTGACATGAAGCCAGACAAAGTAAAAACTTCAATGTTTTTAACTTGCATCGGTTCTAAAGGCCGAGATATCCATTCCACACTGGATTTCGATTCACCCGACGAAGAAATGAACCTTCAGACAGTAATCGAAAAATTCGATGCATATTGTGAACCCAGGAAAAACATAACTTTCCTAAGACACAAATTCTTCACATGTGGACAAGCGGAACATCAAAAATTCGATGAGTACGTAGTAGAGTTGCGCCAAAAGGCACAACAGTGCGAATTCGGCAACCTCACAGACAGTCTCACCAAAGATATTCTGATATGTGGAATCAGAGACATGAGATTAAGAGAAAGATTATTGAGAGAACCAAATTTAGACCTACAAAAAACAATTCAAGCAGGTCAGAGTGCAGAGCAAACACGACTCCAATCAAGGATGCTAAATGCCACATCCGAAACAAGAGATAACGAAATCTCGAGGGTATATAGTCAACACGACAGAAAAGGCGCCAAAACTCAAATAACCCGCCATATGCAATCCAGACATCAAAACGAACAAGGCGGAAGTGACAGAAAGCCCGCGAAGTTTCAAGCGCCAAGTCAACACTACGTCACTAACTGTCACTATTGTGGTTATAATCACAAAAGAAATAAATGCCCAGCATTTCACAAGACATGTGAAAAATGCAAGAAACAAGGACACTATGCAAAAATGTGCAAATCAAGAAAATTTGTACATAAAGTAGAGATACATACCGACGATGAATCAGATGACGATACACATGCACTCGAAATGATCACTGCAAATAATTCCCGCGTGCACAAAATCGAAAAGTTCAAGACTCCAAAAGACATTTGGACGGTCGAACTAAAAGTGAACAACTCGAATGTAACATTCAAAATAGATACAGGAGCAGACGTAACCGTACTGCCATTCAGAGAATATAGAAATAATTCCAAAACCACAACTGCAAAAAACTTCAACTCGATTATCAGCTTATAATAACACAGCTATAAAAGTGCTAGGAAAATGCACAGCAGTCATTAAATACAAAGAATTATCAAAGCAAATAAAATTCATTGTTGCAAAAACAAACTCGCACGCAGTTATAGATGCAAAGACAGCTAAAGATCTGAACCTGATTCAGAGAATTTCAAAAATAAATTCGTCGAACACAAACGACATATTAGAAAAATATGAAGACTGTTTCGGAGAAATCGGCACTTTGTCAATAACACATCATATCACAGTGGATCCACAAATAACTCCTGTAATTCATCCACCAAGATCGGTTCCTTTTTCTATAAAAGAAAAACTCAACAAAGAATTAAAAAGAATGACAGAATTAGATATCATAAAACCTGTTAGTGAACCTACAGACTGGGTAAATTCCCTAGTCATCGTTGAAAAAGCCAACGGAAAACTCCGACTCTGTTTAGACCCCAAGAATCTAAACAAAGCCATAAAAAGGCAACATTTCAAACTCCCTACAGCGGAGGACATTTTTGCACAAATGCATAACCCTAAATATTTTTCAAAACTCGATGCATCTAATGGATACTGGCAAATTCCAGTTGACGAAGAAAGCTCCCATCTTTTAACGTTCAACACACCTTTTGGAAGGTATCGCTTCACACGACTACCCTTTGGAATTCACAGCGCCAGTGAAGTTTTCCAAAAAGAAATTTCAAAAATAATAGAGGGCATAGAAGGAGCAAGAAATTCACAGGATGACATCATAATCTGGTCCAACACTTTAGAAGAACACACAAATAGACTACAACAAGTTTTCGATCGAATCCGAAAGCACGGATTAAAGTTAAATAAATCAAAGTGTATCTTCTATGAATCACAAATCAAGTACCTTGGGCATATATTAACCAGCGAAGGGATAAAACAAGATCCAACCAAGGTACAAGCAATCATTCACATGCCACTGCCAACAAGTAAAAAAGAATTACAAAGATTCCTAGGTATGACAAATTACCTATGTAAATTTTTATCTAATTACTCCGAAGTCACAGCACCATTGCGCCAGCTTCTACAGAGTGACACGTTATGGTCATTCGACAAACCACAAATCGAAGCAATAAAAAAGCTAAAAGAAATGATTACCAGAAAACCAGTGCTACAATTTTATGATCCAGATCTACCAATAAAAATAACTACAGATGCTAGTAAGCATGGGCTCGGAGCGATACTTGAGCAGAAACACAACGAAAGATGGCTACCTGTTTCGTTTGCATCTCGTGCAACAACTCAAGCGGAACAAAACTACTGTCCGATAGAGAGCGAAGCTCTCAGTATAGTTTTCGCATGCAAGAAATTTCATCAGTTTATATACGGAACTCATTTCAGAATCGAAAATGACCATAAACCGTTGAAGCAAATATTCAAAAAATCGATCACTAAATGCCCCCCCAGAATCCAAAGATTTCTACTAACATTACAAAGATATGATTTTGACCTAAACCACATACCTGGTAAAGAATCAATTGTTGCAGATACCCTATCACGTGCATACCTTGAGCAAAATACTCCAGAAGTACCAGACGAAGATATGAAATCGCACATTCATGCAGTAATAAAAAATTACCCCATAACCGACACTAAATTAAAAGAGTATAAAGAAGCCACTGCAGACGACCCGTCTCTACAGACACTCGTCACATATACAAGAACAGAATGGCCCCCAAAAGACAAAATACCAATAAACATCAAACCATTCGTATCCGTTCGTGATGAAATATCAATCGTCAATGGTCTCGTTCTAAAAGGTTCAAGAATAATTGTACCTAAGTCATTACGTAGAGAAGCTCTACAGGAAATACATACCGGACACATGGGTATCGAAAAATGCATAGAGAGAGCGAAGAATGTATATACTGGCCCGGCATTAACGCTCAAATCAAAGACATGATTAACACATGCTCATACTGCATTGACTACAAAAATCAACAAGCAGCCGAACCACTAATAAATCATGAAATACCTACTACACCATGGACCAAAGTGGGTACAGACGTATTTCACCTGTCTGGAAATTCGTATGTCACAATTATTGACTATACAACAAGATTTTTTGATCTACACGAAATAAATGATTGCCAGTCAAAAACGGTAATCAAAAAATTAAAAGAAACTTTTGCTAAATTCGGAATTCCGCAAACAGTTGTAAGTGACAACGGTCCAGAATTCAATTCGGCTGAATTCAAAAATTTGCAAAAAATTGGCATTTTCATCACACGAAGACAAGCCCGCATTATCATCAAGCGAATGGCATGGTTGAGAGAAATATACAGACAATAAAAAAGACGCTAAAAAAGGCATTCAAAAGTGACGAAGAACCTCAGTTAGCGCTCTTAGCATTACGCACGACTAAATTACAAAATGGTGCACCATCCCCTGCAAATCAAATGAATAGAACATTGCGAACAAATCTCCCAAACATATTACACGACAAAATTGGTATCAGGCCTCACGAAAAGAAGAAATCAAACATTACAACAGAACTCCCAGAGTTAAAACCACACGACACGGTTAGAATTAAGTTTAACAACAATTGGTTTAGAAGGGGCAAAATAATTAAAAAACTAGAGCAACCTCGTTCATACTTAGTAATAACAGAGGAAGGAAATACAGTCAAACGAAATAGACAACATATTCTTAAAACAAACGAACACGTTCGCATAACAGAAGAATTAGATTATGAAAATATATTTCCAAAGTCAACAAACACGCATGAAAAAACAAAAACAGCACAACTACAGAATTCAACACTACAAAATAATAAAACCACAAAAAGTGGACGACGAATAATTATTCCCTGTAGATACAGATGATATAAAAAAAAATTTAAAAAAAAAAAAAGGAAGATGTTATATAATCATCACAACAAACATGAACAATCAACGTCGCCCATTGTCTCCCTTGATAAAAGGACTTTCACTTTGTTTCCCGCCAAAAACAATTAACTTGTACAACAACGGCAGTCGTATAAAGTATCTTGTATCGTTAACACGTTGTTTTAGTCTCTCTCATTTTCTTAATCTTTCATACTAAGTACTCACTACTTCCTTTAATACTCAATACATTATATATATATAACAACAACAGGTAGCAATTGACACGTTCCTGCTTCTGAAAAGCTATGAGCATCCGGAGAATCCATCGAGCATACACTTTCCGCATGTGAAAACGGTCATGAATGATTTTTTCCACGGACCCTACACTTATCTTCACTTCTAGGTCTAGTTGCCGAATAGTTATGTGGCGATCCTCCAAAATGGCGGCTTCTACTTTATGGATGGTGTCGTCATCAATGGCGGAACGTAATCGTCCAGGAATAGGAGCAGTTTCTATCGATGTCCAACCACATCTGAACTAGCGATGCTAGTGCTTGACTACTTCTTTTATCCCATCGAAAGTCTCTTTTGGTGTACGACTTTTCAAGTATACGAACTTGATCACTGATCTGCATTCAACTACCCCCATTATAACACCTTTGTCCACTTCAGCAGCCGTAAAAGACAAACGAATACTAGTGGAAAGCTGCAAATCACAATGTGACATGTTGAGACAATTATGACACTAAGTGTACATGTTCCGTTTCCTGCAATAACCAGAAGTGGGTCAGGGGAAATCTTTAATGAAGACCCTTCGTATATACAGAGGCGGACGGAACGAGAAGTTGAAAAACGATAGAGGGAATGATGAGAGAGAAAGAAGTAGAGAGAGACAGAAATAGAGTGACAAGGAGAAATAGAAATAGAATTGTCTGGATACGTAGAAAGGGTAAGTTTCTTGTGAAAACGTCACCAGTTAGTTAGCTGGTTGACCAATACCTTTCAGAGTATTTTCATTTATGCTTGCGAGTATGGTGTGATTATCTTACCTTCTTGAAGGACATACGTTTCTCTGCCACACAGAATTTGCAACAATTGTTGTTAGAGTAAGGCCTACATGTTTCAATAAACCTCTTGTTGATATCGTACGTTGCAGTCTTCTCTTTCAAAAGTCATATACGCGACGTTTCGCCTCTCATAGATCGTAAAAGACACGCGACTTCAAGAGGCCTTCTCTCACTCCGAGATATTGTACCCGTACCATCCCGTTGGGATCCATAGACGCGACCCTCACTTCATATACAACTGCCTCTATGTTGCTTTGACCGTTTGACCTACTCAATTACTTTCAGTGTACTAATTGTTTTGATTTATGAACCATCTTTGAACGATGCCTATAGAAGCAGAAGCATTTGTGGTGTGGTTATGACGAAAGACTTCTCAGTTTGTAAGCATCATTTATCGCTACGTTAATACAAAGGTGTTCATGCAATACAAGTAGAGTTAATTTTTATATGAATGTTGTGTATTATAGGTGCAGGAGATCTTCATCAGTAATTCGATATTTAGACTGATGTTTCTTCATCTTTCGCATCGGGTTGAGTACGTCGTTGTGAGAACAGCTATTAGGAAGAATCGCGCTGGGCTAAGTGCGTAGATGTTAAGACAGCTATTAGTGAGAGAAAAAAATCTCCAAGAACCGAATTCACCGGTGGTCCGAATTCATTCTGGCTTCTTCGCACTAAAACCAGCTTTTTTAGCTTCCGTATCTGCTGAGCGTTTTTCACTACACGAAACATGAAGCCAATCTAGGTTGATCATTGAGATGTGGCAGCCAACCCTCACTATAATCACACTATTAATTTTATCCTAATTCCTTATGAAATTTTGGGGCTTCGGATCTTTTCAGTTTGAACGGCAGTTTTTAACATAATTTCTAGGTAACTAAAAAATTTTAAACTTCGTATACTGGTAGAATGTGTTTATAAAACATCTTTTTCTCTTGGCTTTACTGAGAAAATTCTATGGTTTGTAAGATATTTGTTGTTGTTTTTTCTTCGATTTCTGCAATTT
>NC_043007.1:71739147-71754147 GCF_006345805.1 Octopus sinensis | reverse complement strand
CATCATCATCGTCGTCATCATCGTCGTCATCATCATCATCATCGTCATCGTCGTTGTCATTGTTATTATTATCTTTATCATTCATATTGAAGACTGCGTTGCATGTTTCTTTTTCTTACAGCGACAAAAATTTGGTACATTTTTTTCAAAAGCATACATATGACATTTCAATATTAACAAATCTTTATATATAAAAGTGAAGTTGTGTGTCTGTCTCCTACGATTTAGATTCCTAACTACTCCCACATTTTGCGGTGCAGTTTAACCCAAACCGGGTATCTTATAGTCGTGATTCATATCGAGCCCTTCTGGGTATTAGCGCGCGTCTACGATGAGTCTACGATTTAAAAAAAAAATTACCATCATTTTTTTTCCATTTTAATGCATTTTTTCGATATTATATAAGGGAAGTAACTCTCTAAAAATGTCTACGATGAGTCAACGATTTAAAAAAAAATTTACCATCATTTTTTTTCCATTTTTAATGCATTTTTTTGCTATTTTTTGGCTATAACTCTCTAAAAATGCTTATATAGTTATTTCCCTTACAAACCCGAGCAACGCCGGGAGATACTGCTAGTTCATATATAAGAATGCCCTGAAAACATTTGCAAATCCTAACGTTCATATGTATTGAAATATATGAATTTCTATTCCTGTGAATATTCTTCCTGTTCCTCTGCAGAAGCAGTTGTATATCCTAGGATTTGTACCAATCACAACTGGAATGGTACTCTACTGGGTCTCTGTTGGTTATGAGGTATCCAGTTGATCCAATCAATGGAACAGCTTGTTCATGAAATTAACATGTAAGTAGCTGAGCCCTCCACATACATGTGTACCCTTAATGTAGTTCTTGGGGAGACTCAGCATGACATAGAATGTGACAAGACAGATCATATATATATATATATATATACTAGCAGTATCGCCCGGCGTTGCTCGGGTTTGTAAGGGAAATAACTATATAAGCATTTTTAGAGAGTTATAGCCAAAAAATAGCAAAAAAATGCATTAAAAATGGAAAAAAAATTATGGTAAATTTTTTTTAAATCGTAGACATTTTTAGAGAGTTACTTCCCTTATATAATAGCGAAAAAATGCATTAAAATGGAAAAAATGATGGTAAATTTTTTTTAAATCGTAGACTCATCGTAGACACGCGCTAATACCCAGAAGGGCTCGATATGAATCACGACTATAAGATACCCGGTTTTGGTTAAACTGCACCGCAAAATGTGGGAGTTGTTTGGAATCTAAATCGTAGGAGACAGACACACAACTTCACTTTTATATATAAAGATATATAAATATATACATATATCATCATCATCATCGTTTAACGCCCGTTTTCCATGCTAGCATGGGTTGGACGATTTGACTGAGGACTGGCAAACCAGATGGCTGCACCAGGCTCCAATCTTGATCTGGCAGAGTTTCTACAGCTGGATGCCCTTCCTAACGCCAACCACTCCGAGAGCGTAGTGGGTGCTTTTATGTGCCACTGGAATGAGGGTCAGTCAGGCTGTACCGGCAAGGGCCATGCTCAAATGGTGTTTTTTATGTGCCACCTGCATAGGAGCCAGTCCAGTGACACTGGCAACGACCTTCATCGAATGTTTTTCATGTGCCACTGACACAAGTGCCAGTAAGGCGACGCTGGTATTGATCATGCTCAAGTGGTGTTTTTTACGTGTCACCTGCAGTTAGCTGCTCTGGCAACAATCATGCTTGGATGGTGCTCTTAGCACTCCAATAGCATGGATGCTAGTCATCGAATTTGATTTTGATATATATATGTTACTGGTACTCCATTGGTTATAAGGATAAGAGTCCCAGTTGATCCAATCAATGAAACAGCCTGCCCATGAAATTAATGTTTGAGTGGCTGAACACTCCACAAACACATGTGCCCTTAACATAATTCTCAGGGAGATTCAGCATGACACAGAATGTGACAAGGCTGCCCCTTTGAATTACATGCACTATTCCTCTTTGCCATCTGAGTGGATTGGAGCAACATGAAATAAAGTGTCACTCAAGAACACAATGCACCACTGGTTTTTGAACTCATGTCCTTATAAATGTAAACTGAATACTCTAACCATTAAGCCATGTGCCTTCACTGGAATGATAAATACATTCATTAACTCCTTTGTTATTTTAAGTGAAAACCTGTTATTATTATTACTGCTTTTTTTTTTGTTTTTACTATTGTTTTTTTTTTTCTGATCCCCAGCATCTGCAAGAAATGGCCATGAACAACAACTGTGTTGGCTGGGTTCAGAATACCAAACGTGGGACAGTGATTGGACAGCTTCAAGGACCCCCTGAAAGTGTTAAAACCTTGTAAGTTTTCCTTTCTTTTATTGATTTCTCATACTGGCACAAGATCACAGATTATAGAAGAGAGATGCAGCCAACTGAATTAGCCCCAAGTGTACAACTGATTCTTGTCTTTTCTACTCTAGGTACAAGGTCTGAAATTTTTTTTTGGGGGGGGGTGCAGTCAATTAGATTGACTCCAGTACACAAGAGGTACTTAATTTATTGACCCCGAAAGGATGAAAGGCAAAGTCAACCTCAGCAGAATTTGAACTCAGAATGTAAAGACAGACAAAATACCACTAAGCATTCGCCTAGCATGCTAACGATTCTGCCAGCTCACCACCTTCAACTGATACTTGTCTTACCAAAATTGAGTGGGTGATAAAACTAAAGTTGACCTAAACAGGTTTAAACTCAGGAAAATACTTGTACTTAAATATAAGTTTATCAAACCTGAAAAGCTGAAAGCAAAGTCGACCTTCGTAGAATTTGATCTCAGAATGTAAGGATGGATGAAATGTGCTAACAATTCTTATTTCTTTATTGCCCACAAGGGGCTAAACATAGAGGGGACAAACAAGGACAGACAAAGGGATTAAGTTAATTACATCGACCCCAGTGCATAACTGGTACTTAATTTATCGATCCCCGAAAGGATGAAAGGCAGAATTTGAACTCAGAATGTAACGGCAGGCAAAATACCGCTAAGCATACATTTCTGCCAGTTCAACGCCTTTCAATGTACATAGATCTTAAAAGACATATTGTTTGAAATTCTTCTGTTTCTAGCAAATGATTAGTTTAAGAGTAACAAACCCCATAACAGCAATTGAACTATGTTCTTTTACTTAACTGGGAAATAAACCATTACTTCAAGAGAGTGTATTTGCTTTTGTTATTTCTATATTGATTTGTTATGCAGTCATGCAGGCAATTTGATTATCAACTAAACTGAAATTTTAGCACTTTATTTTATTGACTACAGAGGGACAAAAAAAATTGATCCTTAAATATTTGAACTCAGACCTGAGAAGTCACTGCTAAATGCTGTAAAGCATTTAGTTTTCACCCTTTGTTGTTGTTATAATACAAATTTCTAGTTCTATCACAAGATAGCTAATTTAAGCAAAAAGGAGTAGAACTGTATAGATTCTGTTGTTTAAGCAGTAAAAATAAAAAACGAATTTACTTTGGTCAGGACAAGGCACAGACTTTTCAGAGGTTTCCCTTTTACTCAATGGTACTTGTTCAATTTTTTGGGATAATATCTCTTATGTGAAGGTATAGGGCTTAGTGGTTAGGGCTAGGGTTAGTTATTTGGTGTGAATTCGATTCCCAGTGGCATGTTGTGTCCTTGAACAAGACACTCTATTTCACATTGCTCAGTTAACAAAAATGAATTTTATCTGTTGTTCAAAGGGAGAGCCTTGTCACATTCTGTGTCACAAAGAATCTCCCTGAGAAATATGCTAAAGGTATGTGTCTGTGGAGTGCTCAGCTATTTGCTTGTTAATTTCATGAGCAGACCGTTCTGTTGATAGGATCAACTGGAACCCTCATCATCATAACTGACAGAGTACCAGGTTTTATCTCTCATAGACTTTATTTTAAAAGGGTTTTAAAGGGGTTTTCTGAGACAAGTAAAAGTAAACTGTCTCTCATTAGAATTTCAAATTATCGAAATTGAACCAAATTCGATGACTGGCACCCATGCCAGTGGAGCGCTAACAACTCCATCCAAGTAGGATCACTGCCAGAGCAGCTGTCTGGCTTCTGTGCCGGTGGCACGTAAAAAGCACCATTTGAGCGTGATCATTACCAGCGTCGCCTTACTGGCACATGAACAAAACATTCAAGCAAAGTCAGGTGGCACGTAAAACACACCATTTCAACCATGGCCATTGCCAGTACCGCCAGACTGGCCCTCGTGCTGGTGGCATGTAAAAGCACCCACTACACTCTAGGAGTGGTTGGCATTAGGAAGGGCATCCAGCTGTAGAAACTCTGCCAGATCAAGATTGGAGCCTGGTGCAGCCATCTGGCTTGCCAGTCCTCAGTCAAATCGTCCAACCCATGCTAGCATGGAAAGCGGACGTTAAATGATGATGATGATGATGATGAGAGTTCTTTGTAAATGTCAGTGAGTTCTGCCAGCCAAAAGTAACCGAAACATTTATTTCAAATATAATGGGATGAAGGAAAGGGAACCTCACATAATTCAATTTTATGTTTTTCTCTTTTTTACAAAAGTCCTGTATGATTGATGTTAACTGATTTAAATGAAAATGGAAAGCTAAATAGAGAATTAGTCTACTCTGGACTAATATTGGTTTTAAGTTTTGGCACATAGCCAGCTAGTTCAGGAGGTAAAGTGTGTTGATTGCATCAACCCTCGTGCTTAACTGTTACTTATTTTATCGGCACTCAAAGTATGAAAGGTAAAGTTGACCTCAGCGAAATTTTAACTCAGAACATAAAGACAGACGAAATCCTGATGAGTATTTTGCTTGGCATGCCAACAATTCTGCAAGTTTGCTACCTTCATTTTTCAACTGATATTGATTTCAAATTTTGGCACAAGGCCAGCAGCTTTGTGGTGGGGGGTAAGTTGATTGCACCAACCTCAGTACTCAACTGCTACTTATTTTTATCAGCCCCAAAAGGGGGAAAGACAAAGCTGACCTTGGTGGAAAGAATAATAAAATGTCACTAAGCATTTTGCCTAGAATGCTAACAATTCTGCCAATTCATTGCCTTCTCTTTAGACTAATATTGACAGAAAATCAGTATATTAAAGTGTTGAATTTGATTCTCTCTCTGCTCACATGTAGCACTTCTGCTATAGGTTCCATTTTATTACTTTATATGGCAAATAAAGAATGATAACAGAATGCCGATGACAGATGATAACTATACTCTTTTACTCTTTTACTTGTTTCAGTCTTTTGACTGTGGCCATGCTGGAGCACCGCCTTTAGTCGAGCAAATCGATCCCAGGACTTATTATTTCTAAGCCTAGTACTTATTCTATCACTCTTTTGCCGAACCGCTAAATTACGGGGATGTAAACACACTAGCATCGGTTGTCAAGTGATGTTGGGGGTACAAACACAGACACACAAACATATACACACACACACAAACGACGGGCTTCTTTCAGTTTCTGTCTACCAAATCCACACACATGGCTTTGGTCAGCCCAAAGCTATAGTAGAAGACACTTGCCCAAGGTGCCACGCAGTGGGACTGAACCTGTGGTTCATAAGCAAGCTACTTACCACACAGCCACTCCTACACCTATAAAGAAGAATTACCTGAAGATTTTGGCTGTAATTGCCATAACAATTACAATGTACCAAAATGTATATATTCTGTTACCAATATACTAAAAGCATTGTAATACTGTAATATTGTCACAAGACAACAGATTTTTAGGAATGGTTTAGTTGATTAAATCAACTCAATTAATTAATTGGTACATTATTTAATTACCCACAAAAGGAGGCCAGACATATTCAAGGCCGCAATTTCAGGGGAGGGTACATCAACACAAGTAATCAACTGTACTTATTTTATTGACCCCAAAAGAATGAACGGTGAAGTCGACCTCAGTGAAATTTGAACTCAGAGCGTAAAGATGAATGAAATGCTACTGAGCATTTTGCCTGGTCTGCTGATGATTCTGTTAGCTTGCCACCTTAAGGAGGCATGATGTATCAAGAAGTATAATGATTGAATATCTATATTACCCAAATTAGTTTGCATATTGAGAAATGTAATGGTTAAAGCTCTATGCTGCTAAATTTTTTACACAAATTCTATCTCACTACAACTGTTGTTATTTGACCTTGCACTAGAACATGTCATACAAAGAAATCATTGTTTTTCATCAATAACAGCAACAACATACCAGAACTTTGGCTATAAATGTTGTTAAAGTAGGAATTTCATTAGGATGCTGGTGATGGGGTTAGATGTAGTTCATTCAAATAGTTCCATCTGCATCTCACCGTTTTGTGTTCAAATACTCTTAGGATTGACTTTATCAGAATCAATTTGCTTTTATCAAATATTTGTAGGATTCATCAATTAACTGCACCAGTTATATTCCCACTACTATAAAAATTGGTATGGTAGCTGTCAGAAAAAAAATCATCATCATCATCACCATCACCATCATCATCATCTTTAAATCACCACCACCACCACCACCATCATCATCATCATCATCATCATCATCATCATCATCATCAACATCATCATGTTGTTGTCTTGTTATTTTAACCCCAGGTAAGTCATAATTTAGTTTTTCCTGTGTACAGAGAACTCACAACCAACATATCCTTTTATTAAGATGGTAAAGCATGATTTAAAAGAAAAATAAAGATTTACTTGCTATTTCAGGCATATCAAGTAGTTCCATAAAGGCTATATAACTGGTTTGCATTGTTAGTTTATTGTTGAGGGTGGTGGGTGGACAGACTACTTTTATGTCTTGTGTTCAAATATTGTCTGGGTTAACTTTGTCTTTCATCCTTGTGGAGGGGACAATAAAATAAATACCAGTTATGTACTGAGGTAAAGTCAGTTCACAACATTCATCTCCTGAATCTGAGTTCTAGTACTTATGTTAGAAAGGAATTTATTGGTAACATTGTAATGTCACTGTCAATGATCTCATGTAATTTTATTGTCATTGTTGGTTAGTTCCAGTTCATCTCTAGTTAAACAGATCCACCATTCTTGCATTTTTTTGTATATTTACAATGTGGCTGTGTGGTAAAAAGTTTGCTTCCCAACCACATGGTTTCAGGTTCAGTCTCACTGTGTGGCACCTTGGGCAAGTGTCTTCTACTATAGTGTCAGGCTAACAAAAGCCTTATGGGTGGATTTGGTAAATGGAAAAGAAGCCTGTCATATATATATATATATATATATATATATGCATGTGTGTATGTGTGTGACTTCTTGTCTGTGTTTGTCCCCACCACCACCACCACTTGACAACTGGTGTTGGTGTGTTTATGTCCCTGTAGCTTAATGGTTTGGCAAAAACTGACCAATAGAATAAGTACCAGGCTCAAAAAAAAAATTAGTACTGTGGTTGAATCATTGGACTCAAATTTTCCAAGGTGGTACCACAGCATGGCCAAAGCCTAATGACTGAAACAAATAAAAGAAATGTTTCTAAAACAAATTTATTTCTTAACATTATCCACTTTTCTTTGAGAATTGCCAACAATTGCCACTTGGTTTCATTTTTTTTTCTCCTACTAAAATCCAAATATCATTTAGAACCTCACTACTTACTTACTTGTACTTGTGACGGTGTTCACCCAGGGTGGGTTGAGCCAGCTTCTTCTCTGGTCCCAACGGCATCAAGAACCATGGCAGCCCATGCTCGATAGTCCCATGCGAGGTCACTGAGGATAGCGAGCCATTTGCGGTTCCATCTGCGCAGACTGACCACCTGCGGACCTGATAGTTCGGAGAGGTCCTCCTTTATCATCGTTGCCCAGGTCTTCAGCTGTCTGCCTGTGCGTTTGCACCAGCTGGGAAGTGGAGGTGGGAAGAGGACATCGTAAATCAGCTCATCCTCTGGACGCCGGGCCGCATGATCGAACCACCTTAAGCGCCGTTGTAAAAGCACCGAAGGGAGGGGCCAGAGATTCAGGCGATGACGAAGACCGGCTGTAGGAACCTGATCAATGCGTCGGCAGCGAATGTGAATAGTGAAAAGTTGGATGCACAGGGTTAAATATATGGAGTAATTTGTTGTGAAAATATAAGTTACATGGGGTAAATTGTATGGAATCGTTTCTGAGGGTTAATCTGTGTATAGTTGGTTGCTTAACATTCATTTTGTGACGGGTTGAGTAAAGAATACTGAGAATAAGAAGCTTTGTGAAGCTATTGATAAGTCTAAATTTCATAGTATCACAGTATCGACCAGACTATCAGACAGTTGTTATATATCACTGGTCACAATGCACTTTACTTTGTTTTAGCTTTTGAATGATTCCACCCTGCTGGCTAGGTGGTGCAGGCCAACATTACCCCTGATTGGAGGGATATTGCATCACAAGGATATCCATTTTCAGCTGGGTGGATTGGAACAACATGAAATGAAGTGTTTTACCCAAGAACACGATATGCTGCTCGGTCTGGGAATTGAACTCATGATCTAGTAATTGCGAGTGCAATACTCTTACCACTAGGCTACGCACATTCACAAGTATAGATTTAATTTTACAAAGTCACTAAATGACAGATTCTATCATAAAAACACTTATACAACATTTTACGTCTCTCTTGGGACATTTTAATATTTTAAATAAAAAACAAAATTATTATTGACTGATACAGACTTTATATATTTTAAGTTTTGTAAGTAAATATTCTCTTTTTTTTTCAAATGAATTGTAATTCTTAAAACATAGGTAATGCTGGATATTTTTAATGTAAAAATAATTTCTCAGGCAACTTAATGAGTTAAAAATTTTGTATTGAATTCAATTATCTGGTCTTATATTTTATTTTGTTCCATTTCATTTTTGTTATTAACCAATAAAATCTTCTAGCTGTTTTTATATGCGAACTTCGACCAATTTAATGAGGTAATCTTGTCTGTAATTACTCTGTAAAGGAGACATATGTCTTTGGAATATCTTCCAGCTTCACATTATTAGACGAAAGAGAAAGATAGGAAAATGATTGGGAACGCTCTGAAGAGCTGCTAAAAACTAATTTCTATGTAGCTTCATTGATTAGATATGGTGACGATGACTACTGCTGCTGTTGCTGCTGCTGCTGCTGCTGCTGCTACTACTACTACTACTACCACCACCACCACTATTTAACATCCAAATTAACATTGAATCAATGATTAATAAGTTGGTAATTTTTCCTCAAGCCAAAACATTTCAGTAAATTGGAAAGGTTAATCATTTTGACTCAGCATTTTGCATTTTTATTCTACAAACAGGATTTGAAGATTCTCCATAGGAAGATAATCTTGCAGATCATAATGGTTTTCTGTTTTTCAGTTCAGCTTTTATTTCATTGACATCTTTTTCATAATGCTGTTAGGGAAGAAATTTTTAGGGGTAAAGGAAGAGAAAAAAAGAAAAAGCCAGGTAAAAATGGTGGCATTAATACAAATAAAGTTGTAAATAAAAGAAAAACAAACAAAAACAAAAAAGAAAATCAAATGATACGGAGATGTACTTGCATAGCAAGTGACCTAATCTGAGATCGTGTGCTGGAATGAAAACAATTGCAGCGTGGAAGGTGTTTATAAGCCATTTAAGAAACACACAAAATCAGTTAGATTCACTTCACCCTTTCGTTACCAACCAGGCCAAAACCGGCTCTGGCTCTGTAGTACAAATGTCTTGTTTTCATAAGTTTTGAATTAAAATCTTCCACCAAACCTTAGTCACAATTTATGTTCCTAACACTAGCTTAATGATAACTAAGTTATTTTACTAAATTTTTTGTTATATTTAAAATTAATTGAAAGAAACACAGAGCATCTCAAAATAAATACAGTAACAAAAGGGTTAATTTGTCAAAATATTTTCGTCACTTTGAGGCCACGACCTGTTTACTGACAAAATTCCATGCTGCATCAAATGAAAATGACTTCTAATGACTGAACAGTGTTAAAGGGTTGAAGTCAATCTTCATGAATAGAACAAATATATAAGTCTTTACTTGCAACAGGAAAGATGGAAATAAAATGAATATGCATATGAATGAGTGTGAGTGTGTGTGTGTGTGTATTTGTGAATGTGTGTGTGTGTTAGTTTGTATTTGTGTTAGTGTTTGTGTTTGTGTGTGTGTGTTTGTGATTGTGTTTGTGTGTATGTCGGCGTGTGTGTGTTGGCGTGTGTGTGTTGGCGTGTGTGTGTTGGCGTGTGTGTGTGTTGGCGTGTGTGTGTGTTACTGTGTATATTTGTGTGTGCGTTAGTGTGTGTTAGTGTGTGTGTATGTGTTTGTGTGTTAGTGTGTGTGTTAGTGTGTTTGTGTTTGTATTTGTGTTAGTGTGCGTGTTTATGTTCGTGTGTTAGAGTGTATGTGTGTTTGTGTGTGTGTTAGTGTGAGTTTGTGCTTGTGTGTTAGTGTGTGTGATTGTATTTGTCTGTTAGCATGTGTGTGTTTGTATTTGTGTGTCGTTAGTGTGTGTGATTGTGTTTGTACTTGTGTATGTGTGTGTGCTTGGTTGTGTTAGCATGTGTGTTGGTGTGTGTGTTACTGTGTATGTTTGTGTTCGTGTGTTAGTGTGTGTGTTTGTTTGTATGCGTTTGTGATTGTGTTTGTGCGTTAGCATGTGTTTGTGTATGTGTTTGTGTGTTAGTGTATATGTTTGTGTTAGTGTGTTTGTATTAGTGTGAGTGTTAGTGTTAGTCTTTGTGTGTATGTGTGTGTGTGTTTCTGTGTGTATGTGTGTGTTTGTGTTTGTGTGTATGCTAGTGTGTATCCTTGTTTAGACATCATGTAATGGTTGTAGATGAACATCATCATCATACAAGCAAGGATGTTTATTTCTAGTGTTCCATGATAAATGAGTCTGGACATGAGGAAATATTTCCGTACCAGGAAATAAATGAGGGTTGGCAACAGGAAGATCATTTGACTCAATAAATTTTGTCTGGTTCATGCAAGAAGGGAAATGTCGATGAACCTCTTCCTGTCAGGTGTCCCAGATGAACTAACTTCACGGCAGGAGGTGCAGATGAGGTCAGCTGCATCAAACTCTCTCATGCACCAAATGTCAATTCCTAAAGAGCATTTGTGAAGTAAAATTATGTAGCAACACCAAATGGCAGTGCCCCAGCATGGCCACAGCTCTTGAGCTGAAACTAGATAAAATAAAAAAAAAAAAAATATAAAATGGTAGGTGCAAGCATAGCTGTGTGGTATGAAGCTTGCTTCCCAACCACATGGTTCCATGTTCAGTCCCCAAGCATGACACCTTGGGCAAGTGCCTTCTACTATAGCCCCGGGCTGATTAAAGCCTTGTTGGTGGATTTGGTAGATGGAAACTGAAAGAAGCCCATCGTATATATATATGTTTGTGTCTATATTTATCCCCACCACTGTCACTTGGCAACCGATGTTGGTGTTTTTGTCCCCATAACTTAGTAGTTTGGCAAAAGAGACTGATAGAAAAAGTACTAGGCTTACAAAGAATAAATTTTGGGGTCAATTCGTTTGACTAAAGGCAGTGCTCCAGCATGGCCACAGTCAACTGACTGAAACAAGTAAAAAATAAAAAAAATAAATAAAATAATGAAATGAAAAAATAAAAAGAAAGAAAGAAAGAGAAAAGGAAATAAAATTCTTAACCTGTAAGAACTGGCTGTTAACAGACTTTCAAAGATTTGCAGTGGAACTATGTCAGTAACCAGATCACAGCAGTATGACAAAAGTTTTGACGCTTCAGGAAATGAATATGAATTGAATTTAACAGCTCCATGAGTTATTAAATGGTAACAACATCTCTGCCATGATGTAGTTACTCAAATTTCAATACACACTCTCTCAGATCAGTACAACTCTGAAATATCCTCCTCATCATCATTATCATCCTCCTCCTCCTCCTCCTCCTCCTCATCATCATCATCATCATCATCATCTTCATCATCATCATCCTCCTGCTCCTCCTCCTCGTCATCATCATCATACTCATCATCATCATCATCATCATCATTTAATGGCCAGTTTCCTTGCTGGCATGAACTGGATGATTTGTGTCAGGACCTGATGAGTCAGACTGCTGTGTCATATTTTTGATATGGTTTCTTTGGCTGGATGCCTTGCATGATATCAACCAGTTTACAAATGGTACTGGATTTTATTTTCTTGGCACCAGTACAAGTGAAGAGTGTCTCATATAACTTGCAAGGCCATTGATTTAGAAAGTAGAAAAGACAATACAGTTCCCAAAGCACTGGAACAGATTGTAATACTAGCATAAGAGTCAAAGGCATTTGGTAATCACAACCTAGATCAAATAACAGACTTATGTAATGCAATATATATCAAAGTATGCATATATTCTCTCTCTTTTCTCTTTTTACTCTTTTACTTGTTTCAGTCATTTGACTGCAGCCATGCTGGAGCACCGCCTTTAGTTGAGCACATCGACCCCCGGGACTTATTCTTTGTAAGCCTAGTACTTACTCTATCGGTCTCTTTTGCTGAACTGCTAAATGACGGGGACATATACACACCAGCATCAGTTGTCAAGCAATGCTAGGGGGACAAACACAGACACACAAACATACACACACACACACACACACACACATACACACACACATATATATACATATATACAACGGGCTTCTTTCAGTTTCCGTCTACCTAATCCACTCACAAAGCTTTGGTTGGCCCGAGACTATAGTAGAAGACACTTGCCCAAGATGCCCCGCAATGGGACTGAACCCGGAACCATGTAGTTGGTAAGCAAGCTACTTACCACACAGCCATTCCTATGCCTATTATGTAATTACATATTAAAGATTTTCCAGTAAAGAATTACAGCAAGAATAACTAAAGAACTACAAAGTGGTTTCAGATGAGGAATACGAATTTGTGAAGGAATATTCCCCATACAAACCATGAATGATAGAACTCCAGATATAAATCAAGATGTTTATTTATGCTCTACAAACCATGCCAAGGTATTTGAGAGAGTAAAAAGGATTATCAGATTACTCTCAAGACTTGGGATATGTGATAAAGACTTCAAAAATGTTTTGTAAGAACTGAACCATGGAAATTAATAATTAAGAAAGAGGTCAATTAAGACTTTGTACTGTCTCTTTGTCTTTTTAATCTGTATACTGAGATAAATGTAAGACATACCTGAAATATCAAGAGTAGGTATAAACATCATCAACCTTAGATATGTAGATGATACTGCCTAATTAACTCTCTGAGCCACACATCTTCACTTTCTTGATATAATGGACTAGTCCTTTCCCCCAAATTTCAGGCCTTGTGCCTATAATGGAAAGGATTATTATTATTATTATTATTTTCATGTACATACAACAGATTAGACTGTTGGAAAAAAATCCTAGAGATTAGTAGATCAAGCTTAATGCTGTTAGGAGAAGAAAGTGGATGACAGAACTGAAGGTAGAAAGGGTTACAAGAGAACTGAAAAGACAAACGACTATATAAGAGATAAAGCTCAA
This sequence comes from Octopus sinensis, assembly GCF_006345805.1. Classification (NCBI taxonomy): domain Eukaryota; kingdom Metazoa; phylum Mollusca; class Cephalopoda; order Octopoda; family Octopodidae; genus Octopus; species Octopus sinensis. The sequence continues at coordinate 71,740,609 of NC_043007.1, read as the reverse complement.
ACAAAAGAAAGTGAGGGAAGAAGTAGTGGGTAAGAAGCAGCCAGATCTAAGATTAACTAGTGCATTAATGAGTAAAGTGTTAGGAAAATGCTGAATTGGAAGGGCCCGGGATCAGATTTAATTCAAGGGTACTGGCCAAAGTAATTTAGTAGCTTAGATGGAAGGCTGAGGGAACAACTTCAGGATTGCCTTAATGGAGGAATAATACCATATTGGATGACTAGAGGGAGGACAGTACTCATTTTGAGAAATAAAAGCAAGTGTAATACAGCTAGCAACTTTAGACTAATCACTTGCTTACCATTAGTGTGGAAGCTGTTAATAGGAATGCTTTCAGAAAGTATTTACAAGCACCTTGACAACCAGAATTTACTGCCAGAAGAACAAAAAGATTGCAGGAAAGAGAAAAATCTAACAATAGCATGGATAGATTATAAAAAAGCCTATGACATGATTCCATACTCATAGATAAATGAATGTTTGAGTATATTCAGTATAATAGACAGCATAAGAGAATTAATTAGCTTTAGCATGAAGAAATGGAAAGTAGATTTCTACTCAGGTGACACATTCTTAGAGAAAGTTAATATCAAGAGAAGAATTTTCCAGGGAGACTTGTTGTCCCACTTAATATTTGTCTTATATTTTTGATCCTCCTCAGTTTAGTATCAAGGAAGGCAAAGGCAGGGTATCAGTTTAGAAATAGTAAGGGAAAATTAACCATTTACTCTACATATATGATCTGAAGCTTTTTAGGAAGAATGAAAAGGAGACAGATTCTTTGATACAGGCTGTAAGACTCTTCAGCAAAGATATAGTGATGCAATTTGGTATAGATAAGTGTGCAATATTAGTCATGAGAAGGGGACAGGTAGTCAACAGCGAAGGCATCGAATTACCAGATGACCAGACGTTAAAATCATTGAAAGGAGGAGAGAGTTATGTGTCGATGTTTCTTTTATAGTTATAATTATTATTGATGTATCAGCAAGAGACCAAGAAGAAACAGTAATGTGCATATATACAGAGGTCTTGTATAAATATGGATTTATATGTATTTAAAATTTTACTCACAGGCTTGCAGTTTCTGTATGGAAATATTGCAGTCCATGTGTTTACATTTTTATGCACATGTTGCTGTGGTGGTGCATTTGGGTGGAGCTATTGTTTTGTATATATATATATATATATATATATATATATATATATATATACTCTATATAAGAAAAATCTTTCAGTTTCCTGAGATGGCTTACATTAAGACATCAATTAGAAAGCATTTTTTCTTCATGATCTCTGACAACTATATCTGGCCTATTGGCCTTAATTTCTCTATCTGTGTGTATTGGCATATCCCATAGTATGGTTGGTTTCTCATTTTCTGTGACCTTTTCTGGCATGTGCTTATACTATCTTTTATCTGTTGGTATTCCATGGCATTGGCATAGCTTCCAGTGTATGT
>NC_043007.1:71729147-71731647 GCF_006345805.1 Octopus sinensis | reverse complement strand
TCAGAATAAAAGCTTGAGTGAAGTCAGTTAAATTTCTATTTCCTCTGGCATATCTAGAGTTTCAGCTTAAAACAATTTTTTTCTATCACAACAATAATTTTATGGAATCATATTATTGAGATATTGGAAAGGTGAAAAGCAAAAGCACTAAAAATCTGTTTTATATTGATCAAAATAAGAATAAGTTCATAGAAAAATAATTTTTAATTCAGCAAATCTGTAAAACGATGAATGAGCAACACTGAAAGCAATCTTAATTTTAGTATAAAACTATCTGAGTTATACAGTTTCCTTTTACTTGTCTTCTCAAACTGAAGTGTTGCTTTAAAGTAACAGTTACAATGCCTCTCTTGTTTACTGAAGACATGGGTTCAAATTTCACTGGTACACATCCAAGGGTCTTTTATTTCCAGTGTTCTACATGATATCATTTATAGCTTTATTTACTTTGGGTTCTATTTACTCTTTTACTTGTTTCAGTCATTTGACTGTGGCCATGCTGGAGCACCACCTTTAGTCGAGCAAATCGACCCCAGGACTTATTCTTTGTAAGCCTATCGGTCTTTTTTGCCGAACCGCTAAGTTATAGGATGTAAACACACCAGCATCGGTTGTCAAGCGATGTTGGGGGGACAAACACAGACACACAAATGTATACACACACATACACATACACACACACATATATATACATATATTCGATGGGCTTCTTTCAGTTTCCATCTACAAAATCCACTCACAAGGCTTTGGTCGGCTCAAGGCTATAGTAGAAGATACTTGCCTAAGGTGCCATGCAGTGGGACTGAACCCAGAACCATGTGGTTCATAAGCAAGCTACTTACCACACAGCCACTCCTACACCTCCACACAGCCATTCCTACACCTCCACTCAACCACTCCTATGCCTCCTCACAGCCACTCCTATGTTTAAAACCATTTACTTCATATCTTTCAAGCTTTCTAAATTCTTATAATGTGTGTATATATTTATGTATATGGTTCAAAATTGTAGAGATAACAGAAGACAGAGACAGGTGAGGGAACAACAATTAAGGTGCATTAGTTTGATACTCAGGAAAAATGGAAAAGTCTTTGTTGTTTTCAGCTTATACTCTTCTACACACACACACACACATACACACACACACACATGTATGTATACACACAGAGAGCCTCTATGCAGTTTCTACTCTCAACTCCACTCAAGGCATTGGTCAGTAAAAGACTATAGTAGAAGGAATTTGCCTAAAATTGTCATGTAGTGGGACTGAACCTGAAACCACGATGTTATGAAATGAAATAGCTAGCAATACAGTCTTGTTTATACTCATATGCAAAATAAATTTGTAGCCTAAGTAAAAAATTTTTAACGAAGCCTGGTACGGTTAGAAATATCTTTAAAATTATTTATGGCAGTAAATCAGTTTCAGAAAAAAAATGGATCAATGCTAAAATAGATTTACTTTCAAGATTCAATGCATAAAATTATATCTCACACACACACACACACGCACATATATATATGCATACATACATGAAGAGAGAGAGAGAATCTATTTACACCAGTTAATGATAAATATTAACTGTAAATTCAAAGACAAAGAGAAAATGGATGTGACATCATAGTACATACAGAACATACTGTACGTTATGTAATAAAAGTTAATCAAAGTCAAAAGCTAACTTAGAAAAATCTATGAGATAATTAAATTATGATAAATTATATAAGCAAAGCTCATACGTTTTACCAAGAACAAAAAAATCAAAGGCAATGTTATTATATGATTGCAAACCATATAAACTAGTACAAGGAATTGTATATTATAATACATGTAATACATGTATTATCTAAATATTGTGTAATTCGTATCTGGGTTAAATGTTTTCAATAAATTTCATATTAGTAGTAAATATGAAGACCCTTAATATACAAATGTGGAGGCACGTGGCTTAGTGGTTAGGGTGTCAGCATAATGATCGTAAGATTGTGGTTGCGATTCCTGGACCAGGTGATGTGTTGTGTTCTTGAGCAAAACACTTCACTTCACGTTGCTCCAGTCCACTCAGCTGGCAAAAATGAGTAACACTGCGATGGACTGGCGTCCCCTCCAGCTGGGGAACACATACGCCATTGAAACCTGGAAACTGGGCCCATGAGCCTGGCTAGGCTTTAAAAGGGTGCATTTATTTTAATATACAAATTGTGATGATGTAGGGGATAACAATATCTCACGAAAGATCATGGCAGCATGAAGATTGCATGAAACTCAAGACATGAAACAAACTCCCAGTTTCAGTTTCAATAATCCACCCCACCACCACACACACACGCATATGTATTTATTTATTTATTTCCTACCAACTTTTCTCTTTATATTTTCCTGACACCTTTACTCATTCTTTTATTTTTGCTTGATGAAGAACTATTGTCAGAAACATCAAGACTCTTTCCATTCTTTTTAAGCATTAATCTAACACAGCCCTTCTGAAAATGTGTTCC
>NC_043007.1:71716647-71724147 GCF_006345805.1 Octopus sinensis | reverse complement strand
CTGTATATTCTCTAATACTCTTATACAAATTTATTTGTTTCATACATATAAATATGGTTACGCTGTTAGTGGAGTTTCTTCTATAAGAAAAATCATTATTTTACTTTTTTAATAAATATTGTTTAACTCTATTTGCTTATTTATTTAACTATTATTGTTAACCTGAAGATTGACTATAATTTTAAATTGAATTGATTAAATTTAAATTTAATTGTAATTCGAATTTAATTATAGCCATGAAATGTACGTAGTTTTTTTTACTTATTATATATTGATTATTCATTTTTATACTTTTTGTGATCTAGTTATATGTTTTATAAAAATATATTTTATTTTTTATTTATGATTTGATTTATGTCTATCATTGCTTGAATTGCATAATAGTGGTTTTTTCTCTAATTTATATATTATATATATAAATATATACATATACATAAATACATATATATATATATATATATACATATATATATATATATATATATATATTATATATATATATATATATATATATATATATACATATATATATATATATATATATATATATATATATATATATATATATATATATATATATATATATAATATATATATATATATATATATATAATATATATATATATATATATATATATATATAATATGAGGAAATATTATTCCAAACTTACAGGGAAAAATTCAATTTAGGACTACTAAATCAAATTTCACAAAATATAAGATATATATAAATTAGAAAAAACCACCGTTTATCAATTCAATAATGAAAAATTAAATTATACCATCTAGAAAATTACATATTATTGAAAGATTAAATATAAGATAAAACATATAACGATGATTAAGTAATTTATAAAATAATAATAATTAAATAATTGTACATATCTAAATTATCATTAACAAATAAAAGATTATAATTTCATATTTAACAATCAATACTTATATAGAGTACAATAATATTTCTTAAATAAAAATGTCTACTTATCTCTCCAAAAGGCGTATTATTAACTAAAAAATTTCAAAACGAAAACGTCTTATTTAGTGTTTAAAAATTACTCGTGAATTACTTTGCTTAAAGAAATAGACCCAACAGGTGGAAATATACATTTTATCAATGAAAACTACAAATATATTTTAGCTTTAACAGAAAAAGAGAATAAAATCACTATACACTAGAATATCATTCACTAGAAAACTAACATTTAAAATTAACTACGATTAAATACAGTCAAATCACCATACAATTTACTGTATATTCTCTAATACTCTTATACAAATTTATTTGTTTCATACATATAAATATGGTTACGCTGTTAGTGGAGTTTCTTCTATAAGAAAAATCATTATTTTACTTTTTTAATAAATATTGTTTAACTCTATTTGCTTATTTATTTAACTATTATTGTTAACCTGAAGATTGACTATAATTTTAAATTGAATTGATTAAATTTAAATTTAATTGTAATTCGAATTTAATTATAGCCATGAAATGTACGTAGTTTTTTTTACTTATTATATATTGATTATTCATTTTTATACTTTTTGTGATCTAGTTATATGTTTTATAAAAATATATTTTATTTTTTATTTATGATTTGATTTATGTCTATCATTGCTTGAATTGCATAATAGTGGTTTTTTCTCTAATTTATATATTATATATATAAATATATACATATACATAAATACATATATATATATATAATACATATATATATATATATATAATAATATATATATATATATTATATTATATATATACATATATATATATATACTATATATATATATATATTATATATATATATATCTATATATATATATATATATATAATATATATATAATATATATAATATATATAATATATATATATATATATATTATATATATATATATATATATATATATATATAATATATATATATATATATATATAATATATATATATATATATATATATATAATATGAGGAAATATTATTCCAAACTTACAGGGAAAAATTCAATTTAGGACTACTAAATCAAATTTCACAAAATATAAGATATATAAATTAGAAAAAACCACCGTTTATCAATTCAATAATGAAAAATTAAATTATACCATCTAGAAAATTACATATTATTGAAAGATTAAATATAAGATAAAACATATAACGATGATTAAGTAATTTATAAAATAATAAATAAAACGTATATATTTGGTAGAATAACAACATGTGTTTCGTGGCTATATTTAAGAAATGATTATAGTAAAAATAATAGTAGTAGTAGTAAAATCACTTCAATATAAATATAGCCACTCTTCAGGTTAAAGATAACAACAATAATAAAATATTTTATTATTGTATGTACGTATTTATGTGTGTATATATATATATCGTCATCATCATCATTCCCATCATTTAACATCCATCTTCCATGTATGCATATACATGTATATGAATGAATATAATTTACTGTTCTCTCATTGGTGGCATCAACAAAAAAGTACTCTAGTCAGTAAAAGATGAATAATTTTTAATATACACCCTACTTAGATATATATATATATATATATATATATACAAAATGTTATTATGTCTTATTTTATTATATATATATTTGTATGTCATTATGTATTATATTATATATTTCCAAGAAAGGCTTAAGACCTAGTGTGTTTGACACTTGAGTCTAAAGTTGTGTGTGTGTGTGGGGGGGGGTAATTCTTTTTCTGAGCAGTACATTGTGTCCTTGAGTGAGGCATTTCATTGTGCATTGTTCCAGTTTGTTTAGCTGTAATGAGTACCAACCAGTGTTCTGGTGCTGTCTTCTTTCCCTCCAGTTATCAAATCTTAACTGTCTCACTGGGTGAACGATAAACAAGCTGTTAGTCTGCTCACAAGCCGACAAACATCTGAAACTATTTATAAAAGCCTGCAAAATCTTACTCAACCTTCTTGTATGTGAAGGACAGCTGATTGTACTTTTATATCAAAACATTGTACATAATATATTATTGATTTATTATTTTTTAAATTATTTCTATTAACAATTAAGAATACTTTTCTGACAGAATATCTATGAGAACTCTGCTTTTTAAAGATTTTATTTCAGAAATTGCCAGTAAAATTATATATTTCAATGAGAATATTCAAATTTTGGAAAGTTTTGCATATATTTCCTTTTTTTATTAATACTATAAATCTATCGAATTTGTTTAAATCTTGGTAACGTTATAGTCGTAACCATATAAATATATTCTTGCACTATATTTTTTTTGTGTATATCACTCATTATATTGCAATGTTTATTTGGAAACAACCTCTTCCACCAAATATAAATATGCCAATGTAGGAACCCCAACCCAGCTAATAACATGGCTTTTATGTGTTGCTCAACCTGTAAGAAATAACATGAATTTTCCCTAAAATCATACCCTGCTATCTTGAATAGGAAAATACACAGTGGGAAATATGATCCTAGATTTATCCAGAAAGACAGAGTGGCCATAGCTGGAATAACTACACCTCTCTGTCCCACTTCATCTGATGACTCCAAGAACAAGGAAACAACTTTCCCAACATTGCATGAAGCATTTTTGACAGAAAATCTCCTTACTCAAGGTTTGTAGTTGTCAAAATCTGTCTTTGTGAGAGACTTCATATCAAGCAATAGGAAAACACATCTGTCCTAATGTTATCCTCACCCTACGTCCACTCATAGTCATTGTTGCTTGCAATTAAATTATTTGCCACAAGCATCGTATCACTGCGGCTTACTTTCACACAGCTGCATTCACACCATGCAATCATACTCAGCACACAAGGTGATACATAACCTGACATTAGCAAACCAGTTATCTCTCCACATAGTAACTACTGTCATTGAATAGCAACTGACACCAATATCTTATCTCCTTTACCACATGGACTTTTTACAGAAAGAATTGCTATCAGTATCTTGTTGATACCCCCACATGATCTGAACTAACCTACAGAGTTTTAAATATTCTCTCTTAGAAACCACTTCAAAATTCCTTTTAATTTTTCTCCACTCTGACGCTGCACACCTGAGAATGAACTTGTGTTCTGTGCTTTAAATAATGTGGAGCTGAGTCAACTTATTATGGAACACGACTCCTACTAAATATGTTGAATGCCATTGCCTTTCATTTGTTCAATCCCTTATATGTGTATTTATATGGAATATATAAAGGACAAAGGCATATCAAAATGAATCATGCCACGAATTGGTTAGACAGAAATGACACAAAATAGACAGTTAAACAGTCCATTAACATTGCATGGAATGCATCAATGAGGGAAGTTTGCTGTTGTTTGGAAATCAACGAATTCAATAGTATCTGAAAGTATTCAAAATTATCCAACGATGAATAGAAACTTAAGTGTGGCATAAAAGCATGATAAAAACATGAATGCGTTATCTGGTTTTGCTACAATTGTTTCATTAGGAGTCTTTATTATGACATAAGCATAATACAGTTAGATTGCATAATATGTTACATAATTCCAAACTCATCAGGTTACCAAATAAACAAATGAACATTGACTTACTAACTAATCAACAGATCATCAACAAGTAGAATTTCAAATCAGAATTACCAACATTTAAGAAATTTAAAGTGTGCGATATGTATCCAATTTTTCAAACTACAGAAGTAGGTTGCAGAAGAAGGTTGTGAATATAACGACAGTTAAAGACATTAATATCCTAATGAAGTCATTAAACCTACCAATCTTGTCCCAAAAGGTCAGAACTTATTTGAATACAGCAGATATTAGGCAGTGAGTATGACATTTGACTCTATCAAAACATTTTTAAAAGCAACTGCTAATGCCGCTCCAAAAAAACAGTTATGGCATTATATGAATTTAAAGCCATTAGTTGTTCATTCGCTTAACTAATTTCAAGAGAAGGGTTCTGAAAAAGAATTTAATAGAGATCCAGCTAATTATTACACAGAGACAATATTTTAGGGCAAAAGTGTAGATTAGCTAAGTTCTCTGTGAAATCTCAGAAGAGAGGGAGGGAAAAGAAAGACATAAAAGATACAAAATAAGATATATCAAATGGAGAGAAAAAAATTAGCTAGAAAGTTGTCCAAGCTCTGACAGAAAGATGGTATTGGCATAAGCAATTAAAAAACGTGGACTCTAGGAAAATGAAAGTTGTATAGGTAATACAGTATGTTAAAGATATAAATTTATGAAATTATGCAGGTTGACCAATGAACTATATAGATATTAGTTTATTGGCTGCAGTGAATCTGTCAGTTGAAAGCCCAGAGCTTAATTGAGAAAGAATAGTAGGACCAATGAACACAACAGATAAATCAAAGAACCACTAAACACAAAAATTTCCATAAATTATTCAGAATAAAGTAGATGAGTTAAACCATACAAGTACAGTAGAAGATAATCATTATCTAATGATTTAAAATTATTGAGATAAATAAAGAAATGTTAAAAGAGTTTATAAGATTTATAATAGTTATAGATGCTCTATACACTATACCTGTAACTAGGGAAGATGATGCAGTTAGCATAAAGATAACTCAATGCTAGTAGTAATTTGAAAAAGTTATTACGTTAAATAATGTAAATAATATAAAATATATATTACGATCATCACTATCTAATTGTAACAACAACAGCAGCAGCAGCTATAATAATGATAATGATATAGTGGATGATAATAATGGCAAAGTTCATAACAACAGCAATAATAATATCAATAATGCTGATAATTATGTTAACACTGATGATAATAGTATAATGAGTAACTATCATTTGCATAACAATTCATATAATAATACTAATAACAGTAATAATGAAAACAATAACAATAATAAGAGATATACTGATGTGAATGGTTGTGATAATAGTTAAAGTAATAGCTACAACTGTGGTAACTGTAATAATAATGGTAACATATACAATTATTTTGGAGTTTACTGAACTAAATGATGCTTATAATAATATCAATATGAACTTTAGTAATACTAGTGTTGAAGGAGTGACTATCACCGATCACACTTCTACCGATTATGATTGCATGCAACATAATGGTATGAATTGTGTAACTCATGATGTTCTCATCCCAAAGTTATCTAGATTATGTAATTTTAGAAAAAAATTTGAATACCCACTAAAAATCAAATGCCTGACCAAAAACATTGTATATAAATGTAAGTCTAGAACTAATCTACATACATTTATTTACATGGGTTCTACTTCTTTCAAATTAAGACTACATAATCATCTTATCTCCTTTAGAAGGAGAGATTAAGTAAAAACAACATTGCTCTCCACAAAGGTCTGGGGTTTAAAAGACAAAATGTTGATTTTCATATAATGTGGAGCATCACTAGACATGCTAAACTATTTGTTAGTGATAAATATTGTTATAATCTCTGATGTATGGAAATGCTGGAAATCATAACTCATAAACTGGATGAACTAAGGATCAAATACCTACTATCTATGAGAAGAACTTTGTTTTACTTTAAACCAATTCTATAGGTCTTCCTTGGATGCTGAATGCCTATCTACAAATCTATGTTATAGCCCTTAATCACAAGTAATAATTATCTTTATGTAACTTAGCATACCTCAATACTATTATGGTTGTAACTAAGCATATTCAAACTACCCTAGCGTACACTTAGTTCTAACAAAAGGTACTGATGAGTATAATACATATTTTAAATTATTTGTATTAATGTGATAACTTTTTCAATTTACTTCTAGCACTGGGATATCTTTATGATAACTGCATCACCTTCCCTGGTTACAGACCTTATAATTTTGTATAATTTATTATAATCTTATAAACTCTCTTAATACTAATTAGCATATAGAGCATCTATAACTATTATAAATCTTATAAACGCTTTTAACATTTCCTTATTAATCTCAATAATATCAAATCATTAGGTAATGATTATCTCCTACTGTACTTGTATGATTTAACTCATCTACTTTATTCTAAATAATTTGTGGCAATTTTGGTAAATACAAACATTATGGTTATTTATTGTGCTTATTGATTCTTTCGTTTATCTGTCATGTTTATTGGTCCTACTTTTCTTTCTCAATTAAGCTCTGGGCTTTCAACTGATAGATTTATTGCAGCTAATTAACTAATATCTATATAGTTCGTTGATCAACCTGCAAAATTTCATGAATTTATATCTTTAAGTTAACACACTGTATTACCTATACAACTTTAATTTTCCTAGAGTTCACATTTATTTGATTGTTTATGCCAATACCATCTTCTTGTCAGTGCTTGGACAATTTTCTATCTAATTTTTTTCTCTACATTTGATTTATCTTATTTTGTATCTTTTACGTCTTTCTTTTCACTCCTTGTCCTTCTTTTCACTCCCAGTCCTTCTTTTCCCTCCCGTTCCTCTGAAATTTCACAGAGAACTTAGCTAATCTATACTTTTGCCCTAAAATATTTTTCATGAAATAATTAGCAGGATCTCCATTA
>NC_043007.1:71676647-71714147 GCF_006345805.1 Octopus sinensis | reverse complement strand
GGTCTGGAAAATAGATGTGTAGGAAATAGGATAGAAGAGGATAGATGGAAAGTATGGTTGTAGGATGTAGGCTAATAGAAAAATTATTGTTGCAAGATTTTGTTTGACCGTAAGTGGAATTGTACTGTTGTTTAGATTTCAATCAAGTATGGAATTAACTTTGTATACTGATGTATCCAATTTAGGCATGTCAAATTCAGATCATGAGATCTTTGTATAGAAAGTTGCACTTCAGGGTTCACAAAAGAATGCTTGTATATGAGTTAGTCAAGTATGTTCAACTTAAGTTGGCTTATTTGATGTTTAATTTCCATTTGGAAATTCTAAACTTTGCAAGATAGGCTTTGATTAGTATTTATCGAGGTTCTCTAGTTGATTTTCACTGTGGTTATTTGCTTTTAAATTACATTATTTTAGACAGATGCATACGTGTTACATCAGGGTATTATGCACACACACACACATGCAGGCACACACACAACATACCCAAACACTGACAAATGTGTATGTATATATATATATATATATATATATATATATATAAATGCATGTATGTGTGTACATACATAAACAACATAAACCATCATATTTATGTGATCTTGTTTGTGCATGATACATAATTGCTCAAGCAACCACCTGTATGTATATAAATCATTATAGATGTGTATATTGAAACTGATGACTGTTCTGGTCCAGGCACGACTGATAACACAAAGCAATGGAATTGCAAACATCAAAAAACATTTCATTTGGTATTCATACACATTCTTGTTTAATGACTGCTCCTGGTAAATTATCATAATGTTCCTCCATAATACATGGCCTCAGTAGGTGCAATTCTCTCTTTGCCTTTTACTCTTTTACTTGTTTCAATCATTTGACTGTGGCCATGCTGGAGCACTGCCTTTTAGTCAAGCAAATCGACCCCAGGACATATTCTTTGTTAGCCTAGTACTTATTCTATCGGTCTCTTTTGCCGAACTGCTAAGTTACAGGGACATAAATACACCAGTATCTGTTGTCAAGCGATGCTGGGGGAACAAACACAGACACACAAACACATGCACACACATACACACACACACACACATATATATATATAATTAAAATCTTATGTAGGATAAAATTTTTCAAAAACAATTCTATCAATGGCCAGCATATATATATATATATATATATATATATATATATATATATATACATATATGCGACAGCTTTCTTTCAGTTTCCATCTACCAAATCCACTCACAAGGCTTTGGTCAGCCTGAGGCTGTAGTAGAAGACACTTACCCAAGGTGCCACACAGTGGGACTAAACCCAGAACCATGTGGTTGGTAAGCAAGCTACTTACCACACAGCCACTCCTATGCCTATGGCAATTGTGGAAACTAATTGAGCCATTGAATTTAAATGTAGCCTCATCACCTCAAACAATCTTTGTTGGAATGTGTGCATCTTGTACTCATCATGTCAAGTTCCACTTACAAAACTCTACTCTGCAGTCTGGATCATCTTCATTGAGATGGACTAGTCTTGGAATGTAACTCTTCCAATGACAGAACTTCAAGATGTGAATGATACTTGGTTTTGGAATTCTCATCTCATGACTTGCTTCCAACACAAATTTTCTTAAACTCTAGCTATATGTTTCTAGTAGTCATTTTATGCTTTGTGGGGCTCATTGATGTCTGCCTTATTTTTGGAATGTTTCTTGTGGACGTTTCTGAAATGCTCCATCAGCTTCAAACTTATCACTAATTCAAGAGATGGCAAGCGGTGTGGCTCGATCTATTTGAAACTCACTTCCAAACTGTCTTTGCACTGTGACTGAACTGTCTTTTCAAACTTTCAGTTGCAACACAAAATGAATTTTAGCTGTTCAAAACTTAGTCTGGCTGGCTTCATCATTTCAAATGTGTTAAATCTAAAAGGAAAAGGAAATTAAGTTAGTTACCAGCAGCTAAAATGTGTATACATTTTTGTGAGGACACATTACACATACACATGCATACACACACACACACACACACGCATGCATGCACACATGTTCTTTTCTTTTATTTTTCTATTCGTTTCAGTCATTTGACTGCAGCCATGCTGGAGCACCACCTCTAGTCGAATGAATTGGCCCCCAAGACTTATTCTTTGTAAGCCTAGTACTTATTTTATCAGTCCCTTTTGCCAAACTACTAGGTTATGGGGATGTAAATACACCCACATCGGTTGTCAAGCGATGGTGTGGGGGACAAACACAAACACACAAGCATATACATACATATATATATGAATATATATGTATATATATATATATATAAATAATAACAATATAATAATAATAATGAAATTATTGTATACAGTGCTCAGGTGCACCACAACTTGTCAGAAAGTGCATATAAAGTACATGCAGTAATGTAGAAATGTCTGGAAAGCGAACAATGTATGAGTCAGATACATGCTTGTGTGTGTATGGAGGGGAGAAAATCAAGTGTAGTGTTGGCGAATCTCAGGAAGCATGGAAGTTTTGAAGGATGCAGTGCTCCGACAACTAACAACTGATGCCGGCAGTTTGTTCCATGCTTCAGCAACTCTCAGCGTGAAAAAATGTTTCCTGAAGTCATGGGAGCTGTGCTGTTTTCTTACTTTGTAAATATGTCCACGGGTGTTAGATGGGTGGAGTTTGAAAAGGTGCTCAGAGTTATTGTTTGTACGATGGTTGATAATTTTATGGGTGTCTGCCAAGTCAGCTGCCAGACGTCGGAGTTTCAATGTGTCCATGCCCAGGGAAGTAAGGCGTTCAGGATATGGCAAATGCCTGATGGAGGGTATTCTTTTGGTTACACGTCGCTGAACAGCTTCCAGATGATTGATATCCTGGGCAACATAGGGGTTCCAGACCGGTGATGCAAATTCCAGGTGAGGTCTTACCATAGCTATATAAAGCCGCAGATAGATAGCCGGAGAGCGGCTCACAAAGGATTTGGTGAGTGATGCCAAGACACCCTCAGCCTTCTTATCTATATATATATATATAGAGAGAGAGAGAGAGAGATATACATGTACAATGGGCTTCTTTCAGTTTCCATCTACCAAATTCACTCACAAGGTTTTGGTCAGCCCAAGGCTATAGTAGTAGAAGACAAGGTGCTACACAGTAGGACTGAACCTGGAACCATGTGGTTGAGAAGCAAGCTTCTTACTACACAGCTATGCCTGCTCCTATATATATATATATGTATATATATATCTTTTTTCTTTTACTTGTTTCAATCATTTGACTGTGGCAATGCAGAAGCACCACCTTGAAGGGTTTTAGTCAAACAAATGAACCCCAGGACTTATTTGTTAAACCTAGTATTTATTCTATTGATATCATTTGCTGAACTGCTAAGTTATGGGCATGTAAACACACCAACACCAACAACAGTGGTAATGGGGAAACAAACACAGACAATCCACTCAACCTTTTCTCATATATATGTATGAGAAAACTCAACATTTTCTTCACCTTTTCTCATATATATATATATAATATATATATATATATATATTTATATATATGTATATATATGTGTGTGTGTGTGTGTATGTATTTGTGCATCTGTGCTTGTCCCCCCACCATCTCTTGACAACTGATGTTGGGATGTTTACATCTCTATAACTTTAGTGGTTCAGCAAAAGAGGCCAATAGAATAAGTATAGGCTTACAAAAAATAATTTCTGGGGTTGATTTGCTCGACTAAAGGTGATACTCTAGCATGGTCACAGTCAAATGATTGAAGCAAAGAAAAGAATAAAAGAATAAAAGAATGTATATATATTTCATGATACACACTCATTCTGTTTTTTTGTTGGACTAGACTCATAATAAGCTGATTGATACTAAAGAGCTAAATGTTTGAAAGCATACTGATCCTAAGAATTTTAGAAACTTATACCTTAGAAATAATTTTTTTTTTAATATAATTCTAATTAGCTGTTGTTGTTAATTACAGTTGAAAAATTAGAATTAAAACCAGTATTTCATGTTTGCTTTTAATTTAATAAAATATTTATTACAGAAACACCTACTCATACTCAACACACATTTACACTCCTGCTAATATAATGGATTTGAATTCAGTCTAATTTAATAATTTGTAAGCTCAAGCTGCCTTCAGTAGCTTCTAACATATCTTACCAATATAGTCAGATAATCTCATTAAATTCAATCAATTCATCTTGTAATCAAGTTGGGTTATTTGTTTATCGACTCAGAACTAGAGCTCAATAAAGCATATATAGTCTAGAGATAAAATTATAGATAACTAAATTTCCCACATTTTGGTTAAGAGTAAACTAACCAATAATTTTAACCAACATCATATATAATTGAATTACACTTCAAATAATCAATATTCCTAATGAATGCATTTAGTTCCCCACTTCTATTACTTTTCATCCACACTCCCACCCTCACTTCTAAAATGTGGATAGCCAAGTAGCTTTTCTACAGCAAGGAACCTACTTTGCTCTGGTTCTTTTCTCTAATACTTTACTTTTCTCTACTCCATATTCTCCCCATTCAGTTCATAATCTTTGAAACCTCTTGACAATCTCATTTGTACTGGTGGTACGTAGAAATTACCCAGTACACATTGTAAAGTGGTTGGTGTTAGGAAGAGCATCCAGCCATAGACACCTTGCCAAATAGACACTGGTGTACAATGTAGTCCTCCAGCCCATTGGCTCCTGTCAGACCATCCAACCCATGCCAGCATGGAACATGGACATTAAATGACGAATGTTGATGCTAACTATATATTCTCAAAATTGCATCTAACATTTCATTAAATTCTATCAAATTTATATCAATGTTAGATTAGATTCAAATCTTACTTGTAAAGAAACTGAAGATATAGCAAACAGATATGTTAAAAAAACCACAGTACTTTTTAATACTAGTAATATCTGTTGGTCAAATAGTTTTTTAAATCTCTCTTTTTTAATATTCTTTCCTTTTCCTAGATTCCTCCCATAAATCTTTTGTTTGTAATTTGTACAAACTATAACATAACTAAGGAATATCCAATGGCTGTCATTTTTTTGTCAATAAAGAACACCTCCTACCATTAGCCAATGTGTATTTATAATTCTTTACACTGGTGAATCACGTGTGTTATGAACACACATCATCTAAAAAGAGGAGGAGTTCTTTATATCAATGGAACACAATAGCGATCAGATATTCACATTCAGATCTGTCAGAATGTATTAAGAATAAATAGATGTGTTATTGTTTGGATTCTCACAGTTCTGTGGTACACTCCATGAAATATTTTTTACAAATAAGTGAGATAGTTGAATATTTGCTGAGTTGAATATATGCTGAGTCAGCTTCTCCTGAAACAACAGTTCATATTCTGTTCTGTTAATCTGTTCCACGGCAATATATTTCTTATCTACATCTTTCAACTTGAAGAATATGGGCAATAGCTGTCTTAGAAATTTTTGTGGCTCTTGTGTCACTCAAAATCATAACAACTTGTCATTGAATGATTTTAAAAAAAGTGAGGAATGGAATATTACCTGGTATTATGTTCCATTTTCAAAAGAATGTCAAAACAAGAATTGCACACAAATTTTTCATATTTCTACACGTACCAAAAATTTTAATACCAGTAATAATTGATCTGCTGACAATAATATAATAATATCAATTATAATGATGTTCATGAAGTAGGTAGAGTGATCATATTAATTACCCTAGTACCACAAACAACAACAATAACAATAATAATAATAATAATAATAATAATGGTGCTAATAAAGATTGTAATAGTATTGATGATCATCATAATGACTATGATAATAATAATAATAATAATAATAATAATAATAATAATAATAATAATAATAATAATGATAATAATAATAATGATTAGGTGTATGGAAAACACTTGGCGAGAAACGGAAGAAAATTTGAAGAAAGAAGGAAAAAACATAACAACAACAACAACAATAATAATAACAATGTGCGGGTGGCACGTAAAAAGCACCCACTACACTCACGGAGTGGTTGGCGTTGGGAAGGGCATCCAGCCGTAGAAACACTGCCAGATCAGACTGGGCCTGATGCAGCCGTCTGGCTTCACAGACCCCAGTTGAACCGTCCAACTCATGCTAGCATGGAAAGCGGACGCTAAATGGTGGTGGTGATTATAGTAATATTAACACAGTTGATAAAAAAAGTAAATGCAGCATAAATTATAAGGATAAAAAAAGTTAGAAATAATAAACTTCTAATATCAAAGATATCAATTTTGTACCTGTATTTAAGAATTCTTCCTTGCCAACCTTAATAAAAACATTGTAACTGTAGAGTGAAAGCTATTTGTTCACCCAATGGTCACTGCAAATGTAATAATGTAGTTTATAAATCTACTGTTAAACCCCATAACTTTTTTAAATTCTCTATTAGTTCTCCTAATTTTGGGGGAAAAAATATTACTTGCATTGCCATTTATTTTCTAAAGACACCCTAAAGAATTCTACATCCCTTGTTGAATATATCTTCAGTTTGAAAGCTCAAATGTTCCTCATGAATTGCTATAGTCCATATTAAAATTTGCAAATTCTTATCTAAGTAGTAGAAAAAATCTGCTGACCATGTGGATGTGAGATTCTAAAGATAATTAAAGCTGACCCAAATAATTTGTTGAATTTGTTGAAGCAGTTGATAGCTTCCATTACCTAGGTGACCAAGTCAGTAGGGGGAGGGGAAGCTCTGGGAGTGTAGCTGCTCGAATAAGAATAGGCTGGGCAAAGTTCAGAGAACTCCTGCCTCTCCTGGTAATAAAGGAGCTCTCCCTCAGAGTGAAAGGTAGACTATATGATACCTGTGTGCAAACAGCCATGCTACACAGCAGTGAAGCATGGGCTATGAGTGCTGAGGACATGTGTAGACTTGAAAGAAATGCAGCTAGTATGCTCTGCTGGATGTGTAATGTCAGTGTGCATGCATGACAGAGTGTAAGCATCCTGAGAGAGAAGTTGGACATAAGAAGTATCAGATGTTGTGTGCAAGAAAAACAATTGCGCTGGTATGGGCATGTCATGTGTGCAGATGAGAACAGCTGTGTGAAAAAGCGTCACTCCCTAATGGTGGAGGGAACCTGTGGAAGAGGTAGACCCAGGAAGATATGGGAGCAATGTGAAATGAAATGCTTTGCTCAAGAAAACAATGTGCAGCTAGTCTGGGAATCCAACCCATGATCTAATGATTGTGAGTAGAACAATCCTATCAACTAGGTCACATGCCTATATATATGTGTGTGTGTGTGTGTGTGTGTGTGTGTCTGTGTGTGTGGCTTAGTGGTTAGGGCATTAGGCTTATGATTGTAAGGTTGTGAGTTCAGTTACTGACAACGTGTTGCATCCTTGAGCAAAATGCTTTATTCCAGTTTACTCAGCTGGCAAAAATGAGTAGCACCTGTATTTCAAAGCCTTGTCACACTCTTTGCTATGCTGAATCTCCCTGATAACTATGTTAAGGGTACACATGTCTGTGAAGTGCTCAGCCACTTGCATATTAATTTCTCAAGCAGGCAGCTTTATTGATCTGTTACTATTAGTTAAATATACACACAAACATATAGTTACATGACACAAATATATATATACACACACATATATATGAATACACAGAGAGGGGGAGAGAGGGGGAGAGGGAGAGAGAGAGAGGTGGAGGCATGCCTGTATGTTTAAGAAATTTGTTTCAGAACTACATAATTTTATGTCCAGTCCCACTGCGTGGAACCTGGGGCAGGCTTCTCTATATTTATGTGTGTGTGAAACAGTAATAATAAATTCACAGAAGCAAAGTATTTTTTTGCTGTTTCTAAATTTATAGTGCTTTGTCATAACCATTTATTTTTTAATCAATTTAAATTATCAAGTTACCTTCTTTGTCTTCATTGACAAGAATTATAATTTAATGAGTTTTCCTCTCATTATTTTCTGTTGTTTAATAATTCGTTTTGGTTCATGATACTAAATATGTTAGATTTCATATAATATGGAGATAACTGTTAAATTTCCCAATAACAAATCTCTAGTAGTTGTAGAATCAAGTTAATGATAGTACATAAGGAAATATCAGCTTTGAACAGTGTTTTCTTGAATTAGATTTTTATTAGACTCTATTTAACTGACAACCAATAGTTTCTGCAGCTTCTGTCCAGTTGAAATAGATTTGGTTTCATAAACAACTCGCTTGATGAGCAAAGGGATACATGCTGTGTACAGTTTTTATTGAGCAAATCTTTCAGTCACCACTTGGTGGCTGTATTCAGCTCATTTCCCTATGTACTATTTTAATTTTAGTGTTTTGTTACCAAAAATTTCACCAAATTCCATGTATTTGTAAACATCCTCTGAATATTTACATAAAACCAGAAAGTTTCAGGGAAAGGATATAGTCAGTGGAATCAAATATACATGTCTGGCACTTAATGATGTCAAAAATAATGGAAGGTAAATCTTTGCAGGATTAGAATTGTAAGTGTTGTAGGATGAAACTAAATGCTGCTTAGTAATTAAATTATGAAGTTTCTGTCACACTATCTCTTAATATTAGCATCTTTTAGTTTTAATTGTTATTTGTTTATCAGCATTTTTAGTATTAATAATTAAAATCATAAGTTTTTATCAATATAAAATGCACTATATTTTTCTACTATCATTTTATATGAAACGATTTTATTATTTACAGCAAAAATTTATTCACTTTAAAATTATGAAAATATTTTAAAAATAATTATTTACTATACATTTTGTTTTTTCATTCTAATGTTTGATATTGTTATTGAATACATGTATAAAGGTGAGTGTATATTGGCAAAACCATAATATAATATCTTTAGGACATTATTTTATATCAATTGAATTAGTTACAACTCAGTTCTAATTTTATTTAAAATATATATTTAAAAAAAGAAGTATTGATTCAACCACATATATATCTAAACAAAACTTGATAACATATTTTCCCACATTTGATATAATTTTGGTTTGCATGATCCTTGAAATTATTTCTCATTTCTCAAAGCAGACCATTCCAATAATATTCTTCACGGAAACAGATATTTTAAATATTTTCAACCATCACGCTTATTTTACATATTTTCAATATAATGTCAATAATGTCAGATTTAAATAAAATCTTATCTCTCTCTTTTTTTCATTTTTGCCTGTTGAAATATAAAAATACAATTGTGATTTTTCCATACCATTTTCCAATTTTATGATTGAAATTCAGCTCAATTATATGAATATACAGTTTTTTTTTTAATGATAACTCACCAATTTTATATTTTATACACTATTATATAATTTTTCTGGTAAGTTTCTGAAATTACTTTTAAAATTCTGTTTTCAATGTTGGCGGTTACCATTTTACCTTTGGTGCCTTCACTAAATGTTTTCTTTATTCAAAGTTTTTTTTTTTTTTAACATTCTAAAAGTGTGGAAAGTAATATGGAAAACTAACTGAATCTTCTTATCCCATTCAAAAGTTTTTGCTTTACTATTATCATTGATATTATTCCTGATGGCTGTGGGTTGGTTGAATTAGTAAGAAGAAACAAACAAAATGCTTTACAGCATTTAGTTACATTCTGAGTTCAAAACCTATCAAGGTTAACTTTGCCTGTCATCCTTCTGAGGTTGATAAAATAAAGTACCAGCCAAATACTGGGGTTGACTTTAATTGACTGTTCTCTTTTCCTAAATGTGTGGCCTTGTGCCTATCTCAGAAATTATTATTATTATTACTTTCATTATTTTCAGAAGGAAATAGTAAAAATGTTTATATTTAATTTCATTTCCTTCTTTCAACAAATTTTTCTGTTAATTTTCAAAATATTTTTCATTGGCCAATTTTCTGTGTTGTTAAATAAAATACAGAAATTTTACTGTAAATTTTTCATGGCATTTTATGTGAAATATTTTGGATATTTAAAAAATTTTAAACTATATTTTAAAATGTTTCTTGAAATAAATCCTTCTATGGTTAAATTTACCTTTATTCTTAAATTTGAACATTTCATGCATGGCTTTTAAAATGGTTTTCTTTAGTCCACCTCAACTAATTTTAACCTGCCTATTAACAAATAATTTATCCTGTGATTTCAATATTCATCTATTAAAACTATTCACCTATTTCTCAAGCCTCACTGAAATAAAATATTCAATTATCTATATAAAAGCTGTAAGGATTATATTCATGTTTTGTTATGAGTCATTATGAATATTGCATTAACTCAAAATTGTTTTAATAATCTAATATAATTTAATAATTTAATATAATTTTGGGGTCAATAGATTAAGTATCAGTTGTGTACTGGGTCACTCTAATCGACTGGCCCCCTCCCCCAAAATTTCGGGCCTTGTGCCTAGATTAGAAATGAATATAATTTTTGACTAGCTGGCAGAAATGTTAGCATGCTGGGTAAAATGCTTAGCGGTATTTCACCTGTCTTTACATTCTGAGTTCAAATTCTGCCGAGGTCAACTTGCCTTTCATCCTTTTGGGGTCAATAAATTAAGTACCAGTTGTGTACTGAGATCGATATAATTGACTGGCCCCTTCCCCAAAAGTTCGGGCCTTGTGCTTAGAGTAGAAAAGAATATAATTTGCATTATAGTTAACAACAGTCAGGTTCCTTGAATTCAAAAAGTCCTATATACAAACAGTATTACTCAAAAAAGAGTTTATGTTGTTATACATAAGGGACCTTTTAATTTCATTTGAGGGAATATGAATGTTGGTTAAAAGTTTAACAAACTCAAAGGAAACCAAACAAAAACAGCTTTTGTAAAGCTCTCTGGATGGAAATGCATCTGGAATAAAGAAGCATTTATTCATAGTGAAAAGAAAAATCACGGAAGTGGGATAGTGGGAATCTATTGAATACTAAAAGAACTAATTGTGAGATTAACAGAATGAAGATAATAGAAACAGCTGGTATTTCAGGAATAGTTGTTGAAATGTAGGAAGCCTCAGCTTGCTGTATCTCTGTTTCTGAATACGCCTCAATAAAACTAAGCAAGAAAATAATACACCCATTGTTAACTGACATGCAAGAACCTTTGCCAGGTGTTACAGGAGAAAAGATGCGTTAGAAAAGTAATATTATTAAGAGTCTCATTAAACCAAGAATGGAAGAAAAAAAAATTAGTCATCTCAAATTTAGTACAAAACAGTCTAAAATTGGAAGGGTTGTAGTTTGAGTTTGGTGAACAGTTAGAGATTACAAAGATTTAAAGTTGTAGCTGTTTATCAAGAGAAAGTTCTAGATTGAATATGATGGCTTGAAGTTTCATAAACAAGGTGTAAGATGTTCATAGTACAATCAGGATTGAGAATGATTTCAGTTAGGAATTTAGTTTTATGTCAAGTGTTCACCAAGTTTCAGCTCTCAACCCTCATCAGTTGTTATTATTGTGGAGTTTAAATAAAATCTCTCTGTAAGAATGTACACACATTAATAACCTGGTTCTCTGTGCAGAATCTAAAAGAATGAAACTGAGTCAAACCAAGTTGATTGAAACTTAATTAGTTGCCTAGTAATTAGTAGCTTACTAATTAGTTCCTTCTTTATTGCATTCAAGTCTAATAATAACTGAGAAATGGCTTTTTGTATGCAAGGAAAGAATGGGTATGAATTTGTAGAAAATATAAAATCAACACTTTTGTTGTATCTCAGTAGGGTCAGTATGTGATGAATAATATTCAATGTGTGTATAAGAGTGGCTGAGAGAATAAAATGGAAGAAATTGTTTCATTTTATAGAAAATGTAAAATGGAGAATATATTTTCTACATGTTGTGACAAGTATTAAGTGGTAGTATAGTTAGTGAACAGCTTCAGTTTTGTTCTAGCAAAACATGATAACTGAAAAGGCGGCGAGCTGGCAGAAAAGTTAGCATGCTGGGCAAAATGCTTAGCGGTATTTCGCCTGCCATTACGGTCTGAGTTCAAATTCCGCAGAGGTCGACTTTGCCTTTCATCCTTTCGGGGTCGATAAATTAAATACCAGTTTACGCACTGGGGTCGATGTAATTGACTTAATCCATTTGTCTGTTCTTGTTTGTACCCTCTGTGTTTAGCCCCTTGTGGTTAGTAAAAGAAATAAATAACTGAAAGATGGGGCAATGTTGTTGGGTAATAGTGACTGAGCCTTGTTTTGTAGATATCAATGTGCATCACACTACTAAGTATGTTGATCTGTGCCTATTGATTTATGTGTGTGTGTGTGAATGAATATACAAGTGAGTCTATATACATATGTACATGCATATGAGTCAATACAAGATAGCCTTTATATACACATATGTGCAATTAAGTGTGCATACATGTATGAGCATATGTATGTACATACAAATGAGTCTGAATATGTATGGTTTCCTTGCACATACTTCACCAGTCTACAGTATCTATCAATAGGAAACCTGATCTAACTTACTGTTGCCACCTGAGGTATTCCCTGTTAATAAACTTTGAGTCTTTGATAACTCAGATATACCAACATAAGCCAAGTTGCCTCCACATAACAGCAGGGTTTACAATTTCCACTGCCTATAGAGATTACAATCTACTCATGTCAGTCAGCCAAACTCACTTGTAACCTAACAACATCATATTGATCTCCCACCCACAATGTGATAACTGTTATCACTTAGGTACCATACTCTAAAGAATGGCGACTGACTGATACCTATGCCTTGTGTACCCTACCATGTGTGTATCCAATGTAAAGAACTGGTATTGTTGAATATATCAACCTGCAAATGCTGACAAAGTCACACCAACATCATAGCAACATTCTATTCACAATATGTGAACCAAAGATAAAAATAACTGATATTGCTTTGATAGCTTAAACAATCACATGACCTGAACTGATCAGTGAAGGCTTAAATATCAAGAAGCTATTTTAAATTACTTTTAAATTCTCCTCACTCTCCGTGAACATCTGATGAGGCTGATGTTGCCTACATCTATGAAACATTGACGCGGAGCCAAACTGTTATTAAATGTGTGATACATATACAGGCATAGGAGTAGCTGTGTGGTAAGTAGCTTGCTTACCAACCACATGGTTCTGGGTTCAGTCCCACTGTGTGGCACCTTGGGCAAGTGTCTTCTACTATAGCCTCAGGCTGACCAAAACCTTGTGGGTGGATTTGGTAGACGGAAACTGAAAAAAGCCCATCGTATATATGTATATATATATATATATATATATATATATAATATATATATATATATGTATGTATGTGTGTGTATATGTTTGTGTGTCTGTGTTTGCCCTACCAACATCACTTGATAACAATGCTGGTGTGCTTACAAATATTAGCATCATGGACAGCTGCAACAGATGGCAAAGTTGTGGCCAGCAGGGACACAACAGGCATTCTGATTCCATATGCATGCCAGAATTCTTACCACATAGCCACAGCTATATATATAACTTTGATAGGTTTTGGCCAGTATAGGCCCAGGCCATGTCTAACTTAATAGCTCACATATACTTATATATATGTGTGTGTGTGTATATATCATACGATCACATATACTTACACACACACAAATATATATGAGGTGCAACCTGGACACCTTATTACAATTATTTAACTCTTTCTTAAATGTGAGTAGCCATGTAGTTCTCCTACAAGAACCTGTTCTGTCCCACCCACTTCTCTCATACATTAACTCTCATTTACTAGCATAAATCTCCTCCCTTCAGGTTTCATAGGCCTGCAGGTTGCATGGCAATGTCACTAGTGTTGGTGGCATGAAAAAAGCACTCAATGTACACTGTAAAATGGTTAGTGTTAAGAGGGGTATCCAGCCAGAGAAACCATACTAAAACAGACACTAGAGCCTTATGTAGTCTTTGGACCCATCGGATCCTGTCAAACGTTCCAACCCATGCCAGCAAGGATCATGGATGTTAAATGAGGATAATTAGTCTACAGACCCTGTCTTTTTTCATTGTTTTTTTTATGCTCACTCACATATCCCAGCAGCATTTTTGTTGTTGATGCCACCAAATGAATATTATATTATTGATAACGGCACAAAATCATAATGATTTTTGATTGATAATTAATGAGGAATGAGCATGTCCACATCTTTTGTGCATGTTTTCCATGTGTGCCTTTGTTGTCTTTCACTGCAACCTATTATTCTCATACACACACACACATATATATATAGAGATAGATAGATAGATAGATAGATAGATAGATATAGATATACTTGCATATATGCACATACATATATATTTTATACATATATAAGCGACACTCCATTGGTTACAGTGATGAGGGTTTCAGTTGATCCGATCAACAGAATAGCCTGCTTGTGAAATTAACATGCAAGTGGCTGAGTACTCCAGACACACGTACCCTTAATGTAGTTCTCAGAAAGATTCAGCATGACATATACTCATATATACATACACATATATTTACAAATATATACACACATGAAAATTTTAAATTATTGGGCTGTAAGATAAATTTGTTCATTTATCTTTTTCCATTTATTTTAATTCTTATTTTTTATCAAAAATTCAACAAATCAGTCAATAATATATTCTACCTCATTGTTCATGACTTCTAGCCAACATTCCACGAGCTTGAGAAGGCCTTGACAGAAGAAATCAACTTGAAGAATTCATCGAGCTATGCTTTTAGCTTCATGTCATTGAATGAAATACTTCACAGACTGTTGGAGAGTGATATGAGAAGAATATGGTGAGTGCAGTAGAACTTCCAAGCTGAACTCTTGAATAACATTTTTGGTCAAATTAGTAATGAATGGGCAAGAGTTGTCACATTGAAGAGGCATGCCATGCTACTGGTCAGGTTGTTTCAGCTGGAGTGCATTTGCTGAATGTAAAGCTATGCATTAACCATGTGATTATTTTCAAGCATTTTGTAGTGGATTACTATTCCCACCAAATGTGGATCATTACCTTGCATGGATCCAGCTCCAGCTTGGTTTGAGGTGTTGCTTGCTTGTAGGGACTCAGTCATTCTTTCTTCTACTTTATATTGAAATCAAAGTGAAAGTGTGTGGCTTAGTGGTCAGGTCACAGTATTTTGTTCATGACTGTAAGGTTGTGAGTTCGATTCCTGGAAGAATGTTGTGTCCCAGGGCAAGACGCTTTATTTCACATTGCTCCAGTCCACTCAGCTGGCAAAAAAGTGTAGTACCTCTAATTCAAAAGGCCAGCTTAGCCGCATTTCGTGTTACACTAAATCTCTATAAGAACTACATGAAGATTATATGTGTATGTGGAATGTTCAGCCACTTGCATGTTAATTTCACAAGCAGATTGGATCAACTGGAAGACTCATCAAGTAATCAATGAAGTGCCAGTTAGTTATTGAAGCCAAAACACCATTTTACATCACTGATGATGATGCAGTAAAGAAATCTGTATCCATGAGAAGCCTTCTTGTAGAGCAAGCATACAAGTGGCAGCAGAGAAGCATTGGAGTTTATCTTTCTTATTCTGAACATGTGGCACTCATGCTCTGAGTTTCTGGACCTTACCTATCAAGAGAAGATGACAGGCAACAGCATCATGAGAGCCTCTCACTGGAATGATGTGGAACCTCGTGAATCAACTCATTCATTTTATCCTCACTGAACTTAACAGGTTGGCCAGAGCACAAAGAATTTGTGAAGTTGGATTTTGTTATCTCAAAGCATGAAGACCATTTCTGTGCAGTCCTTTCAATAATAGCACCTTCTCCATACACGGTACAAATATTTGGAGCAGCTTTAACAATTTACGGACTTTGAATAAAAGTGAAGAGAAGTTGTATGACACTCCATCGTCATAAGGCTGAAAAGAGATAAGATTTATTGAAATTTCAAAAACAATAAAACAAAAATTGCAGAGAAAGATTGAAGCTACAAAAAAAAAATTTTTTTTAAATGCTATAAAACACTTCAATTAAAATATTTTTTATGTTAATTCAAATTACTGGAAAGAAAAAAAAGTTAATCTGACAATTTGATATTGATTATTAAAAAAATGCCTTCATACACAAATGAAACTATACATGTGTTCATACATACACATATATTATATATATATATATATATATATATATATATATATATATATATATATATATATATAATATATATATATATTATATATATATAATATATATATATATATATATATATATATATATATATATATATATATATATATATATATATATCTATATATATATATATATATAAGGCTTACGGTCATATCATGTTGAAAGCACCGGTTCTCGTCTGATCACTGAAGTTAAGCAACGTCGACCTAGTCAGTACTTAGATGGGTGACCGCTTGGGAAACCTAGGTGCAGTAAGCATAGCACATTGTTTTCAGCGGTGGTGCCCCAGCATGGCCGCGGCCTTCGGGCTAAAACATTTTAAAGGATTTTAAGGATTTATACCTAAACATACATTCATACACATATATATGTATGTGTATATATATATATATATATATATATATATATATACACACACACATATATATGTATATAAATATATATGTATATATATATATATATATATATATACACACACACACATATATATGTATATAAATATATATGTATATATATATATATAAATATATATGTATATATATACATATATATATATGCATTTATATATACTGTTGTGTCTGGGGAGAGTCATATATATATATATATACATATGTTTCACCACCTCATCCCAGGAAGACCTGGGATGAGGTGGTGAAGCACGACCTTCGAACATTAGGCCTCACCGAAGCAATGACTAGTGACTGAAACCTTCGGAAATATGCCGTGCTTGAGAAGACCAGGCAAGCCAACCTGTGGCCTATGCCAGGGGAGTAATCAGCCCACTTAAGCGTACCTTTCCTTCACTGGACACTAAACTCTGCTTGCAAAGACCTGTTGAGGCAAGTGAAATTGAAATTGAAATCAAATTCAATGACAGCACCGCATGACTGGCATCTGTACTAGTGGAGCACTAAGAGCACCATCCGAATGTGATCATTGCCAGGGTCGCTGACTGGCTCCTGTGCTGGTGACATGTAAAAAGCACCATTTGAGTGTGATCAGTACCAGCGTCGCCTTACTGGCACTTGTGCTGGTGGCATGAGAAATACAATATTTGAGCGAAGCCATTGTGAGTGCTGCTGAACTGGCTCTTGTGCAGGTGGCACATAAAAAACCCCATTTGAGCATGGTTGATGCCAGTACCATGTTAAAAGCACCCACTACACTCTTGGAGTGGTTGGCATTAGGAAGGGCATCCAGCTGTAGAAATTCTGTCAGATCAGATTGGAGCCTGGTGCAGCCATCTGGCTTGCCAGTCCTCAGTCAAATCATACAACCCATGCTAGCATGCAAAGCAGATGCTAAACGATGATGATGATGATATATATATATAAGGTTGTCAGGAATGTTCTGAGTGTTTGTAAGCTAAATCTTTTAAACTTCATTGAACACACCTGAAATGTAAAAAATTTGGCATCTCTTCTTTGTTCCTGACTAAAAATAGATTTATCTTTCATTCCAGATACCTTTTATTGACATTTGAAATGGATAACCAAAAATTTTATATACGCGTTGTAATGCTTTTCTTTTTTAAAAAGGAGAAAATGCCACAAAGATTACCAAACCATTTGTGAAGTTTATGGTGATGATGCTGTATGTGAATCAACTGTTCAAAGGTGGATTGCAAAGTTTAAAGCTGGAGAGTTTGGCTTGGAAGATAAGTCAATGGAAGACCTTAAAAATTGGATGATGTTTTGAAGGCAAAAATTGAAGGAAACTCAAACTCTCAGAAAAGAATTGCTTGGACTGGTACTCCATTTGTAATATACTTTTGAAACAAAATGAAAGCATGCCTTTTTTTGAAACAATTTGTGACTGGAGAAAAATAAATGGATTGTGTACAAAATGTAGTGAGAGAAAGATCCTGGTGTTTCCGTAAGAATACCCCAAAACAGCAACCAAAGATGAATATCCATGCCAAAAATGCTATGCTTTGTGTTTGGTGGGATCATAAAGGCATTATTTATTATGAGCTTCTCCCACAAAATCAGACCATTAATTCTGATGTATACTGTCATCAGCTGGTTAATTTGAACCAAAAAATTGAAGAACTGAGGCTGGAGATTGCCAACAGGAAAGGGGTAGTTTTTCAACAAGACATGTGTCCTTGGCTACCAAACAAAGTTACATGAACTTGGCTGAGATCTCTGACTCCACCCACTGTATTCTCCTGATATTGCACCATCCAACTACCACTTGCTTTTGTTTCTACAGAACTCATTGCAAGGAAAAACAATGAATTAGATGGAGTCAAAATGCATCTAGATAACTTTTTTTCTTCAAAACCAGTCAAATTTTATGCTCATGGAATAATCAAATTGCCAGATAGATGGGCAAAAGTCATTAATCACAATGGAAATTATTTCATTGAATAAAATTTATTAAAAGGTCAATTACTTATATCCCGTTTTCATTATCATCATCATCATCATCATCATCATTGTTTAACGTCCGCTTTCCATGCTGGCATGGGTTGGACAGTTTGACTGAGGGCTGGCGAGCCAGAAGGCTGCACCAGGCTCCAATCTGATCTGGCAAAGTTTCTACAGATGGATGCCCTTCCTAACACCAACCATTCCGAGAGTGTAGTGGGCCAGTCATTCAGTACTGGCATTGACTATACTTGAATGGTGCTTTTTACATGCCATCAAACTGCTCAGAGCTTTCTGGACAACCTAATATATATATATATATATATATATATATATATATATTAGGGAGCATATCCAAACTTACAGGGAAAAATTAGATTTAGGATTAAATTAAATTTCACAGTATAAATATAAATTAAATTTGAGTTGCCTAATAGTGGTTTTATCTCTAATTTAATTTATATATATATATATATATATATATATATGAAGAGAGGAGGAGACCCCCTTCAGTCATGAATGACCATGGGACTGCACCTAGAAAGTTGCCCTCCGAGGCACAAGTCAGGGCAAGATTGTTTGTGGAAGGCTAGCAGTCGCCCATGCATACCGGCCTCCACTCTCCATGCCACCAGTGTTATCCAAGGGAAAGGCAAAGGCCGATACAGCGCTTGGCACCAGTGATGTCGCAACTCATTTCTACAGCTGAGTTAACTGGAACAACGTGACATAAAGTGTCTTGCTGAAGAACACAACGCACAGCCCAGTCCGGGAATCGAACTTACAACCTCACGATCGTAAGCTCTATGCTCTAACCACTGAGCCATGCGCCTTCACACACACACACACACATATATATATTGGTAATTAGTAAGGGATTTCTTCATACATTTACTGGTTTGCTCAGGTATACAAAGTAGGCTACTCAACAGTTAGTATATAAATCCAGTGATAATACTTATATGATAAAAATTTAGTGATATATTCCATTGGATTATTCTAAACCATATAGGTTTTTTGGAGCACTGAATATCAATGATAATAAGGATTATTACAAAGTAGTATTAGCGTTACTTTTAATTCATTTTATATATAAATACAGCCTCAAATAGACCTACATATGTTTCTACTGTATTACTTAGTAACCGTTGAAATTGCAATCTTATTATAATACCAGTGTAGTTTCTTCAGGGTCTTCATTTTAATATCCATTGAGATTTAACTGGTTAAAGATTTATGTTGATTTTCTTTGAGTTCAATGATGTGGAGTTGTATGTTAATTTAGACAAGCATATCTTCAATTCCAAATATTGATTGGATAATCACTCATTTATTCCTTATAGTCAGTTATTTCAAAAAATTTCCTTGATTAAATATTTATAATTCATTTATATCAAGCAAAAGCAAATCTTCTTTTATGCAAGCATCTTAAAGCTTGTTGTTGTCTAGAATCTATTATATCATCCTCAGATGTAAAAATTTGGTAAAATTCTTCTATACATCTATTAGTTCCTGGTATGGTTTTGCAGTACTAATTCCCAGTTGACAGTATAGTTTTTGCTTGTCTTTAATAGACCAGATCAAACTACTTAGACTTGTTTTGAATTTTTTTTATTTTTATTTCTAACTGAATTTAAATGATTAGCTAGTCTTTTTGGGAAAATTAGTGTAGTCACACCAATATAAAAATATTAATTTCCCTCAGATGTAACTTTTCATCTATATATTACATTTTTAGTTTTACATTTATTATTAACATAACAGGAGTATTGTTTAGAACAATTTCAGAGATAATTTCTTGTATTTCTCTCAGATTTGGTATTAATTTGATTATTTGTGGTAAAAACATATTCATTTTTACAAAGTTCTTTATTACTCTTTCACATAAAGTTATATGTGTTCAATTTCTAGCAGAATTTTTATTCGATTCTATGTTATCAATTAGATTAAATTAAGTTGTTTCCATTTCTACGACTTCTAAATTCTTCGCATCTTCTTCTATTTGAGTTTTTTGGAATTGAAGATAGTTTATGTCTAAATTAAAGTATAACCCCACATCACTGAACGCAAAGAAAATCAACATAAAACTTTAACCAGTTAAATCTCAACAGATATTAAAATGAAGACCCTGAAGAAACTGCACTGGTATTATAGTAAGGTTGCAATTGCAACAGTTACTAAGTAATACAGTAGAAACATATGTAGGTCTATTTGAGGCTGTATTTATATATAAAATGAATTAAAGGTAATGCTAATACTACTTCATAATAGTCCTTATTATTGTGTATATATATATATATACATATATATAGATAATATATGATGATTATATATATATATAATAGGATATATATATATAGGATGATATAATAGATTCTAGACAACAAGCTTTAAGATGCTTGCATATAAGATTTGCTTTTGCTTGATATAAATGAATTATAAATATTTAAACAATGAAATTTTTTGAAATAACTGACTATAAGGAATAAATGAGTGATTATCCAATCAATATTTGGATTTGAAGATAAATGATAATCTGTATATATATATACAGGGTTGGCCAAAAGTCACCTGACAGTAAATCAAAACCATTTAATACCAAGATTTATTTATTTCTAACAACTGAATGAATTTAATAAAAGCATCTAAATATGAAACATGATGAAAATTGTTCAAACTGAAGTCCTTCTTGAGCAACACATTTTTCCATCTGAGTCAATACAGAATTACAGATAGTATTTATAGAATTTTGATTTACTATCAGTTAACTTTTGGCCAACCTTGTATGCATGTATCTAATGTATGTATATACATATATATATATATATATATATATATATATATATATATATTATACACACACATCATCATTGTTTAATGTCCGTTCTCCATGCTAGCATGGGTTTGACGGTTTGGCCGGGATCTGGGAAGCCAGAAGGCTGCACCAGGCTCCAGTCTGATCTGGCAGTGTTTCTACAGCTGGATGCCCTTCCTAACGCCAACCACTCCGTGAGTGTAGTGGGTGCTTTTTACATGCCACCGGCACAGGTGCCAGGCGAGGTTGGCAATGGCCACGATTGGATTGGTGTTTTTTATGTGCCACCGGCATGGAAGCCAGTCAAAGCGGCGCTGGCATCGGCCATGTATATATATACATACATAAATACACCAACACATTAAAAGCTTCCTTGTTTTACATTCTGTTAACTGAGTATTCCACTGCACCATTCATTACAGAACCTAACAGTTTATAAGCAGTTTCTATTTCATAGCCATGAGCAAGGAACAATCTTTCCTATTACACAGTGCTTAACAATAACTAACTTTTGTGTCACCAGAATTAGTTAATTAATCATTCCCATGCATGGTTGCACTTTGAGCAGTAGTTTTCCTCCAGTATTCTATCATTTGCATGATCTATTTTCTGGAGTCTGTTGATTACCTTCTAATCATCTTAAATAATTGAAAGCTATGTAGCCAGTAGTCTTACCTTCTTCCTGTTGATGTTGGTTTAGCATATAGATAATCTGTACACTGTAAGATGCGACCAGCCAATAAGATACTTTGTTCTGTTACCATATCTCAGAGTCTGTGACGATGCACTTCTTAAGTCTTCGTCATTTCTGACATGATCAGAATTTTACACAACTTTACTCAAACATCTTTGGTGAAAGATAGGTAACATTTTGATGATTTTTGTAACTTTTCCCATCTTTTGCCTGCATGTAACACTGTTGCCATTAGCTGAACCATGATACTGTACAGGAAGATCTCTGCCACAAGTGCAAAATGTCATCATAGGAGTCCAGGTTGGCCAATAATCTTTTGTTATTCAGACTGGTTGAAATCAACAGCTTGTAGCAAGTAGAAAATATATCTCAATCAATATTTTCTGCATAAAATCTGTGCTTAACCTTTTCATTACCAACCTGGCTGAAACTGGCTCTGGCTCTTTAGTACAAATGTCTTGTTTTCATAAGTTTTGAATTCAAATCTTCCACCAAATCTTAATCACAATTTATGTTCCTAACACTAGCTTAATGATAATGAAGTTAATTCACTAAATTCTTTGTTATATTTTAAATAATTGAAAGAAACACAGAGCATCTCAAAATAAATACAGTAACGAAAGGGTTAACAGTCTTTCTACATTACCTTAAATATTTAAATTCTCCACTTTCAAAGAAATCAGCAACAATGAATATCTATTTAAGCATATGTTTACATTTCCTGATAAAAAATGATCTGTCATCTAAGTAATAACCAGAGAATGCTTAACAACCTGAAGTAACACAGAAGCGGGCTGTTCTTACTGTGTTTCAATAGACAGTAGGGTGCTCACTTGTCTCTGTGTCAATGATAACAGCATTGTGGTTTGTAATTCCCTCATGCTTGAGGAGACTAGCACTGTGTGAACACTAGCATGAAGGGCTATGTAGACAGTTACTCTGCTCTCTAGATGAAGTTGAGTTTTGAGCATTTAGCTCTGACACAACAAATTTCAGCTTGAGTAAGAGCCACTATCTCTAGCTGCAGGGATGGTATCACTGCTCTCACATGCACAGACAATAAGGGCAAAAAAATAAAATTCTGCTATCATGTCTGCTAACTCTTTAAATGTTCGGCAAAAGAAGTGCCCTTGCTTGATGCAAAAGAATGCTATTCATTTGTAAAGAGTGGCTGGAAAAGTAACTGGGGAAGCTCCAAACTTAAAATTAAGGTGTCATTACAAAATAATGGTCAAGCACTCAAAGTCTTGGCAATGTCCAGAACAGCCCTGTCATTATAGATCTAATATGCAACCTAGATAAGTTCAAAATATATTAATTTCAAGTAGAAATGTTGATCAATAATAAATTAATGAATTATTGTGAGAAGCTGTTTCAAGGTCACCCATATGTAAAATATTTCATTTTGCATCTTCTACCGACAACTAGAAGGCCTGTAGTGTTCAGATTATTCTATCAAATGTGATGGTTGTTTATATATATTGTTTTGAATTAATCATACATTATCTTGTAGTTTAGATATTTCAGTGATGTGATTTTTTAGTTTTAGAATGACATGGCAGGGCTGAGGTGAGAGGTGAGATCTGGTCAGTTTCAATATAAAACAGGTTAAATATTTTGGCTGGATATGGCCGGTTTGAATGCTAGAGGGTTAAATTAAATAACCTGCTAAATTAACACCAATATAAGGAAATAAACTTCTTAAATCAACAAATACATATTGTAATTAAAAAGACAGCCACAAAGCCATAGCTAAAACACAAACCCAAAAATTCTGTTAGTCTCACAGGCAACAATAATGAAAAACAAAAGAATAACAGTAACAACAAAAGGTAACAAATATTGGATTTTTACTCTTTAGCAATGTTTTGCAAGTGAAAACTTCAACATGGTTTTAGTGTGGAAAGGTTAGTAGTTGTGTATAGAGAGTAATTTGTATAGAATAAAAGTTACATGCATCCATAAATGATTTAAAACATGAAATAGTTAGGACGGAGGAAGAAGAAAAAGTAACGAGAGTGAAGCAAATAGAGAGGAAACAGAAGATAGATAGAGAGAGAGAGAGAGAGAGAAAGAAAGAGAGAGAGAGAGAAAGAAAGAGAGAGAGAGAGAAAGAGAGATGGGAGGAGGGTTTGACAATGTCTTTATTTCATGTTTTCTAATCTCTAAGACAGAACAGATATATAAAAAAAAAAAACAATTATGTACAGTTTCAATAAAGCCATTGAATAACAATATCATCATTTTAAAATCTGTTTTCCTTTGTTGTCAAGACATCAATCATCTGTTGAAACCATTTATTCTTTATTTTTTTTCCATCACTTTACTTCTGCTCTTACTAGGATTTAATATATTTTTCACCAAATAGTCACATGTAATTTTCACCAAAGTCATTCTATATTTTTATATACAAACCTGACTGGTCAAATATTCACCATAATACATGTTTGACAGTGTAGTCAATCATTCGGTATTGAGGTGTGTCTGTGTGGTAAGAAGCTTGCTTCTCAACCACTTGGTTCCTGTTCAGTCCCACCGCATGGCACCTTGAACAAGTGTCTTCTACTATAGCTTCGAGCTGAACAAAGCCTTGTGAGTGGATTTGGTAGACAGAAACTGAAAGAAGCCCACCATATATGTGTGTGTGTGTGTGTGTATGTATATATATATATATATATAT
Source organism: Octopus sinensis (assembly GCF_006345805.1). Classification (NCBI taxonomy): domain Eukaryota; kingdom Metazoa; phylum Mollusca; class Cephalopoda; order Octopoda; family Octopodidae; genus Octopus; species Octopus sinensis. Next base: position 71,689,413 of record NC_043007.1, on the reverse strand, counting down.
ATATATATATATATATATATAAGTGTGGTGAGAGCCACTGACAAGCATTAAAATGTGAAATCATTGATGATCTAGCTACGTCCACTGCTGTAGGGAACTTACCTCCCTTGTCAGTCATTAAGATAGTGCTTTTCGTGGCTATTGAGCTGTTTTTGACTCTTATTGCTAGCAATACTGGTACTGATTAGTGCCTGTTGGCACTTTAGTGACATCTATATTTCTGTATTTAGGTTGTAAAATTGCAAATAACCCACCCATATTATTTATAAATATATATACGTATGTGTATATATATACAAATATATATATGTATAAATATATATATAAATATGTATATATTTCTCTGTGTGTGTCTTTGTGTCTGTGCTTGTCTCCCCACCATTGCTTGACAACTGATGTTGGTATATTTATGTCCTTGTAACTTAGCAATTCAGCAAAAGAGACTGTTAGAATAAGTGTTAGGCTTACAAGGAATAAATCCTGGGGTTGATTTCATCAACTAAAACACTTTAAGGCAGTGCTCCAGCATGGCTGCAGTCAAATGACTGAAACGTGTAAAAGAATAAAAGTATCTTTTTTAGATCAATGCTACTAAACAGTTAGCATTCACGGCAACCTATCTCTTAATTCTATCAATCCCATTCTAAGTTTCATAAATGGTTTGTGATTAGAAAATAAGGAAATCCAATTTAGGTGTAACAAAGGTATTTCACAAGTACATAAAGGAGCTTCTACATAATTGCTCAAGCTGTAGACAAAAGAATGTCTAGAGTCACCAAAAATGCATTTTCACTTATAAAAATTAAGACATACCTCTTTGTAAAATAGCGTGGCCACATCTAGGAAGTTGATGGAAAGATTCATGTGTGTGTATGTGTGTGTGTGTGTGTGTGCGTGCGTATCTTTCACTGATGTCTATCAGCAAGAAGCTGATAAAGTTGCCGCAGCTTTCAAGCAAAAATACCTTGTGGTATTTATTCCACCTCAGTTACACAATCCCTCTCTCATCACTTTTGCCATAAGAAATGCCTGAAACAGTGACTCACCTGCTGAAAACTTAGAGCCAACCCCATTATTGTTCAGAAAATACATAGGGTAAAATTTTGTTTTAAAAATCAATCACACATTTCTGTGCCCAATATATTCTTAAACAATGCCAAATGGAACAACTAAATAACAACAATGGCATCTTTTTCTACTCAAAGCGAAAATGTAACAACTTTTTTATCATAATATCTAAGAGAGAAAGATTTTACAATTATATCAATGGTAATTTACAAGTAAAAGGATTCTTTTCACAAATTTTGTTGGAAATTCTTTACACTAGAGTATCAGCTTTAATTGTATAAGTAAAATTAATTAAAAGACAACTTCACTGGGAAGAAATGTAAGAGCAGAGTAATGAAAAAAAAATGATGTTTGTTAATATATTCCTGGGAAGAATCTCAAAAATGGTCATATTTCTTTATGATAGTTATCACTAGAAACACCAACAAAGTAAATTTCATTTGTAGAAAACAACATTCTTCATTGATGATGAACTTAAGAAAATATAACAGATAAAAATATATATTTTCTATAAATGCCATGATAATATTGTAAATGCCATCAAGCCTTGGAATATTGTGTCCAACACATTGTGATGTACTGCTTGAAGAATCAACATTAAATTTATCTTGATAAAAATTTAATGATTCTAAAGCAAGGTCATGTGTATCTGTTATATTAGCAAAAGTGTTGGTTGAACTTAAATCTGATAGATATTTACTGAATGTGTCTTCTGATAAAAATCCAATGTCTTCTGCTTGAGATAACTCCAAAGCTTTCAATATAGAACTAGAACTTTCATAAGTTGGCTCTACTGAAAATAGATCAGTGGGTGGAAATGTTGGTACTTCATGTTGAATAGGGTTAGAAGGCATTACACAGTTCAAGTTACTAGGTTCTTCAAGTTTCATATCATAGTTCGAAGTATGTGGCATTACTTCTAAAGAAGAAAAAAAAGACAAAAAAAGAAAAGGTTACAAGAATATCAGCATTAAACATTGTCTATTAAAGAGAAAAATAATCCACAAAAATCCAAACTAAAGCATGAAGTTACTCATGGTATATCTAATATTCATATTTCATTGCTATTATTATTATTATCATCATTATTATTATACTTCTGGTTGGAAGGCAAGAACGTTGACAGAAGCTTGACAGGTATTTTTGTTATCAAAACTACTGTATTTGTTGATATTATTGATTAAAAGGGAGCATAAGACAATAATCTTTGTCCCCAGAAAAAAGACTGGTTGCTGTGTATGCTCCAACTGGATTGGGGTAGCTCGATTTCTTCAGATGTTTGGAGGTCTTTCTAGGGATGTCTCCTCTTTAGTGTTAGTGGGTGACTGGTATGCCATCTTGGATGCATGTGTGGATTGGGTGAGGCTAGCGAATAGAAAAGATGGGTGCGCAAGCCTCACAATCCTGCTCAGTCGTTTCCAACTGGCTCACAGGTTCAGACCGGATTACCCAAATGCCTCAGTGTGGACATGGACAAACAGCATCAGGTCAACCAGATCTTATCTAGATAGGATATTTTGTAGGCCAGCAGATAGGGAGAGCATAGGTTATCCACAGTTCGAACTCATCAGCTATACAGACCACAAATTTGTGATCTGTATGGTTGACCTAGGTAGGCTTCATAGGCAGGGTCCCAAATACTGGAAGCTGAACACGTTCTTCCTGGCACATCAAGGTTTCAGAGGCTGACTTAGCAAGTTACTCCATTGAAAGATGACAGGTGCAAGTTGTCAACAACTGATGGTAGGTAGTGCCAAAATGGGAGATTAGAGTAGAAGCTGTAAAATTTAGCAGGGAACTAGTGATAGAGAAGACTAGAGTAGAGGGAGATCTAGTTAGGAAACTGGAAGAGGCACTCATTTGAGGCATAGTGACTGATGTGCTAGCAGCGAGATTGGTTCTGAATCAATTCTTCAACACCAAGCATGAAGGTTGCATTGTCAGAACTAGGGCACGTACTCCAAAACAGGTGGGAACAAAAGCCGTTCAATGGGCCTGGGTGGCCAAGGCGCAACGTAGTAATAAAACTACAATTTGGTCTTTGAGGGGTCCAAGCAGATTTGTGGAGAATTTCAGCAGTACTTTGCTGAACTGGATAGGGTGTGTTTTTGTCCTGAGGCAGAGGTGAACTTCATTTCCTACCTTGATGGTCTGCCACAGCTTTCAGCCAGGGATGTGGAGTTCTGTGAAATGTTGATACTAGCTGAAGATACAAGTGACGCATTGGCTAGTTGCACAAGGGAGAAGTCTCCAGGATTGGATGGTCTGCCCTTCAAGCTTTATATTCATATGCCAGACTTGTTTGGTGAGCCTTTGCAGGGTGTCTACCACAACTGGCAGCAGAACAGGAAAGTCCCCAGATCTGAGGTGAGGTGTGGTAGTGGTGCTACTGAGAAAGGATCCGAACAAGGGGAACATTGTTGATAATTTTCGGCCTGTAAATCTGCTAAATGCAAATTACAAAATTTTGGCCAAGGTATTTGCAAAGAGGTTGGTACTTGTTGTCAACAGACTGGTGCATGATGTGCAGACTTGTGCTATCCCCATCAGATCTATCCACAACAACCTCCACCTCACATGATACATTGTAGAGAGGGTTGGTAAAGAACATGGCATGGGTGGGGCCTTAAGGTGGCTGATTTTGGTCCCATTTTCAGATGCTGGATTGCTGCAATGTACAGCAACATCTGTTTGGTGGTCGAAGTAAATGGCCACCTGTCAGAATCATTTAGCATAGCATGTTTGGTCCATCAAGGATGCCCACTCTCACCCCTTCACTACGTACTGGCACTCGAGCCATTACTGTGGAAGGTGGATGTTTCAAGGGGCATTCTGCATGAACTTTGTTAGCTTGACATGCTGTTAATAATCCAGAAATTAAATTATTTTAATAATTGATAATCTCAGAAATTAAGGTAAAAAGTTGCTAAAGCAATTATACAAAACCTGCTTAAGTTATACACTTTCTCTAATTATCAATTATCAATGACTATTATCTTGATTATGATTTTGTCCAGCATTGTTTTAGAACTGAAAGATTCTAGATAGGAACTAACATTTACAACTTCTAAAACATATTCTCTGGTGGATAAATAGTGGAAACAAAATCGAAGCTACTTCTGAACTGTGGATAGATAATGGAAACAAAATCGAAGCTACTTCTGAACTGTGGATAAATAGTGGAAATAAAATCGAAGCTACTTCTGAACTGTGGATAGATAATGGAAACAAAATCGAAGCTACTTCTGAACTGTTTAACAAGTGTAGCAAAGTCAGGTCAGGTCTGGGATGTCAACACAAGCTGATGAGACCTGTGACTAGTACCAAATAATCCAGTACTACTTATTCCATGATCGAGTGGTCAGTAACTAAACTGACACCCCAACTTGAATAGCTTGCTACTCTTGTGAGGAGGGTGTCTGAACACCCGGCAGGACTAAAAACAAGACCTGTTGAAGGGTCGAAGAATCCCTTATGGACCAATGGTCATCCACTTGGAGAAGGCAATGGCAAGCCATCTCAATGTCTCCGCCAAGAAAACATTGTGAGGAAGTCAGAATGAAGTAATGCCATGGCCTTATCCAATGAAAGAACTTGCACTTAATCAGGAAGACTTCTGGTGTAGAGCCATCAACACACTGGAAAAGTGTATGATACATGATGATGATGATAGTGATAATGATGAGGAGGAGGAGGAGGAAGAGGAGTAAAGTCATAATAACCTAATGCAGTCAATTCTTTTAATGACAACAATAACACCAGTAATATTCATAATACTGAAGCTCGAAGAAGACAGTGTAACAAATATTCCTTTTCTTGAACATTTTAATTCAAAACTATTCTCACTTTATCAAGTTAGTAAAATTATAACACTTACCACTTTTGCCTCCTCGAATTGCTCGCAAGCGAAGACGGTTTCTTAGATCATTTTTGCTAATAGTTTGCGCATCTGAAGCACCTGGAATAGATCAAGTTGCATGTTAATGCTATCTCTGCAAAAATGGTTCAAATGGCTTAAGTTAAATTTTGCTGATCTACCATTAGTTTTTAATGTGGGAAATACCTAAAAATTGCTTATTCAAATGTTTGCAGTTCATTTATTGTGGAAAGTGACATTTCAGAAAAGACTCAGTTTCTTTTTTTAATATAAGTCATTTAAGCTAAAGATAATGTTGTGCACGTGTGCATGTTAATTAATTACACAACAATAACTAAAAAAACAGAAACACTTAAAAACATGATGACAAGAAACATGTCGATAATGAAAAAAAAAGGCATACCCTGTACGCAGATAAATTTTTTTGTAAATTATAGTGTAGATTACAACGTGTTGTTTACCATGCTTTTTAATTGAACTGAAGTTTTTTTTTAAGTATCACCATTATAGGTATTTATATTCCAGTGAAATTAAGAAATCAACTTGTAAATAAATGAAACCCTCAAATCCATCATGTACACACACAGAGTCTATGTATGTATGCACATGTATCTACATGCATAGGTACACCATGATCTATACACATGCATAAGTTGATAAATTAAATGCAATTACTAATAGACATGGACACACAAACATTGAAACAAACTATTTTAGCCAGACATTTTTAAAGCTTATTAACCCCTTGACAATGGTTGACACAAATATGCGATCACACTTTTGCTTGCCTACATGTGGTTAATGTAAATATATGATATAGAGCTGCCCTACATCTATCCCAGACTTTTTAGCATCTGATGTATGTTTACGTTCGCTATCGTGTACTTTATCTCTTGAGGTGTGCGCGCTCGCCGTCCCGTGCATTATCCTAGCTATTTTAGGTTACGTTCAAGTCATGAAACAAGCAGTAGACCAATGACATGTGGATACTTTACATGCATAATACTGTGTTTTGAGTTGTATCACACACAAGCTATTTTTTTAACTGGAGCAGAATAACTCATGCATATCATATTATGATAAATAGCTTCACATAGTTCGTTTTCATAAACCGGTATACGTAAATGTAAGACGCTATGTTACTGTAACGATGAAAGTAAACAGACGCGAGCTCGTTGGCACTTGTGTGTTTGTGTGGCCTCATTAGATAAAAAAACCCCAGAGCAGTGTCTCGTATGCTTCAGGTAATACCGGCGTCAAGGGGTTAAGTAACTTACAGGAAATCTGTTACTCTAGTTAGAGGCAACATATCAATATATGCGCAAATTTTAACATATAAGAACAAAAGTGACAGCCTGCTTTTGCTCCAGATGCTAATTAGTTTGTTAGGTGATGGTACTAATATTAGTTCAATGATAAAATTTGAAAAAATATTCAAAAGGCTTTAAATCAAGTCCTAAATGCATTCTTGAACCAACATTATTTGTACAAGGTTCAGTGCCTGACCATTTTTCAAGTAATATTTTATTTAAATCACTTGATGAAAAATTGGATGGATCAAAATCAGATATTGGGTGTGCATGGAAGAAGTAGATATGTCACTTTATCTGCTATTAATTTATTGATTAAATCATTAAGCAAGTTGTTGCTCAAAGTATGATTAGCAGCTATTTTTCAAAGAAAGTTTCCATAAACTTGGATTAAAAAATTGCTAAAATTCATCAATGCATGATGTTAATGTCAATAACAAACATTGCAGAATGTAAATAAATGGCAGAGGAAAGGGTCTAAAGTGCTCTACCTAAGATTAGAGCGTTCAAAAAGTCATTTAAGACAAATGAAGACAGGAATGGTTTCAGTTGGTATAAAACTGATAGATATGGCTTCATGTAGACTTGTGAATGTTACCAGTTTTGCCTGTTATCTACAGCTGGTTATGTACAGCTGGTCTTTACTTTAATGGCTCATTATCAAATATTAATTGCATAGTTTTGCGACATAGTTTGTTTGATCAGACATGATTGATACTTCAGAGCAACAAAATCCTTGTTGACACTCTAAAACTTGTAGCTGTGGGGATCTGCATTACCAGGAATTGGTTAGAAAACACTATCATTTTTGTTTTATTTTTTGCTTTCTTTAATACATACATACACACACACACACACACATACATATATACACACACTCACACACACACATATGTGTATAAATTACGCTTTAATTGACATAAAGTTTCCCCCAAATTAAACATATCTAATATAATAAATGTGAATGTCAGTGTGTCACACTTTTTCAACTTTAATAAAACCTTTCTACTGGAAGCACAAGGCCTCAAATTTTAGGGGGAAGTGATTAAGTTGATTACATTGACCCCAGTGCATAACTGGTACTAATTTTATCAACTCCGAAAGGATGAAAGGCGAAGGTGACCTCAGCGGAATTCGAACTCAAAACCTAACGACAGACAAAATATCGCTAACGATTCTGCCAGCTCGCCAACTTAATATAATATAATATAATATAATAAATGTGAATGTCAGTGTGTCACACTTTTTCATCTTTAGTCGTAGAGGCTGTAGCCCAACATATCATACTATTTTTGAATCAGGCTGACTCCGTGAGTAAATTAAAAACATTCCAGGCTAAATCTGGACCCACAATCCTGAAATTTTTTACATGATTTTTTGCGACGAATATGATCATCATTGGGATATGACTCTGGAGGAAGCAATTGTAACAAATTCTTCAAAACAAGTCAGAGATCTGTTTGCAGATCTTCCTATTCAGGATCAGTTGCTAAAAAGCTATATACTAGCTAAAATTCAGCCTGATAGGGCAGCTTTTAAGCTAGTATATTTATATTCCCACTTAAAAAAATACTCAAGTCTTTTAATCATTTCCTTCTACAGGTGACTTAATTATCAATAGTTTTAAGTATATCATGACCAATTAAAGGCAGCAATACAATTCACACTAGTTAAATTATTGAAGTGTGTACAGAAGGCAAACAAAACTTTTACGTTAAATGGACACCCTACTCATCTAGAAATACAGAATTACAGTATTCTGAAACATGTTCTACAACCAAGGAATAGTGCTTTAAGGTAGCAAGGTACACTGCAGAAAACATCTTAAAAATATTAAGAAAACTTTTGGTGGCTATTACTATTGCAATAAGTGCAGAAAGCAATTGAAATTTACATATTAGAAGCTTTTATGACAACCTTAAGATTCTATCATTGTCTCAGACATTAGTGGACATTAGTAGATATCTAAGACATTAGTACACATATAAGACAGATTAATTGCTCAAATTAGTCAGGAAAAATTATTTTAGAAGGTATTATCTTTAAAAGAGTTACTAATAACTAAAACAGAGGAATAAACTGCCAATTTGATATAATGCTTACATGCTGTGTGAACTTTCCGCTTTCTCTTCTCTTCAATCCTGTCTGGATCTATAAAAAGTGAAATTAGATAAGAGCAAATTTTAATTATCCAGAGAGAACACTAGTGATGATTTAGACAAAGATGATGGTCTTTAAAAATAAAAAATAATCATAAAAAATTTGCTTTCTAATTGTCAATATAAGCAGGAGAGAAGCCATGCTTGTTATTACAAATTCTATCAATTGATAATCTAAGAAGTTTTACAACTTGAAGTAACAAAAACAAAAAAAAAAAATGAAAATTATTAATATTTCACAAATCACGAAGTATTCAAGTTGAAACCAGCTGGGCTCTTCCTTCATATTCTTTGTTTTAAATCTGGTTTTCTTGATGTTGAATAATTTTGTTTTTAAAATTTGTTTGCCAGCCAGTCATAATTTTGTAAGGAAAATTCAAAAGATGACATTGTTGCATGCTGGATTGGCTCTTAGAGACATGAGAATCAGTAAATAAAGATGGAGAGAGAAGTACAAATCCACATTATTTTACAGCTGGATACTAAAAATTCTGTGAGGTAACCAGCCTATGGAACTGTAAATAAGTACTGTATAACTACACTTTCACTTTAGTAAGTAGCAATGATACTTTTGCAGAGCTGGACACAAATTATTCATTAGTCCTAACGTATAACACCAGTATACCTCCTTCTCCACAATTGCTACAAAAAGATGGTTTCAGTTATTCTCCAATAATCAAATGAGTTTAAAAATACTATTTTCATAAAATAATCACGAATTGAATAATTTTACTTCAAGCTGTCTTACAAAAACACCCAGAGTTAAACATTTTATGATATGCTTCATAGATTGCTTGTAACCTTATTTATCCTTCAACTAAAAATATTTCATGGATTTCTTGACCTATCAAATTCATATAAGAATGTAAAATGGAAGGAAAAATAATAAATTTCAAAGATGCATTTAAGGTATGCTTATTTCTGAAAGGAGTTCTGTCTGTGAAGAAAATGTGAGATGATTAACTTGAACATGGAAGACTATAAAAAAAAAAGAAAAAGAAAAAAATTAAATGAAAAAAAATGAAAATGCAGTTTAAAGCTTTTAAAATCGAGGGATTATTAAATGTAGAGAAGATTAACAGTATTTTCATACCAGTCACTATCCTTCCACAAAATTAACCTTTTAGCATTCAGATTACTCTGTCAAACAAAATGCTTATTAATTCACATTGTTTTGAATTACTCTTGCATTATCTTGTTGCTTTGACATTTCAATGATCTGAATGTTATTTTTAGAATAATATTGTAGGATGGGTGTGAGAAGCTGGATCTGGCCAGTTTGAACTTAAAATAGGTAGAAAATTTTGGTTGGATATGGGTGGTTTAAATACTAAAAGGTTAAATTACAGAATAGCTAGTAAAGAAGAGGCTCCTTGTTTTGTAAAAAGAGATTCATAGATTCCAATGAGAGGCATTACCATTAACTAAAAAAAAACAAGTTTGGCAGGTGTAGCCATATGGTTCTGGGTTCAGTCCTACTGTGTGGCATCTTGGGTTGACCAAAGCCTTGTGAGTAAATTTGGTTGACAGAAACTGAAAGATGTCCATTGTTTGTGTGTGTGTGCATGTGTGTGTGTGTGTGTGTTTGAGTCTGTGCTTGTCCCCGCATCACTGATTGTCAACTGGTGTTGGTGTATTTACGTCCCCATAACTTGGACATTTGGCAAAAGAAACTGATAGAATAAGTACAAGGCTTAAAAAATAAGTCCTGGGGTTGATTTGTTCGACTAAGACCCTTGAAAGCAGTGCTCAAGCATGGCTACAGTCAAAGGACTGAAACAAGTAAAAGAATAAAAAATGAAAGAAAAATACGTAAAAGATGTTGGTGTTTTATGTTTGATTAGTATTACTGGTATTACAGTAATGAAGAGGAATATATATTAACTTACCAGGATCTTCTGGTTGGTAGGTGAACTTGATTGGATTACTTGATGCAAAATCTGAAGGTCGAACTAACTGTAGTAATACAGTCACATCTTTTGTAATTCTGATATTCCTATAGGGTGGCGTTTTGAATACAATAGCGTACTAAGATAAGAGAGAAGAAAAATAATAATAAATAAATAAGCTATGTAAAATACATAAGTATTTTAGTGATAGAAAAAAATCAAGGCAACATATTTAAAAAGAATTTAAAATTTTTCTCACATAATGTTAATGCTGTAGGAAGACTTGAAACCAAGTTGACACATGGCCCAGTTAAAATCACAACATTAACAACAGCTTCTCCATGTAACTGGCCAAGTTATGGACCAATCAGCAACCAGGTTTTATGTGATACTTCATTCTACTGGGTTGTCCGGAAAGTTCGTGCCAATTTATAGTAGCTTACCTTTTGACTTATTTTAGAACATGATTGAGTCCATAAAATAGGATTTGACTACACCTCCATTTAGAGCACAGTTTAAGCTATCTTTGTGTGGAAGAAGGTTTATGTTCCTATAACCTGTGTTAATTCTGTAACCCTTTGAAATGGAAGATAAGAAAGTTCATTTTCGGCACTTGATGCTTTGGGAACCAGACAAAAATTGCTGCAGCTTAGCTGGGATGTGTTACTCCACCCTCCATATTCACTAGATAGTGCTCCTTCGGATTTCCATTAATTCAAATCTCTGCAGAATAGTCCTAATGGTAAAAATTTCAATTCTTTAGATGACATAAAAAGATACCTTGATGAATTCTTTGCCATGAAACCACCTCAATTCTGGGAAGAGGGTATTTTCAAGTCAAAAAAAAGATGGAGACGCATTGTGAAACAAAATGGTTCATATTTGGTTGATTAAAAATGTAATGGCAAGTATTTATTGACCTTTTTATTTCCTTTAAAAATTGGCATGAACTTTCCGGACAACCCAATAGAAGCCCCTAGAACATTTCCTTACAAAGGCATATTTTTAGTACCAACTTTGCAGAGTGTCAATGATAACCAAGTAAAATCTAGTGACAATGTAATTAAAACTGCAATAGCAAATAATTTAAGAGTTGTAATTGATTACAAATAATGTACAAATTTAGAAGCTACAGGTTCACAGTTGTTTTTAAAGATTTAATTGAAGGAGAAATGACTGTATCTATAACACATATGATCTTTCATTTACCCTACAGAGAACAGCAGTTAATGCAGGTTTGTAAATATGATGTGGATGGTAGATATAAATTTCACATGACTACAACTTATTGTATTTGCAACAGGTGGGGGAGAGAAACAGCATAGTTGAAGACTAATAAAGTGGTTGGCAGTGGGGTGTTTATGAGAGTGGATTTACATATCAAGTAAGATATAGTTGGAGAGAATGATGACAACAGACATTAATCAATAAAAACTTACTTGATGGTGGACATCGGATGGATTAAATTCCCCGAGAGCTTCCCAAGGAGAGTCTTCTTCAAAGAAGCGTACTCTTATGTTATCTATTTGAAAGCAAAGAATATTAAATACAATTAAAACATAATTACTCACATAGATATACACACATGAACACACACATATATACAGCACCATTATCATCATTTAATGTCCCCTTTTTAATGCTTACATCGGTCAGACAGAATTTGTTAAGGCAGATTTTCTACAGTTGGATGCCCTTCCAGTCACAAATCCTCACTGGTTTTATATATATATATATATCATCATCATCATCATCATCATCATCGTTTATATATATATATATATTACATAAATATATATATATAAGAGAGAATGTGCTGTAAATGATGAAGAAGTAGGAGTCCTGCTTGGGAGAGAGCAGTATATATACATATACAGGCACACACATACATGCAATTGCATATATGTGTTTTACAGCCTCTTAATCACTACTCTTGTTTTAGAGAGCATTTTTCCATAGGAATAAGTTTTCTGTAACAGTATATTATCCCTAACCAACCAAACTGTCTTATCCATACCAGCACAGACAACGGACACTAAATGATGATGATGATGATGAGAGAGATAGGAGGGAGGTGACCAAAGTCTACATCACCCAGGGAATAGAATAATAACAGAGGGATGATAAGGATCTGAGAGAAAAGGAACAAGAATATGGTGAGGTGCAAGTTGATATACAGTGACAGGCAGTATAGGAAAGGAGAGAGCAGGAGACACAAAGGGGTGAGTGTGGGGGGGGAGACACTGGGCACAAGTGGTTCAGTGTAGCCACATACACATAGGCAATGAGATGGGCCGGAGAGGTTGGAATAATGAAGATGGTGGCAGGGTAAATAAAAAATAGCAGCAAGAGAGCTGCATAAAGGAGTGACAGAGAGAAAGTCACTAATGTACAGTGATATACATCCAGCTGTATAAAATTATACCAAAAGTGAAATGCTGGAAGAAGACTAGGTTCTTCAAC
>NC_043007.1:71661647-71671647 GCF_006345805.1 Octopus sinensis | reverse complement strand
AATTCCATGTCGCATAATTTTTGGCTTCTGTACTTATACTCTGCCATGAATATCCCCCTTTCTCTAGTACCTTTTGTGTTGATCTACGCCACAAGTTCTTAGGCCTACCTCTCTTTCTATATCCATCCGGTTTCCATTGTAAAGCACTTTTTGCTACATTTGGTGTGTCTTTTCTAATTGTGCTACCAATCCACTTCCACTTTTTCTTAAATATTTGCTCTCTAATCGAAACTTGATTTGTGTGTATGAGAGAGAGTTAATGTTAGTTTTTATGTCAAGTTCTGATAAAAACAATTTTACATTAAAGCAGAGGACTACTCAATACTTTTCTGTGGAGCACATATTTGTTATTTTTTTAAACAAGAATAGCATAGATAGAATTTCAAAATTTCAGCTTGTCAAGCTATCCTCATATTGTTTGATGATAGCAGGCCAAAACTTACAGTCAATACTATTCTTTTAGAAAATATGTATGTATGTACAGTGCACAGCCTTTCCTCACTTTAAAAAAAAATCTTCTTGCACAGGCATTGCACGATAACAACATTGATTAAGCTTCACGCAATGGCCATACTCGATAATGAGGGGGAAGCCACCATGTACATATATGCCAAATTTCACTAAGAATTAGACTGACCCGAGGCTGTAACATTTACCCAAAGTTCTACAGCATGGAATCAAGCCTTGAACTATGTGATTGCTAAAAGAAATTAGCAACTACATGCCAATGTCTGTGACTGTACCAAACCATTTTACAGTTGAATAAGAACCTAATAGAAAATGTTAAAACTTACTTTTAAATGGATCTACATTAATTTCTTGTCGTGTTTTCAGAGCTTCAGCAACTTCTTTCTTTTTGACACACTGAATTCCAAGATTTTGAAAACTACAAAATAAAAAAAAAGAAAATTTTAGAAAAAAACAAAGATTTGAAAATGCTGATACAAGTATGATATAGGTGCAGGTATGGCATAGGTGCAGATATGGTATAAGTGCAGGTATGGCATAATTGCAGGTATGGCTGAGTGGTAAGAAGTTTGCTTTCCAACCACATGGTTTCAGGTTCAGTTCTACTGTGCGACAACTTGGGCAAATGTCTTTAACTATATCTTTGGGCTGACCAAAGACTTGTAAGTGGATTTGGTGGTTGGAAACTGAAAGAAGCCCATCGTATATGTATATGTGTGTGTGTGTGTATTTGTGTTTGCCCCCACCACTATTTGACAACCAGCGTTGGTGTTTATATCCCTGTAACTTAGCAGTTCAGCAAAAGTACCTGAAAAAATAAGTACCAGGCTTAAAATAAAGATAAAATCTAAGGTTGATTCATTTGACTAAAATTCTTCAAGGCAGTGCCCCAGCATGGCCACAGTCTAATGACTGAAACAATTGAAAGAAAGAGTTTGGTTGGTTAACTTACGAAATGGTATCTGAAACAGAACACTTCACAGTACAGACTCCTTTTTTGCAATCTTTGCCCACAAGGGAGTGAGGATGAGGCTTTGGTGGATCATCTTTGGTGACACATGACACAATTACAACAGCAGGACCTTTGTAATTGCAAATCTGTAAAGATATAAAGAAGGTAAAGAATTATATCTTACCTATGAAAATTACATGTAAATATTTAATATAAAATATAGCAAATATAAAAATAAATATTAAAATATAGTAAAAAAAAGCAAGTAGTGAAATATAAAATACATTTACAAACAACTTTTTAAATACTTTTTGAAATTACAGTTCTATATTTAAGAGATAAGGAATTATATATATTATTTACATTATTTACATTTGACGGATATTTGTCCTCATCTTGTTTGTTAACATAACATTTTGGCTTCATCAGGTGTCTTGGGGAAATTTTGAACCTGGGTTCTCATTCCTAAGGTATTTTTTCGATATAATAATAATAATAATAATAATAATAATAATAATGATAATAATAATAATAATAATGATAATAATAATAATAACATGGAAGAATACCTTAGGAAAGAGAACCCAAGTTCGAAATTTCCCCAAGACACCTGATGAAGGCTGGAGGGTAATGCAGAGAAATATGAGAATTTATTTTCACATGGAGCTGCTCTGAATCAAGGATCCATTTTATACATTGCTGAACCTTGGCCACTAACAGAACCCTCAGTACTCTAATTTCACAGGCACACACCATGAAGATGGGGATTTCCTTTTCTACCACCTTTCAAGTATCACCTCTGTTGCATTATCAGTCTAGCTGCCACAGTTTTTCAATATCATTTCTCTGATCTAAAAACTACTATTTTTTTCTAATCTTCTCTCTATCAAAAGAGGAAAAAACAAACAAACAAACAAACACAATACAAGACTTGTGCAACCTCAAACTGATATCACAGGGCATCTTTTACATTCAATTTGAAACTGAAAACTATCAATTTTGGACGGTCCCACAATAACATGATAGATGTATTGATTACATTCTTTAGAGGTATCTATAATAGAAAACTTGAGAAGACCCATCAAGCCAATTGAAATCAACATCGTGGCTGATGTTAGTGTCATGTAACTGGAACTCATGCAAGTAGCATGTAAAAGCACTCTTTGAACATTGGACAATATGCTGTACTTGAGAAGATCCATCAAGCCAAGTGAAATCATAGTCATGGCCGATGCCAGTGTCACATAACTGGCACCTGTGCCAGTGACATGTAAAAAGCACCCTTCGAACTTTGGGCCTCACAGAGGCAGTGACAAGTAACTGAGACCTTTGACAATATACCATGTTTGAGAAGACTTATCAAGCCAAGTGAGATCATAGTCATGGCTGATGCCAGTGTTTTTGTAACTGGCACCTGTGCCAGTGCATGTAAAAAGTACCCACTACACTCTTGGAGTAGTTGGCGTTAGGAAAAGTGTCTAGCTGTAGAAACCATGCCAAATCAGATTGGAACCTGGTGCAGCTCCCCAGCTTACCAGTTTTCCGTCAAACAGTCCGACCCATTCGTGCTTAGAAAACAGACATTAGATGATGATGATGATGATGATGAAGCTGACTACATCAAATATTTACCTTTATGGTAGGATATGACTTTTTCTCATTTGTACTTTTCTCTCCAGGAATGCTGCCAGCAGACCGTCCTTCACACTGATACCGAAAACGGAAACCATGAGTTTTCGGTTGATCAACAATGATAACATAGGGTTTGTCATCCGGAATTATATTTGCAGCAGGTTTTTGTACTGGCATCACTTTTGGGGCTGGTACTAATGTGGTCAACTGTTGGTCATCATGTGAAACTAAACAGTCAGTAGAAAAAGTGGTCACTGAAATATGAAAAAGAGTAAAAAGAGTTCATTCAAAAATGTTTAAAAGCAAATCTTTTCCCTCAACAATTTAAAGATGCAATGATTGTACATCTATATAAGTATAAAGGTAATAAGTGTGAATGTAACAATCATTGTAGCATATCGCTGTTCTCTGTTGGGGTATTGTGGGGTGGGGGGATAGTCAATTACATCTACCCCAGTGTTCAAATGGTACTTATTTTATTGACCCTGAAAAGATAAAAGACTAAGCTGACCTCAGCAGATTTGAACTCAGCATGTCAAGACAGACGAAGGACCACTATGCATTTTCCCCAGTGTGCTAAAATGCTATTATTAATATTGATTTCAGATTTTGGCACAACTGGTACTTATTTTATCGATCCTGAAAGTATGTAAGGCAAAGTCGACTCTGGTGGCATTTGAACTCAGAACATAAAGAGTCATCTTAGACAGAATTAAATTTGACTTAGCTGGTTCTGTCTATATAGAGAGTCAGCATAGGTCTAGGTCAGATGGGATAGTGGATATGATATTCAGCTGGCAACAAGTTCAGAAGAAGGTCCAGGAGCACAATAAAGACCTCTATGTGGTATCTGTTGACCTTACAAAAGTTTTTGACTCTGTATATCAGCAGGCTTTGTCAAAAGTATTAGCAAAACTCATGATTCTTGAGTAAATGCTAAATGTCAGTGTCCTAACATAAAGATATGGAGACATCTGTTCTTTCAAATAGCAGTCAGTCTCAGCTTTTTGATGTTAAAAATGGTACAAAACAGGATTGTGCTTTGGCACAATTTGCACCATTTTTCCCAGTAATGCAGGATTGTACCTTTTCTGATGTAGAAGAGGGTGTGTTTCTTGAATATAGGACAACAGGTATCATCTTCAACCAACAACATTTCAAATTAAGGACTAAACTTCAATGTCATGCAATAAGAAACTGTCTGCAGACGATTGCCCTTTTGCACCTTAGTTGTGCATATACTCAAAGACATTCAGCACATCACTGATATATTTGCAAGAGCAGCCAGATGTTTTGGCTTAACTATCAGCATAAAAAAAACCGAACTCTTGTATCAGCCACATTCCGGTAATAATCAAGAAATCTTGCCCAGTATATTTGTTGAAGGCGAAGCTCTGAAAATAGGGGAGGTTTACACATATTTGGGTTCTACAGTAAAAAGTAATGCTAAACTCAATAGGGAGGTCCAAACTCGTATTGAAAAGACCAGTACAGCTTTTGAGAAGCTTTATGGATCAACTCTGGAATGTCATGATGTCTCAGTAAGGACAAAAATAGATGTGTATAAATCACTTGTCCAAACCAATCTTTTATATGGAGCAGAATATAAAAGATTGGTGAAATGAAAAGCTTTCATATGAGATGTCTTAGGCAAATATGCAAGGGTAAGGGAGATGATAGCGAAAAGAAGAGCACTATCCTGGAAATGTGTGGAATAACTGATATAAATGTTTTCTTACTCAAGTCTCAAATGTGATGTGTGGACACAACTATCACAGGTATAATGGTCGAATACTAAATCAAATCTTTTAGGCTCAGGTTGTAAATTTATGATGCAATGTAGGCCAGCCATTTTTATGATATAAGAACAAATTCAAAGGTGATTTGATATGCCTGAATATTAAGAAAGAATACTTTGAGAGGAAAATATAGGACTATATTATTCTCTAGAAAAATCCTTTCTTTTTTGAGACTGTAGGATGTGATCTGAGGGAGAACTGGCAGCTATTTCTGACATGTAGTGGGAACGCTATTTTTGGTGAAGTTTTTCAAAAATAATCAACTTACAAAGATTTACAGTGGAATCATTAGCGTTGTGTATACAACTTTCTTGTCCTTGGATGAACGTATTAATAAAGTTGTCATCTGAAATAGAAAAGTAATTCAGGTATCATAGGTAGGTCTAGAATAAAACTTAGCAAAACCTCCTTAAAAAAAAGTAAGTTTCATCTTAAAAAGTTAACAGGGAGGTGAATAAAAAAGAACAAAAACAAAAAATCACTAATAATCATTTAGTTCCATATAATAACAATAATGATTTCTAACTTTGACACAAAAGTACAAACATGTAAGGAATGGCTATTGACAGGAGTAGTCATGATTCTCAGTTTGACCATACAGTTGTGTCCACAGTTAACTTGTTGTTTGGTCTCTCAATGATGGAGTCTGGGTCTTGCTATATTTGCACATATCTTTATCATCATCAGAACTCATGACTCCTGAAGAACATGGAAATAAGTATAAAAAGTGGTCATACTGAAGAAGGAGTAGACTGTCACACACACACATACACACACGCACACACAGACACACACACACACACACACACACACACACCACACACACACAAGTACTAGGGTTTACTTGCTCAACTAAACCAATGGTTCTCGACCATTTTTTACTTCTGAGCACTTTTTTATTACCATTTTGCTCTGGTGGACCCCCACATAGCAATTTCAAAATTCTGAAATGGTTACCAGAAACATGTTAAACTGTAAAGCATTATAGAAAGAAACTTAGCTGTTTCTTGCAATAAATGCATCTAAAGAATTATTTTCTCACAGACCCTTAGAATACTAGCACAGATCCCCAGTTTGCTATTTTATCTGCATGGATCACCAGAAATCTAATATGGACCCCCAGGGTTCATATGATCCTTAACTGAAAACCACTGGACTAAACTGTTCAAGGCATACACCAGCATGGACATAGTGCAATAAATAAAACAAGTAAAAGATATATATCTTTTATCTGTCGCTTTACTGGCACTTGTGCCGGTGGCACGTGAAAAAACATTCGAGCGAGGTTGTTGCCAGTGCCACTGGACTGGCTCCTGTGCAGGTGGCATGTAAAAAACACCATTTGAGCGTGGCCGTTGCCAGTACCGCCTGACTGGCCCCCATGCAGGTGGCATGTAAAAGCACCCACTACACTCTCGGAGTGGTTGGAGTTAGACGTCAATATGATATAAAATAAAACTTGTAGGTATTTAAAAATATTCAAAAATGCTCATATATACATACACAAGCAAAATATAAAACATCAACATAATATAAGACTTATTGAATTAATAATTCACACGATAATTATTAATTCCCACGATAAGATACAAGGTAATAAAGATTCACAAGTTACTACACAGAGTCCAGTGGAAAATTTGAAATTATACAGCATTAACATGACATACTAATATATATATATTATATATATACATATATACTATATATATATATATATATATATTATATATATATATATATATATATATATATATATATACATATATATATGCACATATGCATTATATATATACATTATATATATATTATAGATATATACATATATACTATATATATATGTGTGTGTGTATATGTAAATAGATAAAATAGTTGTTGTATTGAAGATGTAACTGTTTATATATTTTTTGTTGTAGTTACACGTAAGAGAAGAATTAGATACTTATTATATTCATATATTATTATTGTATGTTGTGATGACAAGATCCTATCTTGGACATCAAAAGGTTTCAATTGGTATATATGTGTGTGTATGACGTGAATTTTGATGGTTGTGGATTGCACTTACTTGATTGTATTGTCCATAAAGTGTTTTTGCTGTTTTTTAATTGTAATTGATGTAAGATTGAATAGTTAATGCTCACACTCATAACACAGATATTTGAATTAATTTTTACAATCCAGCCATTGTTTCACATGGAATGTCGTCTTTCTGAACCAAGGACCCTGAAGTGACTTATATATAAGGGAACTGTGATTATGTATATCAGAAAAAATATACCAAAGTCAAAACACTTTGTTGGGCCATTTACAGTTTTTATAATTATTTATGTAATATGATGTTATGTTATATATTATATTCATAGTATTCAATGTAATATTGGAATATAAATAAATTATTGGGTTGTCAATAGAATATCTCTATATTTAATTTAATCTTATACTAATATTTATATGGTATCCAACAGCAGCACCAGTGAATTGGATGTTTAACACACCCCTTTCAAGGATTTCTTTTCCTCAGTTTGTTACTTTATATAAATATATAGACACACACACATATATAGACATATATATATATATAATATATATATATATATATTATATATATATATATATATATACATATTTTATATATCGTATATATTGGGTTGGCCACTAAGTTCCCGCCATTTTAAAAAATTTAAATCTTTTTAAAGGTTTAATAAAAAAATAACAATTAATTAATCAATAATGTATTCACCCTTGTTGTTTACAACTCCTTCCCAACGTTCAAGATTTTCAATACTTCGTTTGCAGAAATCATCCGATTTTGACATGAAAAAATTGATCCAACTAAGCTCTCATCCGTATTGAACGAAACTCCGCACATAACATTTGAAAGAGATCGAACAGCAATCGAAAACGATTGGAGCTTGGTTGGGAAGTGATGCCACATCTACCTCATAGCCTTGACCTTGTACCATCATGTTACCATTTATTTCGAAGTTTGCAAAGTCCTTTGAATGGTAAAACTTTCAATAATGATGATGACCTGAAATCGCACTTGCTTCAGTTTATGGCTGATAAGGACCAGAAGTTCTAGAGCATGGAATCATGAGGATACTAGAAAGATGGCAAAAGGTCATTGAACAAAATCTTGTCTTGTCTTGTCTTGAGACAGCATTCACCCACGGTGGGTTGAGCTGGCTTCATTCATCCTCAATACTGAATGAAGCCATGTACATTGAACAAAATGGAAAATATATAATTAATTAAAGTTAATTTTTTGCATTAAAAATATGACTTTTATTTCACACTATAAAACTGAAATTACTTTCTTGCCAACCCAATATGTGTGTGTGTACGTACATATACATATAGTCCAATCCATGCCAGCATGGAAAATAGATGTTAAATGATGCTGACAATTATATATCAGGCTGAGTAAAAAGTAAGCAACGTTTTGAATTATAAAATTCATCACAATATATTTCAACAACCACCAAAGAGTCACCATAACCTTGTTTTTGAAGAGCTCAGGTTTAGGGAAGGTTTTTGCTGTTTCATTTTGGTCCAACCACTGTGAAGAACATTTATACATCAAAATAAATACTATTACAATCAATACATATTTGCCAATAAGTGACAAGTTTGTTTATTCCAATAACATAAAATTCTGGAGTTCTGGAGCTGACGAACTCTTTGAACACACTTTCAGCATCAGTTTGATTTTTGAACTCCTTCTTTCACAAGAAACCATCAAGGTGCTTGAAAAAGTGATAATCAGTAGGAGAAAGGTCTGGGGAACAAGCTGGGTAGGGAAGAACTTCGTAGCCTAGTTCCCTCAACTTCTGGAGTGTTATTAGTGTGGTCGAGTATTGTCATGAAGAATGATTGGACCTCTTCTGTTGAAAACTCTGGGATGAATGAGTAGCAGTTTTTCATTCATTTTGGCAATTTCATGGTAATATGTTTCTGCAGTTATGGTTTTTCCAGGTTTTAAGAAGTTATAGAGGATAAGTTCAGTAGTACACCACAGTCACCATAACCTTGTTTTTGAAGAGCTCAGGTTTAGGGAAGGTTTTTGCTGCTTCATTTTGGTCCAACCACTGTGAAGAACATTTTTTATTACTGTACAGAATCCACTTTTCATTGGAGGTTACAATACAGTCAAGAAATGGATTGGTCCAGTTACAGAGAAGAAGGGATGAGCAAATTTCATATCTGTGCATTTTCTGATTTTCATTCAAATCGTGTGGGACCCATTTGTCAAGTTTTTTTTTGATTTTCTGATTGCATGCAAATGGTTGCAGGCACTTTTCTGGCTAACTTGAAGTTCTTTTGCCAGTTCTTGAGTGGTTTTATGAGGGTCTTTCTTAATGACTGTCTTTAATTGACCATCATCGATGACAGATGGGCATCCACTATGCTCACAATCATCAAGGCTCGGGTCTCCACAGTGATATCGTTTAAACCATTTTCAAGCTGACCACTCACTGGTCATTTCCTCACTAAACGTTTTGTTGATATCACAAGCAGTTTCAGCTGCTTTCCTTCCTTTTTTGAAGTTGAATAGCAAAGTTGCTTGAATATTGTGCTTTCACAGTCCCATTTCAGATGATTGTAACAAAGGTGAAAAAATATTAATGTTAATTTATTGAAGCATTTGAGCAAGTCTATGTCTGTATTATGAGACAACCGCAAAAAAAATGTTTAAAATAAATTCAACATTCTGCAAAAATCCGTTACAAATTCTTCATGATTCAAAACATTGTATACTTTTGACTCAACCTGATATACATGCACACACACACACACACACATTATATATTTTATTTAACATTATCAATTGTGCCATCCACTAAAGAACATAAATTAAATATGAATGTTTTTATTCAAGATCCAATATAAAATGTTAAACTTGCTGCCTTAAATATCAACATAATAACTTTCAAGTTAGAAGGATTTGAAAGGACTTGGGTGTCTATAAGCAGAAAACAATTTATGAGCATGCAGTTAGATTATCTAGGCATTAATAAGCTATAACAGTAAAGATTTGAGTCCAGTTAATCTTATGATTTAACATCTCACTTACATGCCCTGGCTTGTTTCCTGTTCTATTTATAGGAATGTAGCATAACCCAATCTGTGGACATCTGGTACTGAGATT
>NC_043007.1:71589147-71654147 GCF_006345805.1 Octopus sinensis | reverse complement strand
GTTTTGTTTAGGAGATGGTTTAAAAAGTCCAGATCATCCCGTATAAAGCTCGGTATATGTTGGAGAATAGGATTGAGGAGGACATCAATAAAATAACTTAACTTGTGTGTCTCACAGGAGGGACTGGCCAGAATGTGTATATATGTATATTCTGTTGTATCTGGGGAGAATCATTTTATTTTTGTGCCTTATAATATAACACACTCACCAGTAAAATTTCCACTTATCTCATATTTTTATTTTCCTAAAATATTCGTTGCATCTTGCAACCTTTTCAATAGTCTTGAAGACTATTGAAAAGTTTGCAAGATGCAACAAAAATTTTAGGAAAATAAAAATATGAGATAAGTGGAAATTTTACCGGTGAGTGTGTTATATTATAAGGCACAAAAAGAAATTGACTCTCCCCAGACACAACGGAATATGCTTCAACACACGAACTCATATGAAGAATCTTGCAAACCAAATCCAAAAGCGAAATATATATATATATATATATGTGCGTGTGTGTGTGTGTGTCGTTGAAAATTCACTTAAATTTCAAAAACTCGTAAATGTTTAAAATACATTTATTTACATATATACCAAATGGGACCAAAGAAGAAGTAGGAACTTCTCCCATTTGAAACATTTCTCCCACAATAACCACCACTTCCAAACAGAATATAACCATTACGATAATAGACCAAGTGTTAGAGTAAGGACTATTAAGATTAACACTAATTCCCTATACCAGAGAAACTATTTTTTGGACAAACTGGGCCAAAACTGGGACACTTGATGGCACCAACCAAATATGATACTCTGCAGGTGATAAATCTCTCACATAAAGCCCTTTCGAACCAGGAAATCAAAATTCTTAAAAAGGGATTGAAATTCACTCCAACACCACAAAGGTTGAACCTAAATGACATACAAAATGATATTCAAGAATTCTGCAGAATACTTTGCATTACTGAAGAACTACTAGATAAAGAAAATAATGATCAATCTATCCTTCACAATAAAAGCAACTACTGTCCGATAAAAGGAAAAAATCAAACTCTGGATAACTTTTGTGACTTAATTTCCAGTTTCCCCTACAATTTACTCCCACCCTGAAAATTCAAAATAAATACAAGTAAAGAAGAATGGGAAATCATCAATAATCTCAGGGTGGATGGCAACATAATTATAAAAGAAGCTGACAAAGAGAGCTCTGTAGTTATCATGGACTCAGAAAAATACATAAACACTACTTTAACCTTCCTTCAAGACAATACCTACTATGAAAAAATCAACAACTACAGTCAATCCAAGATAATTACCAAACTGTCTACTCTTGTCCAACAATTCCAACAAGGTTTAACACAAAAGGAGACAGACTACTTGACTAGATTTGACTGCAAAACCAGTAATTTCTATGGACTTCCCAAAATCCATAAAGGTGAAGCCATAAATGAAGCCTGTAATAAGTCAACCGCTATAGTCATAAATATTCCACACCTGAGAGATCTCAAAATGAGACCAATTGTGGCCGGTCCCTCTTGTGAAACACACAGACTCAGTAATTTTATTGACATCCTCCTCAAACCTATTCTCCAACATATACCAAGCTTTATACGGGATGATCTGGACTTTTTAAACCATCTCCCGAACAAAACCAGCAAAGACACCCTCCTGGTTTCATTCGATGTAATAAACCTCTACACCTCGATTCCTCACGAATATGAAATTATAGCCATACAATACTGGCTGGAAAAATTCCCAAATGACATTCCTGACAGAATTGGAAAAGAATTAATCGTTGAAGGAATAATAAGGTTCATTCTACAGAACAACTTCTTCAATTTCAACAAAAACACTTATAGACAAAAATTGGGCATGGCGATGGGAACAAGGGTAGCGCCTACTTTTGCCAAACTTGTCATGGCATACTTGGAAGTCCAAATATACGCACACGCAAGATTAAAATTTGGGGAAAATTTCCAAAAATACTTACTTACCAACTGGAAACGCTACCTGGATGACTGTTTTATCCTTTGGCCACATAACATTGAACAACTCACAGAATTTAAAAACTTAATCAACAGCATTAACCACAGGATCCAATTCACTATGGAATACAACCACCAACAACTACCCTTCCTGGACATCTTAATAATAAAGAGAGATACTGAGATTGAAACTGACATCTTCTTCAAACCAACAAACTCAAAACAATATCTTCTATTCTCCTCTTGCCACCCAAAACATACTAAAATAAATATACCGTTCAACTTAGCAAGAAGAATTTGCACGATTGCATCAAATCCTGAAACCCGAGAAAAGCAACTCCAAGAACTTAAAACTTCATTACTAAATGGAAAATACCTGGTCAGTCAAATCAAAAATGGAATAGAACATGCAAAAATGATAGCCATCCAAGAGTTACGGAAAACAAGAAAACACCATGACACACTTAAAACTCTATCTTGCGTATCAACACACAATCCAAGAAACTAGGAAGCATACATCATCCACCAAAACATACCCATCCTTATGAAGGACCCATGAAAGAAAAAGGCACTAGAAACACATAGGATTATTAAAAGCAAGAGACAACCACAATCTCTAAAAAAATTACTCACCAGCGCCAAATTACCCACAAAAAATACAACCCCAGAAGTCAAAAAATGCAACTGCCCTAACTGCGGAACTTGCACCTTTCTCTTAGAGGGCTCGACATACAAATTTAAGTCAGGCCTAACTTTTACCATAAAACATGACTTCATCTGTGCTTCTTAAATGTGGAGGTTGTGGTGGAGACTACATTGGTCAAACAAGCTTAACTTTGAGGGATAGATTTAAGGTGCAGAGACAAAAAAATCCAGAACCTCTCAACTAGGATAATTCCCATTAGCCGCTCCATAGACAAAAACTCTAAATACCAAATCTTCCCTCTCTATCAATACACTGGAAACACTTCAACCCAATTCCATAAGGAAAATATATTGATTAAAAAATATAAACCACATCTAAATATCCTTTAGAAAGAAGAAAAAGCAGTATAAAGAAGAGAAAAAACACTTTTTGCCATAAAATAGACAATAAAATTTTAGTAACAATCTTCCAACCGGGTTTCAAAACCGCAGCTCCAAATCACCACACAAACACCTGTTGCTGATGTCACATAATTGCAAACCAATCAAAACAGAACTTCAACAAATACAATAAAAAGACCCTTTGAGAGAACCAACCAACCGGAACGACATATAACCATATCCTGCAAGAAAACCAACCAAGCAGAACGACAAGCTTGACCATAGAAAAAAACGTCATAAATTTTTTAACCAATCAAAATCAGATCTGCTCGCAGAAAAAAATTTACAAATACATCTTTCCCTAAACATACCATTACAAGCGAAAGCGACAGTTTAAAGATCTGAGAAACTGTAATTTCCCTATTTTTACTATTTTAATTCTCACACTTGTTTTTTTCAGTATGACTTGTCGACCACCACTGAAATTAATGAGTTTTAATTTCAAACTTACACCTTCTGTTTTGAACATGATAATTTATCAACATTGAAACATTTTAATTTAACAACATTGAAACATTTCAGCTTGTCAACATTGAAACATTTTGATTTGTCAACATTGAAACTTATAACGATGTTTTTCTAATTTTACACTTTTACCATTGATAGACAAAAAATATTGTTGAGACTAGTTTGGTATATATGTAAATAAATGTATTTTAAACATTTACGAGCTTTTGAAATATAAGTGCATTTTCACCCTCTTTTGCTCTCTCTCTCTCTCTCTCTCCCTATATATATATCATCATCATCATCATCATCATCATCATTTAGCGTCTGCTTTCCATGCTAGCATGGGTTGGATGGTTCAACTGGGGTCTGTGAAGCTGGAAGGCTTCGTCAGGCCCAGTCAGATCTGGCAGTGTTTCTACGGCTGGATGCCCTTCCTAACGCCAACCACTCCATGAGTGTAGTGGATGCTTTTTACGTGCCACCTGCACAGGTGCCATATATATATATATATATATATATATATATATATATATATATATATATATAAAAATATATATTTTAGCAGCTAACTTTTCAGACACTTATTCTGGAATTATGTAATCTGATTGCTCAATGGTTTTACAATTATTTTCACAATTCCTTACATTTTGTAACCTGCAATGGGAAAGTACAATGCTTATTTCTTACTTTACTTATGCCTTTTGCTTGACTTTTCTCTACTGTTTTTGACTCTGGGTTGTCTTTTCTGCATTTCAATAGTTGGATCTTGCTTTTTCAATTATGTCTCAGTATCCTACCCCCAGCTATTTTTAGGGTGCCCTTTCTTCAGCCTCTCTTTGGTTCCCTGTTTCCCTTAAGGAAGATCTTCCTCTCCCAGGACTTGTTGGTTTTCAAATATCTCCAATGCTTTTCTAACTTTGCTTTTTCTAAGTAGAGGTGTTGTTCCTATTCAAACCCAGCTCTACCTTTTGGGAAAATATCCACATTAGTCCAGCTTCTATCCTTTGACCTGTCCAGCATGTGATGCCTTTCTCTGAGCTTGTGCTCCACTGGAACAGCTCTGAGGGTCACTGAGGCACACAAGCCATCATCTCAGAACAAGCACTAGACCTTGTGGTGGAACATATTTATTAGCATCATCAAAAATGTTCTTAATTTTAACAGGATTTGGGATTCCAGTATGTAGTTTTTGTTAATAGTAAATTTTTGTAATTGTAATTCTTTCATGTGTTAGCATAGTTTAACCCTTTAGTGTTCACATTATTCTGCCAAAATTAATGCTTTTTAATCCACATTGTTTTGAACTAATCATGCATTATCTTGTAGCTATGAGATTTTGATGAGGTAGCTGTTAATTTTTAAAATGATATTGTAGGGTTGGTGTGAGAGACCAGATGTGACCAGTTTAAACATAAAACAGGCAGAATACTTTTGGCCGGATATGGCCGGATTAAATGCTAAAGGGTTAAACATACAAACATTCAAATTTTAAGTAATAATTCTATTAGGGACAAGAGCCAAAGGTCTGTATTTTTCTTCTCCATGTCACTCACCCACCCACACCTACTACCTCTAGTAAAAGCGTGCATAATATATTCCACAGTTAACTATTATCATCAGCCCTACCTTGCACGTATGTATACATACAATGTAGGTCATTACATGCTTGTGTGTGTGTGTGTGTGCGTGCATGTGCATGCGTTTCATTTTGTTTTTACTTCACTTAAACTAGTTCAATCAAAGTGAATTACTTTCATATATACTACTCAATATAGACACGTGTGTAAAATTTCATATTTTTATATCTAATAATTCACATGGTTATTTTGACTACTGGACATCATCTGCTGCAGTTATAAATACTTATTTATAGCCAAATTAACATAAATCTATAGAGATAATTAACTTAATATTTGGTCAATACCAAGTATTAAGTTAGTTATAAATAAGAGACATGAAGTAACCTTATAGTTGTACTTAACAAAACAAGTAGTATGAAAGTGAAATTTAAACCAATAAATATTTAGTGACAATCAAAATTAACTGCATTGGCTTTAGTCTTTATAATAAACAATGCAAGGTATGAAAATGTGTGTATGTATGTATATATATATATATATATATATATATATATATATATATATGCTGAGCTGAGACCCCCTTCAGTCATGATTGACCATGGAATTGCACCTAGAAAGTTACCCTCCCAGGCACAAGTCATTTCTACAGCTGAGTGAACTGGAGCAACGTGAAATAAAGTGTCTTGCTCAAGAACACAACACGCAGCCCGGTCTGGGATTCGAACTCACAACTTCACCATCATAAGCTCGACGCTCTAACCACTGAGCCATGCATAGAGCATAGAGAGAGTAGGAGGTGGGATGGGAAACAATATGACAAACACAAGATATAGTTTATACCAATTGCTATTTGCATCCTCTGCTGTAGGTGTTCATAGTGCATTTGAATGCAGATGCACAAGTTCTGAAGAGGAATTCTTTATTACATTACGTTAACAGGGAACAAACAATTTTTCTATATAGTCTTTTCTATATGTTTTCATATAGGCACAGGAGTGGCTGTGTGGTAAGTAGCTTGCTTACCAACCACATGGGCAAGTGTCTCTACTATAGCCTTGGGCCAACCAAAGCCTTGTGAGTGGATTTGGTAGACGGAAACTGAAAGAAGCCCGTCGTGTATACATATACATATCTCTCTATATATAAACGGCAGTTTGTCTGTGCGTGTTTCTGTGTGTCTGTTTGCTTGTACCCTCACCCTGACCACGGCTTTCAACCGATTCTGATGAAACTTAACACACACATAGCCCAATGTCATAATTCAAAACTAACGCAGAGAAAATTTTGAAAAGTTTCCCCAGTTCTGAAAAAAATCGATAAATTCGACATGAGGTCGAGAATCAGAAACACAAACCACAGACTGTCTAGGGGACGCAACTCGACCGTTTTAACTCTCAAAAAAAAATTTACCATAATTTTTTTTCCATTTTTTTGGATATAACTCTCTAAAAATGCTTTATAGTTATTTCCCTTACAAACCCGAGCAACGCCGGGCGATACTGCTAGTATATGTATATATTTGTGTGTCTGTGTTTGTCCCCCCAACATCGCTTGACAACTGATGCTGGTGTGTTTACGTCCCCGTCACTTAGTGGTTCAGCAAGAAAGACCGATAGAATAAGTACTAGGCTTACAAAGAATAAGTCCTGCGGTCGATTTACTCGACGAAAGGCGGTGCTCCAGCATGGCTGCAGTCAAATGACTGAAACAAATAAAAGAATAAAAGAATATTGTTACTCTGTATATCACAACTGGTAATATTACCAAGTACAGTAGTAACAATGCTACTCTATTGAAGTAGATTGGATGAAGACACTCTAAGTGGAGTTCTTATTCTATCATCCCTAACATAACACAAAACAACTTTGTCAAATATAGTTAAGATTAAATACACTAGAGAATAATAACAGAGCCTCAAAATGTGACTGTAATTGTATGAATCTACCTAGTTGTCCTTTTATTTCTAAATAGCTAGAAAAAATATAGTCTACCAGAATAAGGTGGTAACTAACACTTCAAACTTAGGGAAAATAAGTTAAAGTGTAGATACACTTGAGACACAAAGCAAAGAAGAATATGGCTACATTATCAAGCTACCTCTGGTGCTTAAAAGAAACCAGCATCAATTCACTCTGTAGAAGAGGTTTGGGGCTGAAATCATACTATACAGAAGGAACAAAATTTAATGTTTGTACCAAAGACGCATATCAGACCCCCTTTGCAAATTCAGAACTTTTAAACAAGAAATCTGAGAAAATAACAGTCTACAGGTACAAAATTTAATGATCTTACCTAAATTATAGACCATTACTTGGCTCAGGACGATAGAATTACCAGTACTATGATTTCATAAAAATATTACATACATTACACACTCAACTTAAACAATATACATTACACACAGTATAACATATAGTATAACATTAGGAAAGAAAACCCCTTGCACTATAACACCTAGCACTATCTCCAACATTACATACATTATCCATCAATCCCTTTGTATCTATAACTATAATAAAGAAAGCCACTTATTAATTAGTCTGTAGTATGTAACTTTTACAAAAGAAAAGCAATTATTAAAGTTTACATCATCAAGAAAATTCTTAAAAATCCTCATTTTAATATATTTTTTTTTATCAAAGTATGGTTTGGAAGTTTCTTTTATTTTTGAAGAGATCAACCACAGAAAACTAATTTTAATTCTTTGTCTTTTTTCTTTCTCTCATACCATTCATGATGCTACTTTCTACAGACATATTAGTAAAAATGTTTCTCCATATTATAAGTGCAATCCAGTGTCAGCCAAATTATATTAATTGCAGTTTCCTTTCATATTTGTTGGAAGTTTTTATAAAAGAAAAGAAGTTTTTATTTACTTAGCAATAAATACACAAACAGTATACATATATCTAATGTGAATACATGATGGAATGTAGAATAACTTCCTTTACAATATTTGTCATGGTGTAATGCAATCCTAGCAACTCTGTGGGTGAATCATACACCCATTACCAAAAAAAAAATAAATAAATAAAGGACTCACAATTTTCTTCCCCCTCTACACTTCATCATCACCTTAATAATAGCATCATTATCATCATCATTATTACCACTGTCATCTTTCAGCTACATCAGAGACATAACTGGAACTATTATTAATATCATTAACTGATCAACAATAGTAATCATCTAATAACACTGGTCAACAGCCAATTTTCATCAGGGATATTATATGGTGTTTTATATGTAGTTTTGTCCGCAGATTTCAAAAATGTAATTGATTTCCTTCTATCAGGCATGTTTGCATAATCTTTTCTTTCCATAAATTTTACTTTCTGTTTAAGGTGCCAAGTCATCATCATCATCAAATTCTACTCAGGATGTCAAGGCATTGCAAGAACAGTCCTGATATATTTTGTCATGTCTGTGGTTCATTTACCACCAAAGCTCAGCAACATGCCATCACAAGTGAAATCAAGAAGATTTACCAGTTATACTTTGGCTGCTCTCTCAGGGATCAAGATAAGAGTTGGGCCCCGCACATCATCTGCTCAGCTTGTTCAAATGGACTAAGGAATTGGCTAAATAAGAGGAAGAGAGCAATGCCGTTTGCAATACCTATGATATGGAGAGAGCCAAAGGATCATTTCATGGACTGTTATTTCTACAACGTTAACGTATATGGGTTTACTGTAAAGACCAAGCATAAGATTGTGTATCCCAACTTGGAATCAGCAAGAAGACCAGTACCACAGAACAACAATGATCTTCCTGTTCCAATAACAGAAAATGTCTGACGAAGATGTATTTCCTGAAGAAAATACTATTGCTGTTGAAGACACTGAAGTGGATTCAGATTTCATGATTGAAAATGAAGACGTACCACAGAAATGTTCTCAAGGAGAGATATATGATTTAGTTAGAAACTTGTCATTGTCGAAGGATAAAGCTGAACTATTAGCATCTCGCCTACAAGAAAAGTGTCTGCTTAAGAAAGATGTTTGTATTAGTCATTTCAGGAAGAGAAATAGGAATCTGACTTCATGCTTCTCTGTTGATGGACCACTTTGTTTCAGTAATAACACTGATGATGGTTCCAAGAGCATGTTCCAGCTGAATGGCACTTATTCATTGAGTCGTCTAAGAGAAGCCTTAAGGCAGTACTACTACACAACGGCAATAAGCAACCATCCATTCCCATAGGACATTTAGTGCACATGAAGGAGTGTTGTGAAAACATGCAAGTACTCCTCAATGCCATAAAGTATACAAACTACAGCTGGAAAATATGTGGAGACTTGAAGGTGATTGGAATATTGATGAGAATGCAATCTGGGTTCACGAAATATTGTTGCTTTTTATGCCTATGGGATAGTCATGCAACTAACAAGCACTATGTGCAATCAGAGTGGCCTTTGCGAAAATCATATGAGCCGGGAGTTTCTAGCATCCAGAGCAAGCCACTTTTAAACCCAGAAAATGTACTTCTTCCACCTCTTCACATAAAGCTTGACCTCATGAAACAATTCATGAAGACACTTGCCAGGAAAAGCTCAAAAGGTTTTAAATATATGAAGGCCAAATTTCCAAAAATCACCAAGGCAAAACTGAAGGAGGGCATATTCATAGGTCTGCAGATAAAAGAACTCCTGAAGGACAACCACTTCCTCACAGCACAGGATGAGATTGAGCTTAAAGCCTGGGAATCCTCAAAATGGCTAAGTGAAAATTTCCTAGGCAACAAGAGATCTCTAGAGTTTAGAAATGGAGTGAAATGTCTTCTAGACTCCTACACTGCAATGGGCTGTCATATGTCACTAAAAGTCCATTTCCTTGATTCACATCTGGACTTATTTTGCAGAGAACCTTGGAGCAAGGGGAACACTTTCATCAAGATATTGCATCGATTGAACAACAATATCAAGGATTTTGGAATGCAGGAATGTTAGCTGGCTACTGTTGGATGTTATATAGGGATGAACCTGAGACAAAACACCATAGAAAGTCCAAATCCCAGAAATTTTAAGTTGTTATGCAGTTGAGTGTATTCTAACTTATTTGTACACAATAATTTTAATGTTGTACAATAAAAAGCCATGAAATTATTGTATCTCGTATTCCATATACTTTATATAGACATGCTTTACGTATCCTATAAGTGAAAACAGCAGGTGTCATTAACATGAAAATGTGACCTGATAGAGGAAATCAAACTTCAGATTCGTAATCAACATCAAAAATTAACCCAGAAAAGTCAATCAGCAACTCTGATGATTAATTTTGTTGACCAGTGTAATAAGACTAATACATTAATAATAATATTACTAATATCAATGTTTTAATAATATTATTATAGATGGATTACCATAATCTTTTTTATTATAGTGAGAATTTTAGTATCTTTAACGATCTTTTGTTACTATTTTTAGAGATATTATTGATGGAATTTAGAGCTCAGTGTTGTTATGAACGTTACTACTGTTATTATTATTACTATGGTGATTAATAATATTATTGTCACCAGTAGTGAGGTGGCAAACTGACAGAATCTTTAACACATCAAACAAAACTCTTAGTGGCTTCCTTCTGGCTTTACATTCTCATTTCAAATTCTACTGAGGCTGACCTTGCCTTTCATTCTTTTGGGGGTCAATGAAATAGGTACCAGTTAAGCACTGAAGTTGATGTAATTGATGAGCTCCCTCCCCAAAAATTTTGGGTATTGGGTTTATAGTAGAAAGAATTATTAGTGATAGTATTTATTTTAATAATGATGTTAAATAATATTTAATATATATTATCATTAGAAACACCTAAGACCTTTGTGTTGTTAATTTGAGTGACTGATAATAATATATACATTTTTCATGTAACAAACATGACAAAAAATATTTTTCATACAAACACACACACACTGCTGGGGAGCTCCAATTGTCTGTTCTGGTATGGTCTCTAGGCTGGATGCCCTTCCTAATGCCAATCACTTTACAGGGTATGCTGGGTACCTTTTATGTGCCACCAGCATAGATGCATTTTACACAGCACCAGCATGAGTGCATTTTACGTGACACCTGCAAAGGAAATGCCTGTATATATGGATGACAACAATTCTACTTAGCTATATCCTAGATACAGATATATATTACATAATAATATATGCCTTCCATACTGGCATGAGTTGGACAGTCCAAAAGAATTTGATAAGTTGCAGAGCTATGTCATATTCCAGTGTATATTTTGCATGGTTTCTACAACTGGATGCCTTTCTAATCACTTACAGAATGTAGTGGGTACTTTCTGATGATGACTCCAGCACTGGTGAAGATTGTCATATCTTGCAAGACTAAAGGAGAAACAGGAGAGAACATGATTGTTCAAGACAAGGTGATGAGAAAGAATAAGTAAATTGAGAGGAACAGACTGTTAGCTGTGATAGGGTAGCAGAGGAGAGAATAACAAAAAGCAAAAACAAGACACTAATTGGGAGAGTGAGTATGGTTGAAACCAGGGGAAAAAGATCAGTGTCAGAGTGGTTGAGAAAAGGTGAGGGTACAGAGTGGAAAAGGAATGAAGTGGGTTTGAGTAAGAGGGGTCAGATGTTATCCAACAATATAAAGGTGAGAATATGGATGGTAAGAGTAAAAAGAGAGAGAAGGGAGAAATAGATTAGAATGGTGAGGATTCATGAATCATTGAAGAAAAGAAAGGTTGGGGAAGAGCAGAGTGTGTGTATGGCTAAATAAAAAAAAATTCCAGATTGGGAGACAATGGGGGGGGATAGTAAGAAAAAGAGAGGGGAGCTAGGGTGAAAGTGGGTAGGTGAATCGAGCAGTGAGAGACAGAAAGGTGACATGGCACCTAAGTGTAAAGGTAATGACACAAAGATGATTACACTCTGTCATACATGTACACTGACATTTCACATCCAGCAAAGAATACTAGCTTCATTTCTTTCAAGCCTAGACATGTCCTAAGTGGTCACAGCCCATCATACAATCTGCCTTTCATTCTGATGGAGAAGCCCTTAGTTACCAAGAAAGGTAGAAGCTCTCTGAACTATGTCCAGCCTACTATTATACTAACAGCTATACTCTCTGAGCATCCACCTCCACTGCTGACTTGGTCACCTAGATAATGGAAGCTATCAACTACTTCTAGATATTCCACCAAAAGATTGCTTTAAGATATATGGTTTATTTTATAAATATACCTGTTCAAGTACCACAATAGCAAGAAACTGTTAGTAGCTCTTTCAGTTGTGAATTTAATTTGATATATGTATCTATATGTATCTTATACATAAATGGCAATTTCTGTCTGTCACTCTGTCTAATACCATCTTGCTGCCTACACCAGTGAACCAATCTTGATGAAACTTTGCATACATGTTAAACTAACATCCAATTCAATTATAGGTTAATAGGATTTCAATAAGAATCTATACTGCCCCCACCCACCCACCTACACACTTGGAGTGGTTAGTGTGAAGAAGGGCATCCAGCTGTAGAAACCTTGTCAAATTCAGATCAGAACCTGGTGCGGCCCACCCCACCCCAGCTTGCCAATTTTCAGTCAAACCGTCCAAGCCGTGCCACCATGGAAAGCAGAAATTAAATGATAATGATGATGTAATGTAATGTGTCTGTGTAACTGAAAATCCAGAATAATCCTAAAGATAAATTTTTCTTCTTGGAGTAAATAAAATATGAGGTCAAGAGAAGTAAGAGGTGAAGACAGATATATTTATCCATATTGCTTCTATACGATTACAGTTATTTCATAATTTCTTCATGTAGTATTAATTTCAGTATGCAAAATTATATGTATATGTCTGCATCAATATATATGCTCAGCATTATACAATGCAACGATATATTTGCAAATTAATGCAAAATTAAATTGTAGATGTAACCATAATGTTCTGGTGATCTGATGAGCTAGCTTTCTTCATTTGCATTAATTTGTGGTGGGATGAAGTGGTGAGAAATTATCTTCAGACACTAGGCCTCATTAAGGAGATGTCAAGGGAACGAGTCTTCAGCTGATTTGCTGTACTTGAGAAGACACGTTAAACTAAGTAAAATTGTGGTCAGCTATATATACAGGTATGTCCTTCTGTCAGCCAAGAAATCTTTGTCCTACAAGATCGTAGGTGCTGGTCTCATGTAAAAGCACCTGTGATGGTGCCATACAAAAATCACCCATGTCAGTGCCACATGAGAAGCACTCATGCCAGTGTCACTTAGAAAAACATGCAGTATGCTGTGAATTGGCTGGCATTATAGAAAAGGCATCCAGCTGTAGAAGCCATACCAAAACAGACAATTGGGGCCTATTGTAGTTCTTCAGCTTGTCAGCTCCTGTCAAACTGTTCAACCCATGCCAGCATTGAAAACGGACCTTTGATGATGATGATGATGATGATGATGATGATGATGATGATGATGACAATTGTCTTGCATAATACTGAGAGTACAAACATGTACATATAATTTTGCATACTGAAATTAAAATCAGATAAAGGTTTTGAAACAGCTGTAACCATATGGAAAAATAAATCTATCTTCACCTTTAACACCTCTATTTTATTTTTATAATATATTATGTATGTGTGTCTGTGATTACAAAGGAATGAAGCCACAATGATCCATTAAATGTGCAAACTTAGTGTTATATGATCTGCAAAGTGTATATGTGCCGGGAGAAAAATTGGGAATTTAAGGCATTAAGTGTAGAGTGTAGGACAGAAGACTATACTGTTATAGTCATGTGATGCATATGGATGAAAACAGCTGCATAAAAATTGCCAAATGCTTAAGATGGATGGGGCTTGTAGAAGATGCAAACTGAGGAAAATATGGAATGAAATAGTGAAGGCTCATAAAGAAGATGACTAAGGACCAGAACATTTGTTTGAGAAGACTCATCTGGAAGTAAAATGTCTATAAACACAATTGGGACCTTTGCCTGATTTCCTCATCAAATTTTCCCTCCACCTCCTAATTCTCTATCACTGAACTTGCCATCACTTGAAAGCTGCAGTTGCTGTAATCAAATGAAAGCAGACTACATATTTTATCATCTTTTCTGTGATATCAATTATCTTTCTTGCTACCTGGAACCACTCCAATTGTCTTCCATCCTTCATTATTACATTGTTTCTCTCCACTCACATTTTACATTGGTTAGCCTACCATTCTTTGCTAACAAATCTTCTCTCCCTCTCCAATGAACCACTTTCTGTTGATTTATCCATATCACTATACATCTCTCACTCTCATTCATGCATTACATCTTTCTCTTCACTCACACTCTTTTAACCTATCTAGTTATGTCATCTCTGTCTCTCTATCCTACTGCTCTTGACTCTTGTACTGCCAATCAACCCTTACTTCCCAACTCATATGTATCATTGATTATCCCACCAACATTCACCATACTCACCCCTATACCCTTCCCAATGTCTAGTTATCATTTTCTGTCTCCTGCGTTCTATCCAACTCATATTTTATCACAGACATCTCCACCTTGACTCTTGTTCATCATTCAATGTTTTGCACACCTTACCACATTTATTATCATTCCTCATGCTTCCCATATACTTTTGCTACTGCAACCTAGCCTCCCTTCTTGCTCTTTAGTCCCTTGGACCTATCTTAACACTTTCTCACCACCAAATTTATTTCCCTTTCTTGTTTCATACCAATTAGTCTCAAACCCTGCATCACTTGTCTCACAAGAAATATGTTCAGCCTCGTTTCTCTGTACCCTAACCTTTCATCATCTTGCATAAAACTGCATCTTTCTCTACTGTAACCCCATTCAGCCAATGAGAATCTTAGTCTTGCAAACCACTTAACAACTTCACTGGTGTTGATGCCACACAAAATGCACTTAGTAAAATGGCTGATGTTAGGAAGGGCATCCAGCAATAGAAACTTTGCCAAAGTAGACATTGGAGCATAATATAGTCCTTTGAACCATCAGATCCAGTCAAGCAGTCCAATCCAAGCCAATATGGAAGATGGATGGTAAAAGATCATACATATCCACACACACACGCATGCGCATGCACACACACAGCAGAAGAAAGTCAAAGTAGAACATGGAAATAATTAACAGAAAAGGTAAAATAAAACAAGGAACACAGCTCATCAGCCATAGAGACAAGGACTGAGTAGTTTTGCTGCATTTAAAGTCAAAAGACTTAAATTCTTTTAAACTACACCTTGGTTCTATCAGTGATAATAAGTTTCTATCAGTGATAAGTGTTATTAAGATGAGAGATGTCAAAAGGAAAAAGACTTAGAATATAGAAGAGAAGAACATATGAGTGAGATGGAAAATTACAGACAGATATATATATATAATATAATTCAATAAAAACATATACATCATAGACTTTTGGCTAGACACAGAAAACTAACAAGTTCATCAAGAGTTGATGTCAAGAAGAATAGGGGAAGAAAACCTGCTGTCACATTAAAAACAAGAGAGAAGGATAGGGATTTTTTAGAATGCCAAATAGAAAGAAAGGAATATTGGACCTAGTAACAGCAGGGGACAAGAGGTTTGGGTAGGGAAATATGTAATAGAGACAGAAAGATAAAAGAAGAGGGATGAAAAAAGGAAGATAAAGAGAAGGGGGGAAAATAGTGACAGTAAGAGCAACAAGAAAACCATCTACTGATGAGCAATAATAGGAGACAATGTGTACTAGAAATCTAGTAGTAGAAAAAATTCAAAAAGGAAAATAGAAATAATAAACAAAAATGAACAATAAAATGTGGAATGTCTCTCATCAGCCATAGAGCCCAGAATCATAGGGGCCAGTCAGTTGGTACTGGCATCGGCCGCAACAATGATTTTACTCGACCCAGTAGGTCTTCTCAAGCACAGCACACTGCCTGCCGATTAAATGGGCTGGTTATGCAACACTGGCATAGGCCACAGTTATGGTCTCACTTTGGCTTGCCGGCTCCTCTCAAGCATGGCATATCTCCAAAGATCTTGGTCGCTTGTCATTGTCTCAGTGAGGCCCAACATTCGAAGGTCATACTTCACCACTTAATCCCAGGTCTTCTTGGGTCTACCTCTTCTACATTCCTTCCACAGTTATTGATCAGCACTTCTTTACACAGCTGTCCTCATCCATACATAACACATGACCATACCAGCGCAGTCGTCTCTCTTGCACACCACATCTGATGCTTATGTCCAACTTTTCTCTCAGGGCACTTATACTTTGTTGTATATGCACACTGACACATCCAGCAGAGCATGCTAACTTCATTTCTTTCAAGCTTACACATACCTCAGCAGTCGCAGCCCATGTTTCACTGCCATGTAGCATGGCTGTTCACACACGTGTCATACAGTCTACCTTTTACTCTGAGCGAGAGGTAGGAGCCCTCTGAAATTTGCCAAAGCTATTCTTATTCTAGCAGCTACGCTCTCAGAGCATCCACCCCCACTGCTGACTTGGTCACCTAGGTAATGGAAGCTATCAACTACTTCTAGTTTTTCCCCCTGGCAGGTGATGAAAGCTGTTTTCTGCACATTTTCAGTGTTTATTGCCCCTGTGCATCTGCCACACACAAAAACTATCTTCCCAGTTAACCTTCCTTTGATACTGCTGCACCTTTTGTGTCCATAGCTTACAATGGGTACATCATATGGAGTTTCTACCTACACCTTTCCTACTTACTAAGACTTTGGCTTTTGATATATTGACTCTAAAGCCCTTCAATTCTAGACCTTGCTTCCACACCTGAAACTTCTCTAGCTCTGGTAGTAACTCAGCTATTTGAGCAAGGTTGTCAGCATAGAGCTCCCAGGGGCAGACTGTCTTGAATTCCTCTGTTATTGTCTGGAGGACTATGATGAATAAGATAGGGCTGAGGACTGATTCTTGGTGAACCCCTACTCCTACCTGAAATTCTTCACTGTACTCATTGCCAACTCTCACCTTACTGACAGTGTCCCTGTACATAACTTGTACAGCCTTCATTAACCACTCATCTATCCCTTGTTTCTGCATTGACTACCAGATAGGAGATCATGGAACCCTGTCAAAGGCTTTCTCCATGTCAATGAAAGCCAAGTACAGAGATTTATCTTTGGCTAGGAATTTCTCTTGTAGCTGTCTTACCAGAAATATAGCATCAGTAGTGTTTCTCCCTGGCACAAACCCAAACTGCATTTCATCTAAACTAACTCACTTCCTGATTAATTGGGCTATGACCCTCTCAGTGACTTTCATCACCTGATCCAACAGTTTGATACCTCTGTAATTATTCCTATCTAATGTGTCACCTTTTCCTTTGCAGCAGTTGATTATGGTGCTGCTGCACCAGTCATTGGGTATGACTCCTTCATGTATCACCTGGTTGACTATAGAGGTGACAAACCCTACACCACCAGATATTTTAAGCATCTCTGCAGTGATTCCTGAAGGGCCGGGGAAATTCTCTGTCTTCATACCCTTAATTGCTTTATCTACCAAAGTACCGTCAATTCGGCAGACTCTCTTTCTCCCATTCATTCTCTTCATTTAGCAACTTTTCTTAGTGGCATATCAAGTCTCTCTTTGCAGCATCACTAAATGCAAGTGAACCATCATGTCTGTTGACTGTAAACAGCCTCGCTATCAATACAAGTGGTGTTGAATGTTTGTAGTCAACTGTGAAAGCATGTCCAAGTTACTTCACATGTCTTGACACATTAAACAATTTCTGTAAAACAAAAAAGGCTTATTACTATGCCTGGGCTACTATTTGTATGATAGGTTGGGTGTCTATTACCTTGCTTGGAAACAGGTGAGAGTTGGTGACAGGAAGAGTATCAGGACACAGAAAATCTGCCTCAATGACTCCAGTATGACCCAAGCAAACATGGAAAAGAGGACGTTAAATGATGAAGATCATATATATCATCATCATCATCATTTACTATCTGCCTTCCATGCTGGCATGGGTGGAATGGTTTACCAGGAGCTGGCCAGGCAGAAGCCTGCATCAGTCTTCTGTAACTGTTTTGGCAGGATTTTTACAGCTGGATGCCCTTCAAATCACCAACTATTTTACAGTGTGGACTGGATGTTTTTTAAGTGGCACCTGTACTGACAGGGTCATCAAGTAACTTGCAAGACAAAAATCATTTTTGAAGAGAGAGGGCATTGAAGGAGATGATCTTGTATCAGATGATTAAAGGCTTATAGTGAGACAGAGAGACTGAAACAGGTGTCTTGCTGTAGGGAAGTGCAAGGTTACCTGGAGAGAGAGAGAGAGAGAGAAAGAGAGAGATCAAGAATGAAGACAGAAACAGGTGTGCTGCTGCAAGGAGATACATGGTTACCCAACCTGAGGGAAGTGCAGGAGAAGGAGAGAGAGAAAGAAAGTGAGACATAGATGGTGGCAAAGTGCCGGGTATACTCACAACAGACAGGGATCAGAATATAAATGGGATGGTTAAGTAAAGAAAGAGGGAGATATAGATGGTGGCATGTGCCAGGGCATACCCTTGAGGTTCGAAGGTTGTAATATGTGGCAAGATATTGCAAAAGGTACAGGATTAGAGTGTGCGGAGGGATGGGGAAGTGAGTGGGGGAAAACCTGGGTATATATAGAGTGTGGAGGGGGACAGTGAATAGTATTTCTTAGTATAGAACGGTCAATACTGTGATGAATTTCTTGTGCTTTGCTATTCCACCTCACTTTCTGTTTCTCATTGAAAATTTTTGCTCTTCCAAGTCTTTTTCTTCCTTTCTCTCTCCCTCTCACTCTCTATTGTTATCTATTCCACTTTTCTCTTGTGCTCTCTCTCTCATTATTTCTAGTATGTGCATACTTTATATCAACCAATTTTGATTCATTTAAATTTGGATCCAAATTTTAAGAATGCAAGTTCAAATCATAGTTACAAACAAATATATTTATTTTAGGCTAAAATTTGCCTTGAATTTTCATTCCAATAAACTGATATAGTACAATATTTAATTTACCCTCTCGCAGAATAAGAAGGGCCACCACATGCATACATGTTGATCTGGTTAACAAACAAGATTCACTCCAAGGAAATTGACTCCATTATACATGTTGAGCTACAACATTCTTGCTAGGAGAAAGAGCTCTTCATTACTGTTAAAAGCCAGATGGTGCATGGTCCTTGAGGTAATATCAGCAAGAATTCACATTGCATAGAAGACAACAAATGCATCAAACAGTTTCCTTAGAGACCCAAATGGCTAAAGTAGTTCCTCTTAGAAAGGAACAATAAAGAACTGAAGCTACTAAATCTTGGCTGGACAATATGATATTATTTTCTCATATAAGCACAAGGCTTGAAATTTGGGAGAGGGTGATAGTCTATTACATCAACTCAAGTACTCAACTGATACTTATTTTACCAACCCTGAAAGGATGAAGGCAAAGTTGACCTCTGTAGAACTTGAACTCAGACGGATTAAATGCCACTAAGCATTTTGGCTGGTGTGCTAACAATTCTGCCTTAAACTGGACAGTAAGATATTGACAACAGATGAATAACTAAAAATGTAATGCATACAGTGTTAACTGCTGCAAGACAATAAAGTTCATCTGTCTGCAAATATGACATCATAGCATCTATCATTGCAATGTTTTCTCAGATGATTCAAAACAGTTGCAATGAAGTTACCCAATTCCAGCAAGGACACTGAATCAATTGCAACGAGGCATGAATGAGTCTGTCTTGACTTTTTCATCCTCCCCATTCATGAAGATAATGCAGCACTCTACAACTTGCTGTCCTCTTGGAAAATTACCAATTGGTTTATTTCACTCCAACAACTGCAAACACATAATCCAAGGGAATTTCAGCCCTTGTCAAGATGGACTGTCATTATGATCCTTGAAATATTCCATATATGGTAGGTTATCATCCTACTATACTTGGAATGACAAGCAATGGAGATGAAGAAAGCAAGGCACTACTAATAAAAGCCAACCTAACAATAAATTTTGACAGTGTCATTGGAAGACAGTTTATCGTACATGCCATCATTCAACATTAATGTTCCTTTTTACAACTTCTCCTGAGAATAATGCATTCAAATTCATTTCAAGATCTTCATATAGTAAATGAGGAAGTTTGTACCACCTACATTCCTCATACTTCCATTACAAGAAAATGATGCCTAGTTGGCTGCAATTTAATCAGAGGAATCTTTTAGCACTACTGTTAAAATGCAGTCAACAATCCAACCC
This sequence comes from Octopus sinensis, assembly GCF_006345805.1. NCBI lineage: Eukaryota > Metazoa > Mollusca > Cephalopoda > Octopoda > Octopodidae > Octopus > Octopus sinensis. Next base: position 71,633,810 of record NC_043007.1, on the reverse strand, counting down.
ATTTTAGCATTGGTTCAGCACCATGATGACCTTGCCAAGATTTCAAGTATCAAACTCAACAGATAGACTCTGGTATAGAAACAGGGAATACATAGATAATATCTACAATACAGTGTTCATTATTAAGCTCAAGGATACAAATGGCTAAGAAATTAGAAAATACAGCCTTCTTTAATCTAAATACACTGAAGTCAAGAATCAGGCAATAAAATCTCTGAACAAGGTATCATATAATGTTGACATGTCAATAGCAAATGCAAATGATAATGAAACTTAAAACACACCAGAAAGTAGACTATTCTGAGATTTTTGGCAAAATTCAACAATAAGAAACTAGAGTTTGCTTTCTTGGTATTTATATTTATATTTCCAATATATTTCCCTCACAGTCTTTCAGGGCAATGCCTTTTCTGTTTTGTCTGCTGGAGCCATGAGAAACGTTTCTATATTGTGAGAGGAAAGATTTTTCAAAATTAATTCAAATAAAGGCACAGGCATGGCTGTGTGGTAAGAAGCTCACTTCCCAACCTCAAGGTTCTGGGGTCAGTCGCACTGCGTGGCACCTTGACAAGTGTCTGCTACTATAGTCTCTGGCTGACCAATGCCTTGTGAGTGGATTTGGTAGATCAAAACTGAAAGAAGCCTATTTTATATATATATTTATGTGTGTGTTTTTATGTCTGTGTTTGTCCCCCCATCATTGCTTGACAACTGATGTTGGTGTTTTTATGTCCATGTAACTTGGTAGTTTGGCAAAAGAGACTGATAGAACAAGAACTGGGCTCATAAAGAATAAGTCCGGGGGGGGGGCGATTTCTTCAACTAAAAAGGACCCTTTTAAGGCAGTACTCCAGCATGGCCATGGTCAAATGACTGAAACAAGTAAAAGAATAAAGGCAGTATATGTCATTTCTATGAATTTCCTCTAAACATTGGTTATAACAGAGGTCAACATCGATGGCAACAAACTTAGCAGAAACAGAATATTTTTACCAAACATTGACCTCAATGATCTTATGACTGCTGATCACTCTCTCACCAATTAGTACATTTTCATAGTCACTACTTTCCTCAATGTACCTTTATGATGGAACTACAAAGACATTCCAGACCATCTAATGCATACCAAAATCCATCAACATAAAGGGAGGGCTACTGCAGTTGTTTCTTCAAGTATTGCTACTACAATCCTTCCTGGCTGCTGTACAACATATTCTGCTTTCAAACTCCCATAAGGCTTAGGCACAAATGATGTACCCACTCACAAGAACACTTAAATGATGCTAAATTATTGTCTGAGAAAAATGTATAATTGCTCACAAGAGAACCCAGAAGTTCCCTGGACAGACCATTGCAGGACAATGGATCTGAAATGGGATAAGTAGCAGTAGTATTACTAGGTGACTTCTATCAGAACCTGTCAGTGGTCTAAAACAGAATAAAAATTGATGAAATCCATGTTTGTTTTCAATCATGATCACTTTGAACCAATGTTAAAATCGTCAAATTTATATGCAAACATAAAAGTCAATCATTTTAAGAACAGCTGAGAGGTCATTTTGCAAAAAATTTGTTACTTGTCGAGGAGGGAAAATTTCTTCTTATTAGTAATGGCAATATGAACCCACCTCCTATAAATGCAATGGTGAAGATAATAGATAAATTGATATTGAAGGTATTCTTCAACATGCAACAACATTAACTCACAAGTGATGGAGCAAAAAAATAATGTTTGGATGCCGCAGCAGGAACTTCTAGGAAACAGTCTTCTTGCAACAGATACTGTTTGGGATCAGGAAGATATAGTTAATTTTAAGGCTGAAACTTTTAATCCATTGGAACTTCTAAGTTTCCTGCCCAACAAATTTCAGTTATCAAAAATAAAAAAAAATCCCAAATAATGCTGCAGCTAAGGTTCCATGTTGGCACAGAACAGCTATTAAGAAACTTATGCTAAATGTCAGTAAGACTACTAATTTTCACTGGGAGATGTGGCATGTTGATTTAGGTGATTTCAGTTTCTGACTTAACCATGTCAGATAACAAATCTCAAAGGAAAACACTAACAGTTGCTGGGCTGTATTTTTAGTAATAAATGACTAGACTACAGTCTACTCCTGACATACTTATGCCATCGCTTTTTGGACTTTTGAAAATTTAGGCAGCAAGAATGAAGCAGAAGATGGACGGGATGGGCTGAAATGAGCTGTTGATTTGAATTTGTTTAAGATGAATGACAGCTTGCCAGGTTGAAGCCCACACACTATGGTTCCAGGTTCTTGTGTGACATGCTAAGTCAAACAAGGAGTTGCACCAATCTGCCAAGAATACAGACATTTGGATTTCAACTCTGAAGTTATAGGTCCCAATCTATGAAGCCTTGCTTTCCTCGGTCAAACCGACTAGCAGGGTGATTTTTAGTCAAAGTTGCTCTTCTGCTAGCCTAGCCTATTAGTGGCATTGGGGTGTTGATGAGTGACCTTCCTCTGCTGGGTTCATTATTTGCCCATACCAGGTGTTACCAACCTGGGTCAGGATGAACCTTGGAACAACGGCAATTAAGAGGGTATTCCACACTCCTCAGAACATCCAATCTTCCGATCAGAGGCTTTTCTGTCAAATGTGGTTTATCATCATACTCAGAACACTGAGTAATAAATAGTGCTTTCTAATGGCTAACTTTACATATGATATTCAAGTGTTGGAAGACCCCCAAATATTTTTCTTTGTGCCCCCTGTAGATAAAACTAAAAATACTGAATATCCTGAGGTGCTGGTATGAAAATGTTCGGAATTATTAAAGCCACGATGGGTACAGATCTATTTTTATATACGCTAGGGTTTGTTCCATATCTTAATGTCATTTCTTAATCACTGCATGTATTACATACAGTTCCAGTATTTGAAATGTGTGGGTTTCTCTGAGCACCCTCGTTTCCGCACATTATTACAATGATTTTAATTATAAATAGATAGGTTACACCGGCTAATATTCACGTTCCTCCACATTTTCCAACTTATTTTACGAATTAAAGAATTTCAAGAATAAAATAAAATAATCTTCTGTAGCAGTTTTAAATGAAAATAAAATTATCTTCGCATTCACTTTATTTAACACGTTTAAGTTATATATATTTCGTTATAGTATAGATGCTATTTACACACTGAAATTACGAGATATACAATTAATATTGATCACCTTAGCAGGACACCGGACTATTAAACGTGCATTGAAAATAATTTTGTTCTTTAAATCACTGATAACCATTTTAAAATGCAATAGTGTTCTATTAATACAATCCTAGGTTATTTCTAGCAACCTTTTACCCTGGGCAACGTCAGGTATACAGCCAAAGGCAGAATTAAAGAATGCGCAATTCACCCATTTTCGGCGTAACCTTAACCCTAAACATCAGGTGTGCGTATTCTTTACCTTCGCCGAGCAGGGAATATGTAAATATTATGTACATGTGTCACAAGAAAAATACATCTTGTAATTATTAAAGACGAAAACAAAGCATTGTTTCCTACTGGAACGGTAGTATGAATTCAGATGACAAAATTACAACAGTTCACTTAATTTACTGAACCTTAAAGGAAATTATATGTTTTGCGTTTCCGGTTTTTGTGTATGTGCGTGTCTAAATTCTCTTAAAATCAGATCTGCTTCCCATGGCTTCATCCAAAATCGATCAAATATATTGTGGTCACTTTAATCGATAATACTTCCTCCCTATAAAAGCAGCTGTCAAAAGTAATTATTATTTATTCACAGATGGGTCGATATATTAGCAGAATCGGTAATGTCAAATAAAATGTCTTGCAGCATTTAGCTACGACTCTTTACATTCCGAATTTAAGTCCCGTCAAGGTCAACTTAGCCTTTCATCTTTTCGGGCTCGATGAAATAAAGTATCCTCCAATTACTGCCATCAATTTAATCGGCGAACTCTTCCTCCGAAATCTGTGGCCTTATGCGTAGATCAGACATCATTATGACACACGTTAGTTTCAGTATTATAAAGAGATGTTCTTTTCTCGTTTATATATAGGCACTTTTTAACGAAAGTGGAAAGAATAGGTGATCGACATAACTACTGCATCTATTATTTTAGAGTATCAAATAGTTAATTCATCGGTTATTAATAGGGTTGAAGTAGTTATAACAACGTAAAACATGACACTTAAGTCTAACTTCAAGACAAACGACACCTGGTAAAGCTAATTAGAATGTGTAAACACATACACAAACAGATGCTTTGGGTGGTTTATGACTACTTGATCGCTAATATTTTAGGTAAAATTATATTTTAAATAATAATCATAGATCGCTCGAAATGAAAATAAAATAAACGTATAGAGATAACATAAACGAAAACATCAATATGAAAATAACACGAAACCGGAAATCGAAAACCCTGTCTGCTCGAAAATGAGATTTCTTGACATTGAATTTAGTGCGAAATAATTGATAAAACAACATCATGTAATTGATAAATCATCTATGAAGGTTTTAAATTTGATAACAGAATATATATAATTGTATCCTATATGTAGTTAATTGGAGTGTAATGATTGATCATGAAACCGAAATGTTACACAGAGATCGAAATATATTATGAGCAAAGAACAACTTGATACTGAAAAGAAAAAACGTATTTAAGTATTAATACGAGATAATTTAATTCGTAGTTGAACATTAATATTGCTAATATTTACATTTATTAAGAAGGCACTTACTGACAGAGATATTATCCATGACTGGTTCGTATAGCTTTTCCAATATAAAGCTAATGAAGAATCGCCTCAATTGAAAAATATGAAATGTAAATCCCAATTACTGTTTAAAATAAGTTACTCATTTAAAACAAAAATGTGATCCACCAATGAATTATTTAAGTACTTCGAGTAAAATACGGATACGATATTCCTGGAAAGTACTTTCCCTTCTGCTCATTACGAGAGTGTTTCTTACGTTTGATTGGCCAATATTAATCACATGAACATGACGTAACACCAATAACGTTAGCCATTGTTTTTGTTACCTTTTCGATTTCCCCTATGTCAGTGTTGTCTACCTTTCTGCTTCCTTAATTCTTCACCTCTCTGTCACCCTTTCTCTTTATCTCTACCACATAAAACGTCACACATCAACCCTTTACCACGTCACCTTTAAACGAAATTATTATGCTCGCAATCATACATAAATATTAGACAAATTTAGAATACGTCAACAGAAGTGGGGGTGTGGATTTTCCCCGCGCTATTGGCGCTCAAAACTCGGCTGCAGTTGTATAGTTTGTTCGAAAACAAAATTAATTAAAACTCTTAAGTCGTATAGAGAGAAAACACTTCTTTAACTTCTGGATGATGAACTGAAAATCACACACACACATATTCGCATCTATCTATCATCTATATATCTACCTATCTATCTATCTATCTATCATCTATCTTCTATTTGTCTATCTATCTATCTATCTATCTATCTATCTATCATCTATCTGTCTATCTATCTATCTATCTATATATGTATGTATGAGGGTTCAGTAATTGTACTAGTGTTTCGTATGGTCTGTCTAGGTCCTAAAGAGTTATGATCAAAGATGTGTCGCTAGGTATACACTGCTAAGTGTGCCCTTTATTTTCGATAATAGGCTGTGATTTAAGAAAAATGTGGCTGCTATTTCTAGTGATCACATAACGCTTTAGTTTTGTAGATAAGAACATTACGAAGACAATTTATATTGAAATACTCTAGATAAAACAGCTTTAATTGGTGACTAACATTACTTGTTTCATCGGTAAATACAGTAAGGCTGCTTCGGCTGGGTTTCATGCTTTTTTAAATCATACTTCGCGAAGTGTAGCCTCTCTGTAATTTTACCTAAGCGGTAGCTAAGAAATCGATATTTAATAACAAATGTTGGTATGGAAGAAGAGAAACACTGAAAGATTAAATTTGTGTTGGACTTTATGCTCTGACATTTAAAGTGTAATGTAAGTAAAACATATTTAATAATTAGAACATTAAACAGTCAACGTGTTGTGTTTTCTTATAGTTACGATGTCAACACCTCTACTTTTCTATGTGAACCAGTGTATAATATTATGCAATTATTTATACCCCTCTTCCGCCTTTAATTCCTCTTAAGCGGTGAATTGCAGTATCGGCCGGAGTTATCTCCCGTAACAATTAAATTTACTCGACAGATTTGCTCTTCCTTTCTCCACTCCCATCTTTTTCTTACCTACAATTTTAGCTGTCTTTTCTATGCTTCCCTCATTAAACATGTCAATACTAACTTAAATGTCCTTTGATAAGCTGTAAAAATTTCAAGACGCGATCTAAGAGACACTTCATAGAGATGTGGAGTTTGTCTGGAGTTATCTTCCATGTTGCATTCTCTCCGTGGTCCTAAATATATTTTAGCTGCCCAATTTACTGAATAACATTGAATATACTTTCAAATACGTAACTTTCTAATTACCATTTAGGCGCCATCAATGAGCTTTTTCATTTATTCTTGTGTGAGGAGTAGAAACAACTAAAAACCTCCAAAAGTCTTTAAAATATATAAAATAAATTAATTTCTTTCCATTTTTTCTTTTTTTTTTCTGATGAAGGACTAGCATCTGAAAAGTAAAGGACTCTTTCCTTTCCTTTCAAGTGTTATGATAATTACAATTATGTTAAAATCTTTCCCTCTAATTTTGTCATTTTCTTGTTTTTACCTTATATTCACGGATCCTTTCGGTTTGAACTGCAGTTTTTAACATAATTTCTAGGTAACTAAAAAATTTTAAACTTCTTATACTGGTAGAATGTGTTTATAAAATATCTTTTTCTCTTAACTTTATTGAAAAATTTCTATAGTTTGTAAGATATTTGTTGTTTTTTTTTTCTTCAATTTCTGCAATTTCAACCAATCACTAATGTTTATTGAGGTAATAAACATTCTGTGCCGTATGAATATGTCCCTCGTTTAAGAAACAGATTGGGCTTATTTACATTTGTGAAGAAAAAAAGATATCCTTCTCCCCACCCCTAATCCTAACCCTAAAATAGATTGAAATGCAATTGATCGATACTAGGGTCATAATTATGGGTGACAATTTCATATGACACCGCTAGAAAAAACTGCAATTCAAACCAAAAAGATCCAAATTCACTCAACAACAAGTAATCCAAATGAAATACTATAGTAATAAAACTGAAAGTAAATAAAAGTACCTGTAATTGCAGCAAGGAAAAAGAAAACTATCAATTCCGAAATGTTGATGATTTTCCTTTGTCTCGGCATTTACCTTACATTTGTTTTTATTGCAACCACAATTCTTATGGATTTATTAGGGCAAGATGCAAACAGAACACTGAAATTATGTATTCAGTTTCAAGATGAATATATTTTCTGGAGTTAAATAAAGTAGTCGTTGGGAAAAAATCTATAAGATGTCCATCTGCCCATTTAACATCCATTTTCCTATGGTAGCATGAGTGGAGCAGAAATATCATAGAGGAAATAAGAGCATGTCAGAAATATTTATGTGTTTGATGTTTGGAAAGAATAGGGATCTTTTCGGTTTGAACGGCAGTTTTTAACATAATTCCTAGGTAACTAAAAAATTTTAAACTTCGTATACTGGTACAAGGTGTTTATAAAATATCTTTTTCTCTTGGCTTTATTGAGAAAATTCTGTAGTTTGCAAGATATTTGTTGTTTTTTTTCTTCAATTTCTGCAATTTCAACCAATCACTGATGTGTATTGAGGTAAAAAAACATTCTGTGCTGTATGAATATGTCCCTTATTTAAGAAACAGATTGGGTTTATTTACATTTGTGAAGAAAAAAGATACCCTTCCCCCACCCCTAACCCTAACCCTAAAATAGATTGAAATGCAATAGATCGATACTAGGGTCATAATTATGGGTGACAATTTCATATGACACCGCTAGAAAAAACTGCCGTTCAAACCGAAAAGATCCAAGAATAGATAGAATTCTAAGAATCCATCTCAGAAAATGTTTAACTACTTTATATTGTTAATAAACTTTAATCAAGTGCTAAAACAAATATGAATGTGGTCATTTGTATTTAACAACAGGAAGATAAGGAGGACATCCATAAAAAAACTGAAATTTTAATTCAACAAAGTTTTGTTTTCTTCATCTTTTAAAATTTATATTGGACAAGATGGCCCAATAGAGAATGACAAAAAAATAAGGAAAAGTAGTGATTTTGGCATCACTAGTCTTCCATAGTTGATATCCCAATCTCTAAAGAGATCCTTGTCATAGCCAAAATTTTTAATATTTCATCCCATTATGGTGGTGAGCTGGCAGAACCATTAGCATACTTGGCAAAATGTTTGGCAGCATTATGTCTATCTTTATGTTCTGAGTTCAAATTCCACTGAGGTCAATTTTGCCTTTCATCCTTTCAGGGTTGATAAAATAATTACCAGTTGAACACAGGAGTCGATGTGATCAACTTATCCAATCCATCAAAATTGCTGGCCTTGTGCCAAAATGTGAAACCAATATTTCATCTCATTGGCAAAATTCATTTTTTATATGAATTTGCATCCTGAGATGAATCGATCTAACAAGTTTAATTCAGCATAAACCCTCTGTCCTAACAAAAATTTCAACTACTTTGTTAACACTATTCTTTACATAACCGAAAGAAACCTATTAGGAAAGAACATTTCAACACTTATTATAAAAACTATCAGATCAAAGTGCCTTGATGAATAATATATTTTCATTTGAATAAAATGTTATTCTCCACATAATCTTTTCTATCAATTTCTCATTTGGATTCTCCTCCAACACATTGTGAATTCTTCCACCACTCAACAATAAGAAACTTTAAAACCTTCTTATTCTGTTAAATAAGAAAAGTTTCTTTTCATAAAGTAATGTTTAGAAAACAACAGTTAAGTTCAGTTCACATTTGCATGTGGAAACACCTCTGTGTTGTCTGACAGGGAGATTAAACAAGTGAAAGGGTGTGTGTCAATGTGCTGTTTGTTGGCTGGTCACTGCAGGAAGTGGGAGAGAAATAAAAAGAGAATGTATGCACATGTTAAAATACATTTGCTCAGAGATCAACCATGAGCTAGAGCCAACTAGCTTTTCTTTCTGATTAATTTCCAAAAATAGCTTCCTTATATAATATACATTGGGCTGCAGGGAAGAAGTGGCTAGGAAATTTCTGAGTATACTGACTGATATTTTATAGCCAATGAAAATAGTCAAGCTCCCTTTGTTAGATCTGCTCATTTTGGCACACATTTACATTCAGTCAATGGGATCTTGTTTTATAGATTCAGCTATAGCTACAAATGATGGCCAAATATACTGAAAACCAATGTATTAACATAACTGTGTAAGTGAAAGACCAAAACAAACGATTATGGAAGACTAGAAATGGCAAAAATAACAAGTAACTTGCCCATTGAAAACAGCTGCAAAAAGGGGAAAGAGACAGGAAGAAATGTTGAGGTATCACTTCTGATTTAAGAGAAGGAATAGACTGCGTGAGATTGGTGTTCTTATGCTGAGTTTGGAAAGCTGAGGATTATTGCATTGTGAGAAATTCATAAGAAAGTAATACATTCTGCAGAATGGGTTGAGGTGGTGGGGTGGGATCTGTAAATTAATGACTGCATTACTACTTCCTGGCTGTTCATGTCTCAACAAGATTTGTATTAAACTGATGACGAAATGAAAGAGAACTCAAAAACATATGGTTTCTGGGGAGATATTTTTGGCTAAGAAGTATGTGAACCAAAGGCTATCTATAGTACATTATGAAGTACATTGTAAACTACATGGCAAAGCTCAAGTTATTTATACATGACAAAGTACATGATTAAGCTAAAGTTATTTACAATGTTCCTAATGTTTTTATCAACCTGTAGTATGCAAACTTGTCAGTTGAAACTTCTTGGTAACCAGAACTAACCCCTTGCCCAAACATCTTCAGATAAAAAAAATCATATCAAATAGTGCTGTTGGCACTGTATGCTCAAGTATTTGTTATATATCTTTTGTTGTCAACCACCCACTGGACACCAACTCCAGGCTAATCTGAAATCCTGGATACTATCAGATTTTGCTACCACATGGTGGACCTTTTCAACCTTTCTAAGTGATTTACTATCTCAACACCACCCAAGCTCAACACGCCATGCTTTTACAACTCCACTGCTACAATAATACTGTAATCAAAGCAGCTGGCCTCATCATCATCTCTGTTAGCAATTGCCCCGTCACACTTCCAAATGGCTTGATAGAATTTTCCTATTCATTGTTTCTTTCCTCCCCCTCCCCCTCCATCTATGTCACTAATCCTGTAATTTGCCTTTTCAACTCCTCCCTCATCCTTGGATCCTCCTTTCTCCAGAACACTTTTAATATTAAATCCTGAAACCCTGTTATCACATACAATTATGGTCTTCTCACCTTCAAATACTTCCTAGACCATTGCACCACTTTTAAACCCAGCACCTTCCTTTCTCTTCAGCTAATCTTCATCCTTTCTAATCTTCATTATCCCATAACTAAATACTCATAGTTGCTGTCAATATTAGACCTCACAGTCTCTGATAAAACTGATTTCAAATTTTGGCACAAGGCTAGCAAATTTGGAGGAGAGAGTAAGCTGGTTACATTGACTCCAGCCCTCCATTATTACATATTTTATCAACCCCAAAAGGATGAAAAACAAAGTCAACATTGGTGGAATTTGAATTCAGAATGTTAAGACAGACAAAATGCCGCAAAGTATTTATTCCACTAAGTATTTTCTACCAGCTCACTGCCCTAATATTGAGTTTAACCCTTTAGTGTTTAAACTGGCCATATCAGGCCAAAATTGCCTTCCTGTTTTATGCTCAAACTAGCCAGCTCTGACCTCTCACACCTACCCTACAAAGTCATTCTAAAAATAAACAGGGTCATCATCGAAATATCAGAGTTACAAGATGCTGTACAATTAATTTAAAACAATGTAATTAAATAGGCTTTACATTTGACAGAGTAATCTGAATGCTAAAGGGTTAAAAATTCTTTTGGTAGAAAGGGTTGATAGCTACCTGAGGGACAATCTCTGGTAATATTACCTGGTAATACTTTGGACTTAATACAGTGAAATCTGCGTCTTAAAGATTAACCTTTGTCTTTGGGGGTCAGAAAATACTTATCAACTGCTGACCCTCTAAAAAGGTTAAGAGAGATCTTCAATGGAGTACTACTCACACATTTGGAATGATGCTGTTACTACACGCACACACACATCGTAGATGTATCCAAAAGATGGTTATCTAATGTAATTGGCAAAGACTCATTCACAAACACGACAATCTCTTACAAATGTCTATGCTGTTTCCTGCTGCTGCCCATCCCAGTGTGTATTACATCTCCAGTTGCCTGTAATCTCTCAAACCATCTGGCTTAAAGCCTCCTTCCATAATGACTCATCTCATTTATCTCTTCTCTTCTTCATGTCACTCTTTCTCTGCCTCTGTTTATGAACATTTCCCCCTCATCTATATCAAAGTAAAAAAAAAAAGTGTATGTATGTGTATTTGCCACTATGACCTTCAGGTTGACAGCTGAAGGTCTTGTTATGTCCATCTTATTTTTATCCTTGACCAGTGACATAGTTAGAGAGTGTGCCACTCCCATAACAGTGTCTTTGCCCTCCCCCTCCCTCAATTGCTCCTTTTAACTGCACCCCTAACTGTTCCCTTAACTGCCCACTAACTCCTCCCACCAACTGATCCCCTAACTTCCCCCACTTACTCCTAACTGCTCCCACTTACACCTCACTGCCCCCATTCCCTCCTCACTACCCCACCAGCTTCCATCCTCACTGCCCTTCTCACTGTTCCCAGCTATACTACTATCTATGATTTAGGTTTCCATTGTTCTCTGTGCTTATTCATTTATTTTCTATAATTTTAATATCCAGTTTTTCCATTTTAATTCTTATTTGTTTCTTCTTTTATTTCCTTTAACATGTAGACATTTGTCAGAACATGGAACAAACCACAAAGTATCTCTTCATGTCCTCAAAATTTTATCCAATAAAAGATTGTCCAGTTAATTTGACAACTTCCACTCAAAACCCTCACCCATTTTTCAATGTATAGACAGACAACCCCATTCTTATGTCAGCCCCTGTTTCTTCTCTTATTCCATTCCACATTCAGTTTTCCTTTCTCTAGCTCTAATTTCCAATCATCATTGTTATAAATTTTAAGATGCAAAACACTAAATACAACATTAAAGATAATTGATAATGGTAATGACAAAAATAATTTTGTTGTTATCATTAACAATTTACCTTTTGACAAGCTTAACTGATAAAGCATACATCAAATAGACTCCAATAAAATAATGTTGTGTCATAGTGACATGCTAATTGTTGTCCTCTTTTTAATCGACAGTCATTACCAACTATTTCTCAAAGAAACATTCAACACTGCTACAGGAGAGAATCTTCATTTGCAATGCAGAAACAGTGGAAAATACTTATTTGTAAGTAATATTTTTCCAGCATTATTACTTTATACATACTGTATGGCACATTGGGCAAATGTCTTCTACTATGGCTTCAGGCTGACCAAAGCCTTCTGAGTGGATTTTGTAGACTGGAACTGAAAGTTGCCCATTACGTATATATATATATATATATATAATATATATATATATAATATATATATATATATACAATATATATATATATATATCGTATATATATATGGATCTTTTCGGTTTGAACGGCAGTTTTTTCTAACGGTGTCATATGAAATTGTTACCCATAATTATGACCCTAGTATCGATCTATTGCATTTCAATCTGTTTTAGGGTTAGAGTTAGAGATAGTTAGGGTTAGGGGTGGAGGGAAGGGTATCTTTTTTTCTTCAGAAAAGTAAATAAACCCAATCTGTTTCTTAAACGAGGGACATATTCATACAGCACAGAATGTTTTCACCTCAATAGATATCATTGATTGGTTGAAATTGCAGAAATTGAAGAAAAAAACCAACAAATATCTTACAAACTATAGAATTTTCTCAATAAAGCCAAGAGAAAAAGATGTTTTATAAACACATTCTACCAGTATACGAAGTTTAACAGTGTTTAGTTATGTGGAAATTATTTTAAAAAACTGCCGGTCAAACCGAAAAGATCCATATATATATATATATATATATACCGGAGTAAACACATAAATGTGAAACAAGGTGGAAAAAAGAGTACTCAAATACCAGTGGTAGAGTAATATGCTTTATTTTAAGCAGCAGAAAATTCAACAAAATCTGTTACTCTGAGTTTCTCGTTGCCGTTCATCAGACAGTTTTTGCTAGAATGGAACTTATATATTAATTCCTTATATATATATATATATATATATATATATATGCATATGCGGGTACAGGACATCACCAACTGTGTAAACAACATAAAGTACAAAAACAAATGTGTTAAATACACAGACACAGAGAACGGCCCTTCATCAGTTGTCGGTTGTCTATCTACTCCTCATTTCAAGCTTTCCATATATGTTTTTTTTATTTTTTATCTTTTTGTCTTTTACTTGTTCCAGTCATTAGACTGCGTCCATGCTGGGGCACTGTTTCGAAGAATTTTTAGCTGAATGAATCGACTCCAGTACTTTTTTTTTTTCTTGAAGCCTGGTACAAAAATTTTATTGATATCTTTGGCTGAACTGCTAAGTTACAGAGTTGTAAACACGCCAACACTGATTGCCAAGCAGTAGTTGGGTCAAACGCACGCACACAACACACACACACACAAAAAACAGTACTGAATGTATTTATGTCTGCTCCAAGCTGTCGGCTACAGTTTTGCATTAAGATAGATGATATTTTGCCTAGACTCATGTCTTGCGTCCGGAAAATTTGTTTGGGCAATTGTCTTTTACTATAGCCTTGGGCTGACCAAAGCCTTGTGAGTGGATTTGGTTGACGTAAACTGAAAGAAGGCCATCGTATATGTATGTGTGTGTTACTATAAGTGTTATGTCCATCTGTCTGTCCGTTTCCGCTTCATGGTCCAACGGCTAGACCAATGGCCACCATGTTTTTCAGGATTATGAAAAGGTAATCAGGAAGGTTTTTAGTGGAAAATATGTGAAAAGGTATGATTATTTAGTAGATATTGGGTTTTGTATTAATAAATCACCTTTGATTTTTTTTGTTAAAATTCCGGTGATAAGGATTAACTCTGGATTTTCATCGTATAGTTCATGGGCTCATCGTAGATATGAAGGGGGTTGCGAGGACGGTTACTAGCGAAAATAAAATGGGAAAAGTGTGTGTCAGTATATAAAGTGTGTGATTACTTAGTAGTTATTGAAGTGTGTCAGTCTTGAGCAGGATTCGAAATGGCTAATCTAAGTGGCTGTTGTTTACATCTCAGTTTTGTCAATCAAAATAACACACGCTACCGGAACATCCGGACATTATTTGCATAGAACAGTGAGCGGTAAGTCTTAGTTTGTTTTTTGTAACCCTCAAGATTTCGCTCACACATTCACAGCAAACAAGGCACAGGGCCACGCTTTAGATCGTGTAGGTGTATTTTTACCCACTCCGATGTTTACACACTGCCAGTTATACATCGCTATGAGTAGAGCAACGGACTCCAGGGATTTGAAAATTGTTGTTGTTTGTTCCTTCTCGAGCCCCGCCTGGCTCAAAAGGGCCAGTTTCCCGGTTTCCTTGGCGTATAGGTTCCCCACCTGGACGGGACGCCGTTCCGTCGCAGGTGAGCTGCAAGATGCAGGAGGAAAGAGTGAGAGAAAGTTGTGGCGAAAGAGTCAGCAGAAGTTCACCATTACATTCTGCTGGAGCTACATGGAGCTTAGGTGTTTTGCTCATAAACACACACATCGCCCGATCTGAGATTCGAACCCACGATACCTCGACCGCGAGTCCGCTGCTCTAACCACTAGGCCATGTGCCTCCACGATTTGAAAATTAGTGTCGACCAAACAGAAAATATCATCTACAAAGAAGTTTCGTAATCATATTTTCGAAAGGAATATCATTCATAATCTAAATAAGGAAATTTGTGAACTTTGAATGTACACAACCGCAAAAGAAAGGCAAGACGTGTGTGACTGTGAAATATGTTTTAATTTCATTATGTCAGAGATAAATTTGAATAAATCTGATAAAGTCAGTTTCATGGATGCACTTTGACCACAGTCTATGGGTCGTTGTCATGTGTTCTGGTAATGGGTGGATCCAGCACATCGAGATTGTAGGGTGTGACATGTTCAATACTGTATATGTCCTCCTTAGGTGTTCAAGACAGCCATACACCATCGGTACATGGACTGCATGAAACAGTTCACAAAAGCCATTGGCACCTGTGCCCACACCCTGAGGAAAGCTGCCTCCAGTTCCACATGCGTTGTTGGCCTTGGGACCACCTGGTTCAGCCATCTCTGGATTTCATTCCTTAGGTATTCGGTTGGGTTCAAATCCGGGCTGAGAGCTGACTACGGTGCGGTTCTGACACTGTACTGATGCAGGAAGTCTATCGTGACCCTATCCATATGGGAGGGAGCATTGTGCTGCTGGAACACATGGCTATGGTGATGCATGAAGAAGGGTATGATCTTAGGTCTTAGGATCTGGTCAACGTTGCGCTGCGCTGTGATGCCATTCCCTCTGCCTGCACCAACATTTTGGAATACAAAAGGCCCAATTCTCTGATTCAGGTCTATAACACCCCAAACCATGATGCTTTGGCCACCCCATGTTTCTCTCTCCGTGACACATGTGTCTCTGTAGCATTCACCCCTCCTACACAACACCCTCACTCTACCATCTGAGGTGGCAACACAGTACCAGTTCTCGTTAGAGAAGACTGTCGACCTCCATTGTTGATGTCACCAATGTCAGTGCTGTGTAGCCTACTGTAGTCATGCCTGATGGTGATGGGTGGTGAGGACAGGCCCTCAAGCAGGATGATGGCAACACGGGCCACTTGACATCAAACCATGTCATTGCTGATGGGTCACTGTGCAGTGCCAATCATCTCTCGAGTTATCACGTTGGCTGGTTTGAAGTGATCATGGAGGTGTTGCAGGTGGATGAAATGGTCCTGCCTGAGTATGGTCACCTGGGGGCGCCCTCTGCAGGCATGGTCTG
Organism: Octopus sinensis; assembly: GCF_006345805.1. Lineage (NCBI taxonomy): Eukaryota > Metazoa > Mollusca > Cephalopoda > Octopoda > Octopodidae > Octopus > Octopus sinensis. Next base: position 71,617,609 of record NC_043007.1, on the reverse strand, counting down.
CAGTGCTGTTGGTATTGTTGTATCCCTATTACAGGCAATAGATAGTGCTGACATGGACATTATAAGCTTACCTGATGCATCCAAATTACAAATGCCAGGAACGCAGTTCAAGTTGATTTTTAAACCCATAACCTCCACGAGATGCTTGTGCATTTCGGTTTTCATGACAATTGTTTGCGACTGCCACCCACAGCATTCAATGCAGCTGTGTTTTGGCATCTCATTTCAGGGATGGTTGACAAGTTACCTGCAATTTGGGCCTCAGCCATAAACCAACATATCTTGGAATATTTACTTTTACACCCGCAAAATAAATTTTCAGAATTTACCATACAAAAATGACATTTGAAAAAATTTGCATTTCTTTTGCAGTTCATTGTGTAAGACAATAAACAAGCATAAAATAGTGTAAACAACTAAAATAAAAGTATATCTAAATTACATTTTTTCTTAATACTTTTTATGCAGTGGTCAAAGGAAGCTCTGGCTTTCATTACGAGTGGGTCACATAACCACTCATGATACAGAGGCTGAGAACCTCTTTCAGTTCGGGAGTGAATTGTCATCACATGTCACTTAGTCACAAACACATGTCATATAGCTGCAACAGAATGCTGTATCACCAACAATAATGTGATTTCTCTAAGACATCACCCAGTAATCTATCAAGTCCATTTACACATTTCTCAATACATACTGCTGTCATGACTTTCCTTCCTCATTTTATGCCTCCATATATATATATTTAGCATATTTCCAAAAGTCTTGGTCACTAGTCACCAAGGAAATGACTAGTGACCGAGACTTTTGGAAATATGCTGTGCTTGAGAGACCCGGGAAGCCAAATGAGACCATAACCTCGTGGCCTATGCCAGGAGCGTAACCAGCCCACTTATGCATACCTTTTCCTTCTTTGGACACTAAAACTCTGCTTGCGAAGACCTGTTGAGGCAAGTGAAATCAAAATCAAAATCAAATTCGATGACTGGCATCCGTGCTAGCGGGGTGCACAGAGCACCATATGAGTGTGATCGTTGACAGAGCGGCTAACCGAATTCCGTGCCAGTGGCACATAAAAGGCACCATTCAAGTGCGATCGTTACCAGCATCGCCTTACTGGCACCTGTGCTGGTGGCATGTGCAAAAAGATTCGAGTGAGGTCATTGCTAGTACCACCTGACTGGCCCCCGTGCCGGTGGCATGTAAAAGCACCCACTACACTCTCGGAGTGGTTGGCATTAGGAAGGGCATCCAGCTGTAGAAGCTCTGCCAGATCAAGATTGGAGCCTGGTGCAGCCATCTGGTTCACCAGCTCTCAGTCAAAATCGTCCAACCCATGCTAGCATGGAAAGTGGACGTTAAGCGATGATGATGATGATGTGTGTGTATATGTGTGTGTGTGCATGTGCATGTGTGCATGTGTGCATGCACCTGTGTCTACTAAGCAACATGATGGATTTAAAAAAATCTACACTGGTGTGACTGGTAGAATCTTCAAATGTAAATACCCACAATGCCCAAAACATATTTTGGAATATATACAAAAGAAACACATCTTTCCAAACGCATCTGACAGTTAAAAGAAAATAATCATTTATATAAAATGTAAAATAATACATAATCATACATTAATGGTTCCTGAATTTCCCTCCTGTACACCAGAAAATAAAGTATCACATAATCACACAAAACACATGCTCCCTAAACAAGAGGAATTGAAATCATAACATATAGCAGACAATAGATGTATATTCATCTTCAAAAAATGGTCTGAACTCAAAGTGGATAAGACAGCTACTAAGTGGCCTAAACTTCACCCTCAGAAGTGAAACAAACCACCAAGTGGCCTAAACTTCATCCTCAAAAATGAAACAAGAAACAGCTGATCAAATTAAACTCACATACATGCACAAAGATAAATGGAAAACACACACACACACACACACACACACACTCACATGCACAAATATACCGGCGAGGCCGTTCATGTCCGTTGCCAGCCTCGCCTGGCCCTCGTGCCGGTGGCACATAAAAAGCACCATCCGTTCGTGGCCGTTTGCCAGCTCTGTCTGGCACCTGTGCAGGTGGCACGTAAAAAGCACCCACTACACTCACGGAGTGGTTGGCGTTAGGAAGGGCATCCAGCCGTAGAAACACTGCCAGATTTGACTGGGCCTGATGAAGCCTTCTGGCTTCACAAACCCCAGTAGAACCGTCCAACCCATGCTAGCATGGAAAGCGGACGCTAAACGATGATGATGATGATGATGAATTTTACAGTATAACAATAAATTTATCTATGGAAACATGCACACAAGCACACTTAAATATCTATAACACCAAAATACTTGTTCTCCAATGAAAAAAACCAAACAAAAATTCTTAATTAGTTTAAAAGACAGTTTCAGAAAGCTACACTGAACGCCCTACCCCATAAAACATCTTTCAAAATTGACCAAAACAAAATACCTATTAGTAATAAGCAGCCAGTCATGATATTCACATGCATAGTGAAAATTACTGAACCATATCAATATATAAGATAATAAACAAACCTAACCACAACACATATATACACAAATACATGCAAAGGCTTATAATTCAAAAGCATTTGCTCTCCAATGAAATTAGCAAAAATTTATTAATTAGTTAAACAGGCAACTTGTATTTGTGTGTGTGTGTATATGTGTGTGTGTTTGTGTCTGTGTTGTACCCCCACCATCGCTTGACAACTGGTGCTGGTGTGTTTACATCTCCATAACTTAGTGGTTCAGCAAAAGAGATTGATAGAATAAGTACCAGGGTCGATACATTTGACTAAAAATTCTTCACTGTTGTGCCCCAGCATGGCCACAGTCTAATCACCAAAACAAATAAAATTTAAAAAAAACAAAACAAGAAGATACCCCAAGTTTTACACTCCATAAAGAAACCTTTACTGTTGACAAAAAAGAAAATTCCAATACATTAAAAAAAGTCACTCAACCCTGAAATACCAGATACATTATCAGAAACTCCTCCATAAAGAAATAAATCTTTAATTAGTTTTACAGTTAAAAATAACAAGTGTCACATTCACAAACGAATCATTAAGATTTCCCAATAAAACAAATGTGAAAGAAGAACAAAATGAATTTGTGGGCAACAAATCAATGACACAGAAAACAGCTGTGAAAAATTGGACACAATAGTACACACTTGAATTTTTTCACAGACAATTCAAGAGTTGAGTTCAACAATGATGCAGATGCATCACTTGTGATGGAGACTATATTGAATATAACTTTCGTATAGAGGAAGAGTTACTCTGTCAATGGAAGCAAGTTGAATGACCTATGTTAAATAAAGGAGGCACATGGCCTAGCGGTTTGAGCAGCAGACTTGCGGTCGAGGGATCGCAAGTTCAAATCTCAGACCAGGCGATGTGTGTGTTTATGAGCAAAACACCTAAGCTCCACGCGGCTCCGGCAGAAGGTAATGGCGAACTTCTGCTGACTCTTTCGCCACAAATTTCTCTTACTCTTTCCTCCTGCATCTTGCAGCTCACCTGCGACGGACCAGCATCCTATCCAGGTGGGGAACCTATACACCAAGGAAACCAGGAAACCAGCCCTTATGAGCCAGGCGTGGCTCATGAAGGAACAAACAACAATGTTAAATAAAAGAATGTTATGTCACTTTTACGTTATTTCTGGTATAACCTTGTATTTATTATATAGTTAGGTATGCAAAATATGATATATATAAAATAATATATATATAATGACTGGCTTCTGTGTTGGTGGCACGTGACCTGCTGTGCTTGAAGAGACCTATTGAGTCAAGTACATCGACATCAAAATAAATATCAAATGGAAATTGTAGTTGTGATCCAAATGTGGCCGAGGCCAGCACCACCTTAACTGGCTTCTGTGCCAGTGGCACATAAAAAGCACCAACTGATCGTGTCCGCTGCCAACCTCCCCTGGCATGTAAAAAGCACCCACTACACTCACGGAGTGGTTGGCGTTAGGAAGGGCATCCAGCTGAAGAAACACTGCCAGATCAGACTGGAGCCTCCTGGCTTCCCAGACCCTGGTCGAACCATCCAACCCATGCTAGCACGAAAAACGGACGTTAAACGATGATGATGATGATGAATATATATTGCTTCCAACCAATAAGATTTATATAACAGCAAACATCACAGAAAACCAGTGTAATAATGGTTTTTGTTCATTCTGCTAAATTAATCAAAATCTTTCTCCCAAATTTATAGTTCAGATTTTGAGACAATTCACATTATTTCTAGGGCTGAACTTTATATGGAAAATTCATTGCAGATAATTAAATTAAAGCTGAATGTAATAATTCAATTCAACAACAATGAATTTTTATTTGTACTAATTTGGGAATTAGAATCTGCATTACTGAAAAAGCTTACTAACTGTAGGATTAATAAGATTTAAATCAAGGTAATCACATCAGACACATTGATTATTAAATTTTGGTTGAGTAAACATAAATTATTTTTATTTTAAAATCAGAATATTATGTATTTTTATTCACAAAAACAAACATTTTTCCAAAGAAAAAATAAGTTTTTTACAAGTGTTCCATTCTATAAAATCACAAGAATATTTATTTGTATAAAAAGGAAAAGGGGTATTTTATATGTTTAATTATTTTTATAAACTATTATGTACTTTTTATTATAGACATTCGTCACTGCATACAGACTGTAACCTTATATAGGGTATGAAGAAAATTATATAATGCATCAGAGAGCATTGAATTAAAGGTGCAGCTGTGGCTGTGTGGTAAGAAGCTTGCTTCTCAACCTCATGGTTCTAGGTTCAATCCCAATGTGTGGCACCTTATGCAAGTGTCTTCTACTATAGCCTCTGGCCAACCAAAGCCTTGTGAGTGGATTTGATAAACGGAAACTGAAGGAAGCCTGTTGTATATGCATGTGTGTTCGTGTCTGTGTTGTATCCCCACCATCGCTTGACAACTGGTGCTGGTGTGTTTACATCTCCATAACTTAGTGGTTCAGCAAAAGAGATCGATAGAATAAGTACCAGGCTTTAAAAAAAATAAGTATCAGGGTCGATACATTTGACTAAAAATTCTTCAAGGTGGTGCCCCAGCATGGCCACAGTCTAATCACTGAAACAAATAAAATAAAAAAACAAAAAAAAAAAGAATGTATTTCTAGCTTGCTCTTAAAAACAATTTTAGTGTTTCAACCTCTGGACAGAGCATGTGAATTAAATATAAGAAGGATTATAATTTTGACCAATGTATATATCATCAGCTTCATACTTAAATTGCCAGATCTACTCCACCAAATAATATGCTCTCAACCTGAGTGAGAAAGTGTACATAGTTTTAAATTCACTGATACTAATTTGAACTTGACTGATTCAGAAGGCCTCTCCTTCTGTTATTAGAACCACTTGTTGCTACTTGTATTAATCCTTTTGAATTTACACTGGCCATATCAGGCCAAAATTCTACCTGGTTTGTATTTAAACAAGCCAGATCCAGCCTTTTATGCCAACCCTACAATGTCATTCTAAAAATAAGTGATTAGATCATTGATATCTTAAAGCTATAAGGTAATGCATGATTAAATCCAAACAATGTGAATAAATAAGTATTGCATTTTGCAGAGTAGTCTGAATGCTAAAGTGTTAATATAAGATTGGAAATACTCTTTGATACTATGAAGTTGTAGGTATATTAAATATTGTAAAAATCATGCTTATGGTAAGGCATCAATAGAAAATTTCATATGAGATATGCTGATACTGTTCATTTTGCAGTTAGGTTTAAGATATATCTTCTTATACTGACAAATTTTATGACCTGTAATAAATACTGGATATTTATGGTGTGTTGGAGTTATTTCTACATCAATATCGTTGATGCTCATTCAGTAGAGAAAAACTTATTTAAAATGTTTATAACATTTCCTCTATATGTTGATGTGTCACTTATATACACTCTGTAAAGTTTGTCAATGTCCTTTCTAAACATGTAAGAAAAAAATGATTAAACTCTGTGAGAAACATATTCAGACTTCGGATTGTTCTGTAAAGATAATTTTTATTGGGAGTGTTACTATGTTGACTGTATAATAATTGCCCAGTTATCAGCTCAGTATCAATGAGATTAAGATACTAAAATGGTGGCCATGTAATCATAAGTTGAAAATGTACATACAGAGCTGTTGTGTTGTGACTTAAGACAAGATATATTCTTCAGCTTGGTTTATTCTGTCTAAATGTACAAACTAAATACAAGGCCGTTATTCTATGATCAATAGTTGAATATAATTTTTTCACTCAATAATTTCATTTTATGATTGTTTCATTAAAATATTCTTTTCTATTTTCACACAGTCGTTGTTATTTCCTTGAAATGTTGTGTCACAGCACCTATTGACATATATGAAGAAATTAGCAAATATAAAGGTATGTCTATTGTATGTAAGAATATTATAAGAATATAATGTATAGAAATATTTCTTCTCTATGGCAGTTAATCTAAGTTTTGTAGTAGAATATATATATTTGGTATTTTAACCATAATATATTTTGTTTGGATTCAATTTGTTTGTTTGCATGCATGCATAAACACATACACGCACACACACACACACACATACACACACACGCATGCATACAGACTGTCAAAATGAAAATTGCACTTATTCTTTAAAATTCTTAAAGCCAATTTTCCACCACAACATAAGTACTTCCAAATATTCAATATGGCCACTGTTAAACTTTCTTATTCTGCTGCACCTGATTTATCATCTATTATAGTTACCAACAATGATTCTAAATTTAAAAGAATATTAATTATTATAATATAATGTTAAACAAGTATGATATTAATTCCAAGTAGGCCAAAAATTATAGATTTAATAATAATTGTACCTTTGAATATATTACTTGAAATAGTATTGATTATAATTGTAACTGTCACAAGGGTATAAGTTGTCAAATAAATAATGCTAGTTCTCAAATTATTTCTAAACATTTAGACAAGTATAAAAGCGGAGAATTATTATAACCAGAAATAAGGAATAGTTTTTTGGGTTTTTTTATGCTAGGTCCTATGTGACTTATTTTTATTGTTCCTGTTCTTATAGATGTTGCTGACAAAATTATTCAATATGCCGTCTATGGTGCTGCCCAAAATCAGTCTTACAACCGACTGGCTAAATTCACTGATATGTTTGGAAATAGAGTAGCAGGGTCTCAAAATCTTGAGAATTCAATTGGTAAGTACCTTTATTTGTTGCCCGACTAAGCCAAATAATTAGGTAAAATTATAACTTGTACCACAAAACAAGTGATAAAGCTTATGGCAAGCCAAGACCACAGTTGTTGTTGTTGTGATTGCTTCAGCTGCTGCTGTTGTTGTTGTTGTTGCTGCTGCTGCTGATTAAGACAACCTGAAATGAGAAAATCCATAATCCCTTTTACTCTTTTACTTGTTTCAGTCATTTGACTGTGGCCATGCTGGAGCACCGCCTTTAGTCGAACAAATCGACACAAGGACTTATTCTTTGTAAGCCTAGTACTTATTCTATCGGTCTCTTTTGTCGAACCGCTAAGTTACGGGGATATAAACACACCAGCATCGGTTGTCAAGCAATGTTGGGGGGACAAACACAGATACACAAACATATACACACACATACATACATATATATATACAACGGGCTTCTTTCAGTTTCCGTCTACCAAATCTACTCACAAGGCTTTGGTCGGCCCGAGGCTATAGTAGAAGACACTTGCCCAAAGTGCCACGCAGTGGGACTGAACCCGGAACCATGTGGTTGGTAAGCAAGCTACTTACCATACAGCCACTCTTGTGCCTAAAACATTCCAATCATAACCATTTCATTGGTTACTGTATCAAGGACGCAATTGTCCAAAGTGTCCTTTTTTTGTTTTTATTTCCGAAGGTAAAGTGTAATTTGAAGGAGAATTGGCAGTTATTTCTAGAAAGTCAAATCCCAACATAGAATGGATTCACTATTAACTCATATACAATACAGTTTCAATCAGTTCTCATCCCAGTACCAGTGTAGAAGTCAGAAATGTTAAAATTTCTGACAATTTCATCTCTTCTGTTCTTGTCAGTCTATCTGTGAAAGATTTTCTTCATGAAGTCATGTACCTCATCAGACGGCTGTTTTGGAAAATAAATGTGTGTGTGTGTGTGTGTGTGTGTATAAGACTCATCAAGCCAAGTGAAATTGTAATCATGGCTGATGCTGGTGTCACGTATCTGGCACTCATGCTGTTGACACATAAAAGCACCCATTACACCCTTGGAGTGGTTTGCATTAGGAAGGGCATCCAGCTATAGAAACCATACCAAATAAGACTGGAACCTGGTGCAGCTCTCAAGTTTACCAGTTCCACTCAAACCATCTAACCCATACCATCATGGAAAGCAGATGCTAACTGCTGCTGCTGCTGATATATACACACACATATATACATATACACACATACGCATACATGTGTGTGTGTGTGTATATAAACTTGTGTGTACATACACACACATTTTTATTGAGCAGAGTTGCATCAAGAAATACAGCAGTCTTAAAAACCGAAAACCAAATCAATGATTTCATTTTTATGTATGCAATGAAATTGATATTTGGTGGAATTTAATTAGTTTCATATTTAATTTCTTTACAGATTACATTCTTCATAGTATGATGTCTGAAGGATTAGAAAATGTCCATGGAGAACACGTAAAGGTAAGGTAATTGAAAAGGATTCATTAAGAAAAAAATTACTTTTTTATATCCAAGGAAGCAATTTTCACCATTCATCAGTATATGATATAGCAATGTTTCCAAGAAGTTTGGTAAATTTCCTGCAATTTTCAATTCAAGTCCTGACTAGTAAAAATGAGTGTGAGAAGGCGATGAGTGACAGAAATATTGGAGTGTCATATTAAATACTAGCTGGCCCTGTGCCGTAAAAAATGATGGTTAATTGTAGTATTTTATATATAAATATGGATGGTAAATCAAATTAATACACCTGTCAATGTTATCTAGTGGTTTGTCTTTTGAGATGTGACATCGATCATCGTTTGTTACTGAAAGAATGCTGGTTCGCATACAAACATTCACATATTTCCCTTGTACATGCACACAGATATACTCACAAAGAGTTGAAACACTGTTTGATTTTTCTTTTCAGTGTTGACTCTTCACCATCCCACTTCCATTATACATACACACACACAAACATTCACATACCTCTCTTTTACATACACACACATACTCACACTGAGTTGAAACACTCCCACTACCAGTTTGCTATCATCCCTTTCTTCATTATTCATCTATCACCCCTTCCTTTCTCATTCATATGTTGTGACAGAGAAAAACACATGATTATTATTATAGTAGATGTCATAGTATTTAGTTTGTATTTCTATGTTTTCTGGATTCTATCCACATTGGGAGCAACATTGCTTTTTATTTCTGCAAAGAGGATGAAACAAGTACTAGTAATACAGGGTAATCTGTTTATTCAGTTATACTTAACTCATTTAAAAGTACAGTTTTATGCTAGAGTGAAAATTAAAATATTATTTGTATTTATTATTTTCTCTTGCACCAATTATATTTTCTGAAAGATTGAAAAAACAGTGTTAGCACAATTCATGGAAGTTTTCTGACAGGAGTTACTTTGAAAACATTTAACCAAAGAGCCTGGGGTATATGTGGAGAGAGTGGAAATGCTTTAATTGACTACTCAAAGGATAAGGTCTAACCTAAAGTGAAATGGGGACCTAGTGTATCATTACCTTTCTGTGACTGTGGAACAGTCCAACTCTGAGTCTCCTTCTGGTTTGACCATTATTGATGGATTCCTTTGTTGTTTGAAAGATTTGAAAAACGATGTAAAAATGGCACAAGATTGTGTTAAAGAATGAAAAGAATATAGACAAAACAAATGATAAAAAAAATGAAGACATAGGAAAAAGTTACTTCTATTTGACAGTGAGGTTCCCCTTACTGCCACTGAAAAGAGTATGACATCAGCCTTTGGAACTATTCCCCTTAGAGTTAAGGATTTGGTACCCTTTCAGGTTAACCTCCTTGAGATTCTTTGATAAGACTAATAACTTACATGAATTTAGCAATGATATATATATAACCAACTGCTTCTCAACAACATCATTAGCTTGTACCAGTAAACTAACCATAAGACATGTAACCTGATAAATGAAGAAACTAAGGCTACCATAAAAAATATTAATATAGCTCCGTGCCGGTGGCACGTAAAATGCACCAATCCGACCGTGGCCGTTGCCAGCCTCGCCTGGCACCTGTGCAGGTGGCACGTAAAAAGCACCTACTACACTCACGGAGTGATTGGCATTAGGAAAGGCATCCAGCTGTAGAAACACTGCCAGATAAGACTGGAGCCTGGTGCAGCCTTCTGACTTCCCAGATCCCCGGTCGAACCGTCCAACCCATGCTAGCATGGAGAACGGACGTTAAATGATGATGATGATGATGATGATCAGTGGTTCTCAACTGGGGTCCATATAAAATTCCAGAGGGTTGAAACAAGCAAAATAGTAAATTGGAGATCTACAGTAGTATTTTAGGGGTCCATGAGAAATTTTTCTTTAGATGTATTTATTGCAAGAAATAACTTGGTTTCTTTCTCTCACATTTTGCATAGTTCAATATGTCTCCATCCATTGAAAAATGTTCCCTCAGAGAGTTCTGTTGCAAACCTATACAAGTGAATGAATGCAAAATAAAATAGGAATTTTGAAAGAAGTATCTATAAAGTTAGTTTTCATACATTGAATGGCTATGGGGATCTGTCAGAGTAAAACAGTAATCAAAGAGATCCATAGGTAAAAAAAAAAAAATTGTTGATAACCCCTGATATAGATAAAGAGTTGCATGTTTAGCTGAAAAATGTGAAGCATTTATAACATTAAAAGGTCACAAGGCCAACTGCAGAAACAGACCAAGTTATAGATTCACCCTTTAGTATTTAAACCAGCCATATCAGTCTTCCTCTTTTATATTCAAACCAAACCAGATCTGGCCTCTCACACCTACTCTAAAATATCGTCCTTAAAATAAACAATAACATCATCAGTATCTCACATTTACAAGATGATTTACAATTAATTTAAAGCAATGTGAATAAATAAGCATTGCATTTTATAGAGTAATCTGATGCTAAAGGGTTAATAAACACCACTAGCATTAAGTTAGGACTAATCAATGAAATATATTCAGTGATATTAAAATTAGGAAGGGTGCCATCCTACAAAAATGGAACAACAGTACCACAACAAAATAAGGGTTCAGTGCTATTTCCAATAAGTCACAAGTTATGTACATCCAATCTCATAGTTTTGATATTTTACTTCTCAATATTCAGATCCTGATTAATTAAGACAGCAAAGTTCACATGTAATTGCATCAGCACTGAAGGATCAGTCATAGAACTAATTGCACACATGCCCTGCTCTGTGAACATGGGTTGGCTTGAGTAAAAATATCTGATCCTGCTGTCCTTTTTGATGTCTCAATGAGTCTCAGAGTCCTGCTAGCTATGAAACATATGTAGCCTGGATTTTATATACTCCATTCCCTAAATTTGGATATATATATATGTGTGTGTGTGTGTGTGTAATTCTATAATTATAACCTTTATTTTGTATTTATTGTCGTTATTTATTTGTTCTATTTCTTTTTTTAAATTCCAGGTACCACGTTGGGTGCGTGGCAAGGAATCTGCTACTATGCTGGAACCACAATATCACGAAATGGCCATTTTGGGGTTGGGTAGCAGTATAGCTACTCCTAAGAATGGCATCAAGGCAGAAGTACTTGTTGTCAACAGTTTTGAAGAATTAAGAAAGAAAGCACAAATGGTAAATGCTTCAGCTTCCTTAAAATTCAAATGTAAATCTACCCAATCAAATGAAAGGTACAATTCCAAGCCAACCAATCATAAACATTGAGACATTGTGAGAAATGAAATTGCTTCTCTCAGGTTCTCTACACGGTTGCTCAGTCTACTAGAAATAATAGCCTAATTTCATTCAAATCACATTGTACTACTGTAAAAAAAGGAAGAATACATTAGAAAATATATCCCAAGATAGACTGTATATGAATATTAAACAGGGTAGTCATGGTTGGAGTGCATTTATTTGTCTATCTGCTAATCTGGGGATAATCAACTGAGGAGTATTCTGTTTGGTCATTCTACCTGCTAAAAACAGCAGGTAGAAACCTCCCTCAAATCACACCTTGCTCTCTAGTTAATGTAGTGTTGCATATTCCTAAAAAGGTAGGATGGTCATGTCTAGCATGCTTTTGACAATATTTCCTGGGTTGACCCTGGGCTAAACAATAATTGTAACACTTGGTTATGAGCAATTACTCTTCTGACTGACTTAGTTGCAGAATAACTTGCACTAAGATATTTGTAACATTCAGTTCATAATTGGGCCAACCAAAGCCTTGTGAGTGGATTTGGTAGACGGAAACTGAAAGAAGCCTGTTGTATATATGTATATGTGTGTGTGTGTATGTGTGTCTGTGTTTGTCCTCCAACATCACTTGACAACTGATGCTGGTGTGTTTACATCCCCGTAACTTACGGTTCGGCAAAAGAGACTGATAGAATAAGTACTAGTCTTACAAAGAATAAGTCCTGGGGTCGATTTGCTTGACTAAAGGCAGTGCTCCAGCATGGCCACAGCCAAATGACTGAATAGCTGAAATGTTTCTAAGCATTTTTCCCAATGTGCTAATGATTCTGCCAAGCTCACTGCCTTAACTTATTGAAGAAGTGAGAAAATCACTTTGCTTGATTCAGTCGCAGTCACTGCAAAATCTTGGTGGAAACAGAGTATCATATGATAAAACATAGTAGGTAGGAGGAAATGTGAAGATTAGTCTGATAGGAGAATCAAACACAACAAATGTGATTGCTGAACATCAAGTGTTTCATCTACTGAATCCTATATTGAAGGTGAGATGAGTACAGCTAAAAACAACAAACTCACAAAAGCTTCTATATGGCTGCTCAGCCTGCAGAAATAGCAGCCAAATTCCTTTAGATTAGATCTTACTATCTTAAAAAGGGAAAGATATGCCAGATAGTATAGTCCTGCATATATTGTATGAAAATAAGATGGAATGGTCACAACGGATACATTTTGGCCATAGAATTGCTTTATCTAAAATATTGTTCAATGAACTCCAGCATAGCTGCAGTCAAGTGACAGAAGCAAGTGAAAGAGTAAAAGAACACCAGCAACAACAGTAACAACAACAGAAAAGACACCCTAATAAATATATGCTATTACAATCTAATATGACAGGTCACACAACATTGTTGTTAAATAAAGAAATATTTTCATGCTTTATCAATAAGAATTGTGCTTGTGCATTAAATCATAAGTTAACACAAGTTTATTGTGACAATAACAGAATATAAATATGTCTGAAATAACTGCACTTGGGAATTGGCCCACCAAAGATTGTACGGCTGAAGTTACATTCTAAATTAATGTCCCTTAAGATGTGATTTTTATACTGAAAAATAGATTAATTTTACCAGCATCCTGTTGTCACATTGCAGCAATAGCGATTTTGAAATGTATGGAAAAAAAAAAAACTGTGCAGAAATATCATTGAAATGTTTGTTGACTTAAGGAAAAACAAACAATTTGTTTAGTGTTATATGGCATTTTTCATTTCTGTAATTTATTTATTCAATTTTTTTTTATCTGTCATACAACTACTTCAGTTTCAGGATCTTGAAAAAACTTCCTTTTCAAATTGCTTTATATTTTGCAGGCTGAAGGTAAAATTGTTGTTTTCAACCAAAAATGGATAAGTTATGGAGAAACAGTTCAATATCGGACCCAAGGGGCAAGTGAAGCAGCCAAAGTTGGAGCTTTAGCCTGTCTTATCAGAAGTGTTACACCTTTTTCAATCTATAGTCCTCACACAGGACATCAGGTAAGAAATACAATGATTAAATGTAGTTATAAAATGCTCTCATAAATGCTTAAATAGCAGCTGATAAGAAATGATTTAATAAGGTTAAGCATTTAAAATGATTTGTACTCTATAACATGGGGGTTGAAGATAGAAATTTCATTATTTCCTTGAATATGAGCAGGCATTGGTGTGCTGTTGTGAAGTTTGCTTTACAGGAAATGATAAAAAAGCTTATCAGAAACATAGTATATAGTGTATATATATATATATATATATATATATATATATATATATACACATATATATATACATATATAGAAAAATAAATATCTATCATTACATTGTGCATCTATGAATGTTTACCAGGTTGAGTTAAAAGGTTTTTTTTTTAGTATTTTAAGCCTTAATTAACAGTTCAAATGAATTACATACGTAAAATGTCTATTCATCATAATATATCCCTTCTTATTCTATTGTCTGTTACCATCATTGTGCTAGAAGCTCGTTTCCACTCTTATGTCATTTGCCTTGTTTGGCAGCAAAAAACTCACTGCATCCGTTTTCAACCTCATCCACATTCTTGAGCCCCAGTCTGTGTAGAAATGAGCCATGGCTTGGAAAAGGTGGTAATCTGATGTTGCAATGTCTGTAGGTAGCATGAAGCAACACTTCCAGCCCCTCAAGTTCCTCAAGTTTGTGCTTGGTCACGTTGGCAGTGTGTGCTGAGGCATTGTCATGCTGTAGGAGTGTGCATCTTTGATTGTCCAATGGTGTGTAGCAGCCTTTCAAAGCATCATGTACTTGCTGCAGTTGTTGAGCCTAAACGTTAGCATTCACTGCGTAACCATTTGGGACAAGCTCAGAGTGCAACATCTCCTCGAAATTCCATCAAACACACAACATGACCTTCTACTCAAACCTCTCTTGTTTGACAACAGGTTCTGAAGCCATGCTGGAATGAAGCCACTAATTTCTTTAAGATTATCAAAATAATCCATTCTTCATTCCCAGTTACAATTCAACACAAAAAACGGGTGTCACAAGAATTTGCCAGCAGTTGTTTGCAAATTCTCACATTGTTGAGCCTGGTCATTGGCCAGTTCATGAAGAGCATTTCGACATCATCTGTTCACAAGGCTGAGTTTATGGAGTTTTGTGAATAATCAAGTTCTACCAACAATTCATGAGTGCTTATGCTTGGCTGATGTTCAACCATTTCAAGCAAGGCCTCTCTGACCTTAATTTGTCTCCAAGTCTGGTGTCACCTTCCCTGAAATGCCTGAACCAGTTTTATGTCATATGTTCATTGACAGTTCCTAGGCCTTCCACACTGTTAATTTCTTTTGCCACTGCCCTTGCACTCATTCCTACTTTTCCACAAGTAGCATAAAATAGCTCTAATTGTAATTTTTTCATTGCTCATTATCAAAGCTGTAGAATAAAGAATAAACACTTAATGTTCATATGCTATGTATGAAAATAAAGAATAAACATTTCATCAATGACTGGGCAACAAGTTGTATCAAATTAATCATGTAACATGGCGATACAAGCTATCAAAAATCATCAGTGAAAATCTGGAAAACATTTTGCATCAACCTGGTACATTCTGTAATGTCAATACTTGAAATTAATTGGGCAAAATTGGAGAGATTATGTTAACAATTCCATAGCAACAAATTGACCCTTAGTTCTGAAATTTCAAAACAGCTGGAATAAAAATGTCTTGCATGGAAAACAGGTAGTGATTAGGGACAGGAAGAGCATGTGGTTGTGAAATAATGTTTTAATAATAAGTCTTCATTCAGCCTATACTAGCATGGAAAATGGTTGTTAAATGAATGAATAAATATCATATTCATCATAAGTTCTCTTTAAAATCTACGTTATTTACTTAGTGATATTGCCTGTGCTACTTACTATACAATAGATTTGTGCTATTATTTCTCTTTAATCCTTTGATATTACCAGCTTAATACAAGACTGACCATTTTAAAGTGTGTATATTTAAATTAAAATTGTCCATAATAATTTTGATGAGATTGCAGAATTGTTAGTACACTGGGAAAAATGCTTAGTGGCTTTTTGTCCATCTTTATGTTCTGAGTTCAAATTCTGTCAAGGTCAGTTTTGCCTTTCGTCCTTTCAGGGTCAATGAAACAAGTACCAGATAGCACTGGGGTCAATGTAATTGACTGGCACCTATCCCTGGAATTTCAGGCCTTGTGCCTATAACAGAAAGGATTATCATTCAATCCCTAATATAAATACTTTGAATATTCCTAAAATTACATCCCAAATATGACAATAAAACTGATAATACAAGTAAAATTAATTTATGGCTATAATAAAACTTTTCTGCTATTCTTGATAATTTTGCAATATTTAGTATTATAGTGAAGGTGTCCGTAAAATTCCTACAGCATGTATAACTGTTGAAGATGCTGAGATGATGGAGCGTATGTCTAAACGAGGTTTGTATCTCTATTTCAAAATAATTTTTAATCTGTTTTAAAATTTTGTGTTATAACTCCTTCAAGTCTTTTTTTGTCATTTCTATTTTAGATGACACCAGATTTCCTTCCATCTAACATTTGTACTTTGCATGTTCATTTGGATATGTGAATTTGTCCATCACCAAACTTCTTTTCTTTTCTGCTTTTTATCCTCCCCCTCCTCCTCCACCACTACAAAATCCACGTCGATGGATTTGTATAGGGATACCACATCCATGCTACCCACTATACATCCTGTCAGGTCGCAGGTGTTGTGTTCAGTTGTTGATCCTGCTGAGGAGATCTTCCATGCTATCACAAACATCTAGTGACATCTGGATTATGGGGTGTATGATCATTGAGAGGAAGTAGGAGATCCTGTAGTTGCTAGCAATATTCACTCCGTAGACTGGTCTTGTTGGTGGTCCCGCCACTGGATTGGTGGTTATTTTGTGGTCCTTGCGAAGTCCATACAGCATCAGGATATCGTTGTTCCAGGCCTGGAAGTTATTGGCCATGAGATCCAAGAACAATTGTCCACATCATTATGTGTGCGTTGAGGACCTTTTCTTTCTCCTCATGCGCCTGTAAAGTTACTTTCATATTGGTGATGTGAGATTGCATTGCCTGGATGTAATTCGCCAGGCTGTCTGTTGACATTCTGCCAGACTTATCTGTGGGGAGGCATACCACCTCTCCATTCCTTGTGCACTGCATGTGCTTATGTAGGCCACTCGTGGGTATATACTTGAGTTGTTGGGCCTCTGTCCTATTCTGTCTCTTAGTGTATAGTTCTAAAGTCTAAGTTTTGTCCTAGCTATAGTGAATTCTGCTTCCATGTGGTCACTAATATGTCTTGGGATGCAGACCCTTTTGTTAAAGGGTTGTGTTGTTGGGTATATACAGCTCATGTTGTAAGATTTGTCACATGTGTTGAAGAACTGAGTGTCAAGGGGGTGGGTATTCATGTTGCTGGTCCTTCTAGGGTTATCTTTCTCACTACCACTACTGTTACCACTACTACCATTACTGCTACCATCATTAACCACACTACTACTACTACCACCACCATTGTAAAGCTAGGAATATAGTCTATAGTATAAGATGTACAGAGGGACAGTGCAGAAACAAGACACCGACATACATAAGGGAGACAGCATGGAACATAGGAGAACAGGTAAATGAGCATTGGAGGGAACTTAAGGAAGAGAAGCACACATCGGCTCTATACCAGCTCACCAAGTGGGAACACGGGGGCTCACTCAAAAAACAGGTACTTTTTTCTTCAAGATATTTTTCTTTAAATTTAACCCAATTGTAATTGAGGTTGCTTATAAAATATCTGGATAATTTTTGGTGTTTAACCATCAATATTCTTTTCTTTTTTGGGATTCTGCATCAATTTTTTTCCAAACTAATATCTAATTTGGTAATCTTTCTTTCCATTTCTTGCTAGTATCTTCCTGACATCTTGGGCAAAGAACCTCACTGTGTATGTTGATAGGCTATTAAAATATACACACCAGCAACATTATTCTTCTCAGTGCATGTAATGTACCAGTGAAAACAATTTTTTGCACTTCTAGTTGGGATGGTAAACCAAGGATCATTCTCAAATAATTTTCAGTTCTTTTTTTGATAATTCCCCATACTCCTACAATCACTGGTTTTCTAATCACCTTGAGACACTACATTTTTTCAATTTCAATGGACAAATCTTTGGATTTTCTAAGCTTGTCAAATTCTTTTGCCACAATATCATAATCACAAGGGATACTCATATTAGTCTATATACTGACCTTGTTGTTTTAGTCTTTTACAACAATATCCGGTTTATTAGCTTAGATGGTTCTATCTGCATGCACAGGAAAATCCTAAAGAACTGTTGCATTTTTTTCCTTCGGTGATGCTTATATCACTTGTCATCAGCTTTGATTTTATAATGCTGACGTATTAATACCACCACCACCGCCGCCGCCGCCACCGCCACCGCCACCGCCACCACCACCATCACCATCATCATCATCATCATCATCATCATCATCATCATCATCATTATTATTACTCATTATCTTATTTTTGTTGCACTGGGTATTTTTTCTTATTTCAGGAAGTAAAATTGTTGTAGTCTTGAAGATGTCTGCTCAAACACTTAACTCTACTGATTCCAGAAATATTGTTGCTGAAGTTGTAGGTCACAAGTACCCTGAACAGGTAAGATCAATCTAAATAAGTACACTGAACAGGTACATTTAATATAAATAAGTACCTTGAGTGGGTATATTTAATTTAAATAAAAACCCTGCATAGGTACATTGAATCTAAATAAGTCCTCTGAATAGAAAAGTTCGATCTAAGTAAGTACCCTGAGCAGGTATGCTCAATTAAAATAAAAACTTTGAACATGTACAAGCAATCTAAATAAGTACATTGAACAGGGTACATATTTAGAGTGAGTTGTTTGTGTCTATAAATAATAAATAGAAAAAATTTGTGAAATAGTAGAAGCAAAGACTAGAATTGAAGAGCCTTAGAGACAACCTAGCAAAAACCAAAGTCTTAATAAGTAGGAAGGCAGACAAACCACAAATCCCATCAGGTAGATGGCCCTGATTGATCTGTAGAAAAGGCATAGGTATAAATTCCATAAGATGTACCCAGTGTAAGCTATGGACGCATAAGAGATGCAGCAATATCAAAGGAAGGCTAACTGGGAAGACAGTTGTTCTGCTTGCTAGACATAATAACTAAATCTTCATTGAATCACACCCACTGTTTCCAAATAGGAAGCACACACTGGTTAGTGTGGTCCTATACACTATGGCTGAAATAAAGAACAAGATGGTCATATTTAGAATGCGTTTGATCTAATGTTTTCTCAAGCAGAGCCGACTATGGGTTAAACATCAACAAACAACAAGAACTTAAGAGTAGGTAAAGGAGAAAGAAGAAAAAAAAACAGTGGGAAGAGATATTAAATGGTTAATTCTTTGATTAGTTCATTCATTAAGTTCATTGATAATTGAATTAGTTCATTATAATTTGAGTTCCCAGCATCATCAACTCTAAACTATTTTATGTATTTTTAAACAGACTGTTTTAGTGAGTGGCCATATTGACAGCTGGGATGTTGGTCAAGGAGCCATGGATGATGGGGGAGGTGCCTTTATTTCCTGGCAGGTATTTATCTTAAAATTTTAATAATTCATTTTTACTTTGGCATTTTTACTAAAATATAAGTTCTGATAAATGTTTAACATCATCTTATTTATTTATTTGCTTTAGTTGTCATTGAAATATTTTTGCTATAACCCTTTAGCATTTAAACCAATCACATCCAGCTCAAATATTCTACATGTATTATGTTAAAAAACTAGTCAGATCCAGCTTTTCACACCTACCCTACAATGTTATTCTAAAAATAATCAATCACAGCATTGAAATCTTTTAGCTATGATATAATGCATGATTAATTCAGAATATTGTGAATAGATAAGCATTATATTTGACAGAGTAATCTGAACGCTAATGGGTCAGTTTATCTTTATGGACAGAGGCATAGCAGTTTAATGTCATGTGATATTATATACCATACATAAAACAATTGGCGAATCAAATTACCTTCAAGATTATTTTGAAAGTTTAATGTCCTGCTGTATATTTGTTTTAGCCTTACTGGGGATCTTTTAGTTTCAGCTTAATTCTATCATGCTGTGTTCCCAGTATACCAGGAATAGCCTAGATACATAACATGGCAGTCCTGACTAGGATTATGTTACTACTTTTTAACCCTAGGAAAACATCTTTTCCACCTGATTTATCAACACATGAAATATGTCTTAGATATACTGTAAGCAAGGGGGCTCACTGCTCCCTTCTAGCCATTGGCAGTACCAGCAGACTAATGGTTTCTGGGTTATTTCACTTCCTCAGTGCTGGATAGAAGGGAGCAGTGAACCCCCTCGCTTGCAGTATGTCTAGGACACAGGTCATGTGTCAATAAACCAGCTGGAAAAGATATTTTCCTGAGATTAAAAAGTAGTAACATAGTCCTAGTCAGGACTACCACATTATTATGTTGGCAAGTTAAAATAACTATCCAGTACTGTTACTATTTAGATTCCAAATTGGCTATTTAAATCTAACCAAGATCTACAGGATTCCCGTTAAAGCTGTAATGAACAAGAAAAAGAAGATAAAATACTATAAATAGACAACCAATCACATTGCAGCTTTGTAATGAAGTGTGTTAATAGTAGCCTACTTAGCTGTTGTTTATTTTTGTTTCTTATAAAATAACAAAAGAACGATTCTTTTGCAATGAAATGAGTGCATAATGAACCCAGAACAAAAAAGGCCAAGACTCTTTACAGTTAAGGAAATCATTGATGATATTTACTCTTAAGATGAATAACTTATCCTTATGCAGACAATAAGAGTGATGTGGACATCAAACTGGTTAAAGAGATGAGGAAAGTAGCAATTCAGGCAAACAAATATGTTAGTTGAGAGACAGACTTATAGTTGTTATTCTCCTGAATTTTTAACCATTTTATCCGTTTGTTTGCCATCTATCATTATTCTTGAGCTGTGTACGCAACTATTTATTTTGTTTGACTCAGGAGACCAGGTGGAGGGTTAAGTTAGACAAAAGGGCACAGATCTGAGAGAGTTAATGTGAGATGGATACAATTCATATTTAAACTACAACCAACCATCACTTGTGGCTTGGTAAGTTGCACCATGCTTTCTCTAATTGATTCAGGGACCTCTATAGTCATTGGTAGACATAGACGCCCTCCCAATTTTCTTACAGTTGACCCTGTGAAATATTCAGAAGGTGACACCTGGAAGGAGAGAAAGGGCTGCACTGGTATCCAGTTCATATTCTTTATAGATATTTATATTGGTGGATCATGAAATGAAACACCTTGCTCAAAAGGATACAATTCATTGTTAAGTCTAAGAATTTACCAGTAATTTTAAGAAGAGGGAATTCGTTTTTGTTTAAAATATTTTATTTCAGTAGTTTTTTTTGTGTAAATGAAATAATTATTTATTGTAAATGACTTTCTAGGCTATAACAATTCTCCATGAATTGGGTCTGCGGCCTAAAAGGACTGTTCGAGCTGTTTTATGGACTGCTGAGGTAAGGTATTTCTTTTTCCATACATCCAAGGAATTTATCCAGGAAAGGGCAACAAAGAAGGAGGTAGGAGAGAGGGGCTTCCATATACCCTCCACAGTCAAGTCAGAGGGAGCCCTAGCTGATATGTGGCAGAATATGTGCTTCATCAACTGGGGCAAAGCATACAGGAGCATATCCCTGATGTTTGAAACCAAGAATCAGGCTGAGTTGGTGCATCATATGCCTATCCACTCAGGCTAATATTACAATACACAGGTTCCAGAAGTAGGAGGGTCATTCTTGGATTGCCATCTGCTTTGCATACTGAAAGGATTGGTTGACTGGCAAAATTGTTAGGGAATCACGAAAAATGCTTTATGGTGTTTATTCTGACTCTTAGCATTCTCTTAGTTCCAATCTTGTTGAGCTCAACTTCGTCTTTTATCCTTTGAAGATTATCAAAATAAAGCACATGTCAAGTACTGGGGTCAGTGGCATCAACTTATCGCCTTTCTTCAAAATTGTTGGCCTTCTGCTTAAATCATTATTATTATTATTATTATTATTATTATTATTATTATTATTTTTATTATTATTATTATTATAATAATAAAAAGCACCCACTACACACTTGGAGTGGTTGGCGTTAGGAAGGGCATCCAGCTGTAGAAACTCTGCCAGATTAAGATTGGAGACTGGTGCAGCCATCTAGTTTGCCAGCCCTCAGTCAAAATCATCCAACCTATGCTAGCATGGAAAGCAGACGTTAAACGATGATTATTATTATTATTATCATTATTATTATTATTATTATTATTATTATTATTATTATTATTATTGAGTGAGAGAGCAGTGCATGCTATCAAAGTGACTCTGAGGTAAAATATACGAAGCCCAGTATATGCATCATGACTACTTGTCTGATAAGAGTACACCAGGCACACGCATTACAACCATATGTGCATGACATGGTGATCTCATATCAAGATAAACAGCACATGACCTTGCAGGTGGGGCCCAGTTAGAATTTTCTTCTGGTCATATAGCCCATCATGCTCAAAAGGTCCCTGAATAAGGATTGTTTAAGGATATTGAACGAACCACCTGTTTCCAAAGGTGAATTATCCAAACCTCCAAGAACTCTTTTCAACACATGGCTATGATGCTGCCCCACTACTTCTGCTCATGGTCAGAGATGCACATATCGTCAGCCACTAAAAGACATGATCAACTGGTTAAGGTCAAACAACTGACAAGCAAATCTGTGGTATTGAGCAGAATATTTGCTGTAGCCCATCTTTTATACCAAGACAAAACAATGTACATGATAACACTTCCAATCAGTTAGGATCAGAAGCCATGAGAGCGACTGTCTGGTACTGCATCAGAGCATTCACTGCATCAGGGCATTATTATTATGATTATATTATTATTATTATTATTATTATTATTATTATTATTATCATCATCATTATTATCATTGTGTGAGAGAGCGATGCATGCCATCAAAGTCTCACTGGGATACAAGTATAAGAAGCCCAATATACCTATCTGATAGGGTACACCAGGCACATGCACCACAACCATATATCAAGATAAACTACACATGACCTTGCAGGTGGGGCTCAGTTAAAATTTTCTTCAGGTCGAGTGGCCCATCCCACTCAAAAGGTTCCTGAATAAGGTTTGTTTAAGGATGAAGAGCAGAGCACCCATGTTTTCAGAGGTGAATTATTCAAACCCCACAAAATTCCTGGCTATGATGCTCCCCTACTACTTCTGCTCATGATCAGAGATGTACATATCATCAGCCACCAAGGAACATGCTCAACTGGTTACAGTCAAACAAATAACAAGCAAATCTGAGGTGTTGAGCAGAATATTTTCTGTGGTGCATCTTTTATACAAAGGCAAAACATGTAGATGATAGCACTTCTAATCAATAAAGATCAGAAGCCATAAGAGCCATTGTCTGGTATGGCATTATTATTATCACTATTATCATTATTATATTTTCAAAAGGATTGATGTAACTCTTCACAAAGGTAAACAGTCAAGACGAAGAGCACGATTCAATTGTAAGATATTTTATTAGTTGAACGATATTTCAACAGTATGTCTGTCTTTGTCAAGTCCAAAATAAGAAGTGATAAAAATTCAAAATTACAGAAATTTAAACGTAAGGTATGAACGAGAGCAACCAGTGTCCACATGTTGATGGAATGACATCATCAGTTTTTAAGTTACAATTTTATATCAGGTGAAAAGAAAAAGACAGAAAAAAACAGAAAAACGAAGACGACAGAAAAAAAAGGAAAGAAAAAGAGAGAAAGAAGAATATTTAATCAAACAGTTTTGTATAAATTTGATGATATTCTCCTGTCATCTTATTCATTCCTCCAGGGTGTGATGTTAATAACCTGCAAACATATTTCTCCTCATACATTCTGAGAAGTGAAAATGAAGCAGATTCAGAATATTTTCTGAGAATATGCACTTTCAAGTTGACACATTAAAAGCACCGTCCAAACGTGGCAGATGCCAGCGCTGCCTGACTGCCGTCTGTGTCGGTGACACGTAAAAAGCACCAACCGATCATGGCTGTTTGCCAGCCTCCTCTGGCCTCTGTGCCAGTGGCACCTAAAAAGCACCCACTACACTCATGGAGTGGTTGGCGTTAGGAAGGGCATCCAGCTATAGAAACACTGCCAGATCAGACTGGAGCCTGGTGCAGCCACCTGGCTTCCCAGACCCCAGTCGAACCATCCAACCCATGCTAGCATGGAAAACGGACATTAAACGATGATGCTGCTGATGATGATATATATATGTATATATATATATATTACTCTTTTACCATTTGAGTGTGGCCATGCTGGAACACCATCTTTTAGTTGAAGAAATCAACCCCTGGACTTATTCTTTGTAAGCCTGGTACTTATTCTATCGATATCTTTTGCCAAACTGCTAAGTTACAGGAATGTAAACACACCAACATTGGTTTCTAAGCGACAGTGGGGAGTAACAAACACAGACACAAATACATACACATAATACATATATATAGGACATACTTCATTCAGTTTCTGTCAACCAAATCCATTGATATTGCTTTGGTTGGCACAAGGGTATAGTAGAAGACACTTGCCCAAGGATTGAACCTGGAACTATATGGTTGGCAAGCAAGCTTCTTAGCACACAGTCACACCCCACCTATGTATATATAACTATACATTATATATATATATGCATATATATATATTTATATACATACTGAGGGAAGTGAACACATCACAAACCCCTTCAGGTAGATGGCCCTGCTCAATCTGTAGCAAAGATGTAGGTAGAAACTCCATAAGATGTACCCAGTGTAAACTATGGACACAAAAGGAAGGTCACCAAGAAGATAGCTTTTGTGTGCGGCAGATGCACAGAGGCAACAAGCACCACAGGTGATCAGAAAACTGATTCCATCACATGCCAGGAGGGGAAACTAGAAGTAGTTGATAGCTTCTGCTACCTAGGCTACCAAGTCTGTAGTCGTGGTGGATGCTTGGAGAGTGTTGTCACTAGAATAAGAATAGCCTGGGCAAAGTTCAGAAAGCTCCTGCCTCTACTGGTGACAAAGGGCCTCTCGCTTAGAGTGAAAGGTAGATTGTATGATGCATGTGTGTGAACTGCCATGCTACACAGCAGTGAAACATGGGCCGTGACTACATGAAAGAAATGAAGCTAGTATGATCCACTGGATGTGTAACGTCAGTGTGCACACATGACAGAGTGTAAGCACCTTGAGAGAAATGTTGGGCATAAGACGTATCAGATGTGGTGTGCAAGAAAGACAACTGCACTGAATTAGTCATGTGCTGCATATGGACGAGGAGAGCTGTGTGAAGAAGTGTCACTCCCTAACAGTGGAAGAAACCTGCGAAAGAGGGAGACACAGGAAGACATGGGATGAGGTGGTGAAGCATGACCTTCAAATATTGGGCCTCACAGAGGCAATGATAAAAGACTGAAACCTCTGGAGATATGCTGTGATTGAGAAGACCTGGCAAGTAAAGTGAGATCACAGCCATAGCCTACACCAGTGTCACATAACCAACCCACTTAAAAAGTACCTTTGAATCATTGGGTGACATTCCATGCTTGAGGAGACCTATTGAGTCAAGAAAAATCAAAATAGAAATCAAATCAAATCACAATCAAATGGAAATTGTAGTTGTGGAAGATTCCATTGCTGCCTAGTTGGCTCCCATACTGGTGGCAGGCAATAAGCACCATTCGAGAGTGGATCAGAAATAAAATGTCTTGCTCAAGAACACAAGACACAGCCCGGTCTGGGAATTGAACGCACAACCTCATGATCATAAGCTCGACACTCTAACCACTGAGCTATGTAACTTCATTCTCTCTCTCTCTCTCAATCTACATATATATATATATATATATATATGTTAATGTATGTATGTATGTATGTATGTATGTATGTAAATGTATGTATGTATGTATGTATGTATGTATATATCAGTGTAAGTATGTATTACTGTTTCTTTACTTTTATGTGATAGTTGTAAATGAGAGCCACTATCATGCAAGTAGTGTCTTTCATGGGAACTTGTCAGGTAATAAAATATTACCTAATTAGGAAACAGGTGAGGGCTGGTGACAGTTTCTTTCCACTATGCATTGAGCAGACACTAGCAAATACCAGCAGCAGCAGCAGCAGTAGTAACGGCAGCTGTGATAAGCAAAATAAAAAATAGAAATGATGTAAGTGTGATATTTGCCACTGTCAACAGCAGCAGGGAAAACAGCAACATTAATAAGACTGACAAGTGTCACAGAAGTACCTGTGAAGTGGAAGGGTAAAAGATTATGTTTCAAGGTCTAACTCATTTACTGGAGAACAAAGGTAGCAGCAGCAGCAGCAACAACAACAATAACATCATCATCATCGTTTAATGTCCGCTTTCCATGCTAGCATGAGTTGGACAGTTCAACCCAGATGGCTGCACCAGGCCCAGTCTGATCTGGCAGTGTTTCTACAGCTGGATGCCCTTCCTAACGCCAACCACTCCGAGAGTGTAGTGGGTGCTTTTTATGTGCCACCTGCACAGGTGCCAGACGAGGCTGGCAAATGGCCACGATCAGATGGTGCTTTTTATGTGCCACCGGCACGGGGGCCAGATGAGGCTGGCAACGGCCACAATCGGATGCTGCTTTTTCCATGCCACCGGCATGGAGGCCAGCCGGGGCGGCGCTGGCAACGGCCACGTTCGGATGGTTCTCTTACGTGCCACCAGCACAAACAAATATACGCCCGCAGAGGGACTCAAACCCGCGACCCTCAGATAACTTCCAATGTCAGTATATAAAAGTCTGATGTTCTACAGACTGAGCTATGCGAGAAACAGTAGTGAGGGCAACCTCATGAGCAATTGATCTTTTGCTTTGATGGTAATGAAATCAAGGCAGTTGTGTAACTTTCCATTAGCTGACAAAATCACAAAACTCATAAAAGTTAAACAACTTGTGAAATTGAATAGAAGAGAGCAGAAGTTGTATCAGCTGAAATTTGGCAAAATCTGCCAGGAAAAACAGTCATCTATTGGTGTATGTTTGCTAAAACCTGACGCTTAGAATCAGCTTCACAAATGCAGGTGGAAAGAGTCCTTGAAGAAATATATATTTCTTTACTACCCATAAGGTACTAAACACAGAGGGGACAAACAAGGACAGACAAAGGGATTAAGTCGATTACATTGACCCCAGTGCATAACTGGTACTTAATTTATTGACCCCCCGAAAGGATAAAAGGCAAAGTCGACCTCTGTGGAATTTGAACTCAGAACGTAACGGCAGATGAAATACGGCTACACATTTCGCCAGGCGTGCTAACGTTTCTGCCAGCTCGCCACCTGCAGACATATGAGAGGATGCTGTAAAGTTCCTTGCTTTGGGTAAAAGAAAATGCAGGAGGATCAATTAATTATGATTTTATTCAACATATTCCCTTCTCAGATTCATACACTTATTGCAGTGGCCTTTCAGTTTTTCTAAGCCCTGTAAAAGAACTTGCAAGGTTGGGCTTCCAATCAGGCCTTGTGTGATACATTTAAAACCACAAACTTTTCAGCACCTCCTTGTGTGTATAGATATATGTAGCTAGACAGATGGGGAATGTAGTGGTTCTCTTCAATAGCAAAGCAATCAAGATGAAACACTGCATAGCTCCCATTCATGACAGGGTTTTCACTCAATACTCAGTTTATTTACTGGAGGAGGCGAAAAAGATCTCAGATCTAATCTCCCAAGAGTGGAGCTGTGAGATGTGGTTGAAGGCAAAAATCAAAAAAATCCATTTACGTGGTGCAGAAGGCCACTTCAAAGTTTTCTTCTCTCAACAAATCTCACTGAAGATATGTATATATATATATATATATAATAAATATAAGAGAGTGGTCACTATATGGCTCACTCTAGCACCAGTTAATCCAAAAGGTTTCAACCACAAAAATACATGTTTCCCATGAAAGTCAATACGATTGTTAGCTCACACGGACAGGGCAAATAAAAAATAACAAAAATACAGATTATTTTGGGACAATGTTTCGCTATTAATGAATTAAATGTATTTTACTTACAAAAAAATCCACTTGTAGCTCGTCAGCCAAAACTATCTGGATGAAATCCACTCAATCACACGCCAGATTTTACCATAACGATAAATACGCGTGTGGTTCAATTGATTACATCCGACGTTATAATTCAAATGCCCCAACTAACAGCGCGCCAAACTTTCACGGAAAACAA